>NC_135716.1:140888386-141189047 GCF_964656455.1 Halichoerus grypus
GATCAATGCCACCGTGTGCATTTCTCAATTCGGTAGCCCGGAGACCTGGATGTGGCGCAGCTCAGGTCAGGTCCCAGGTAAATGAGGGCCTGCGCTCTGCTGAGGCCAGCTACGGTGTTGCCAGTTACCTTCCTGATGTGTCCCCAGACTTTTCTCTCTCCCGCCCAACCTCGACCCAGCCTCCAGTACGATCTTGTTAAAACAGACCCCATCATCTGCCTCTCCTGCTTGAAATCCTTCCCAGGTTCCCTGCTGCCTCTAGGATAAAATCCAAGCTCCCAGGTCTGGCTCATTGGGGTTGTTTTGACCCAGACTCTGCCCACCCCATTCTCCGCTTCTTCTCCCATGGCTCTCCCTCCCCAACCTCCACATGCTGAGCCCTTCCCGAGGACGTCATTATCTTCATCATTTTCATCATCAATCATTTTGGTAATAAAACCCACAGCTTCCTCTTACTAAATGCAAATAACCGGGCAAGGGATAATGCTAACGTTCAGTTATCTTTGCAAAATGCTCTTCTCCTAACTAGAATTCTTAAATCTCTCCCACCTGTTACCTAATGGACCAGGCTTGCTGGGACAACACAAGCCTACCCACCCCTCCGGGCAGGATTAAACTCGTCCTCCTCTGGGCAGCCATGGAATGACCTCTGGCCTCCATGGCAACTGCTCTCCACTTCCTGTCTTGCCTGTTTTCCACCTTGAGCTCCTTGGATATGGTGATCTCTTACTCATCGAGGCATCCCCAGCACTAAGTGCCTGACATGGTACAAATGAAATATTGGAGAAAAGAATGAATCCAAGCCCCCTCTCAAGCTATCCACTTCCTCTTTGTCCAAGCCTGTGTTCAGCAACTGCTCTCCATGCCGGTGCTCGTTTCTAAGAACATGAGGCAGGATTCTTTTGGGATTCTGCTTGATCTGGATCCACCACTGTAGTGGGGAAGGAGGTAAGAGAGAGCATTCTAAGTGCTCTGAATGTCTTTAATCTGTACTGGTTTAGTCCCTACAACTGTCCTCCTGAGTAGATTCCGGTATTATACCGATTTTACAGATGAAGAAACCAAGGCACTAAGAGCTTAGGACCTGCCCCAAATCTCCCTGCTGGGCATCTGGGCGGTAGAATTTGAGATGGAGCTGGGGTCTGTATGCCGGCAAACCACCTCCAGGGAGCCACGTACCCCACCCCCCACTCCACTCCACTGCCTGGTACATTTATTTATTAAGCACTTACTGTGTAAGAGGCACAAAGCAGGTGTTCTGCATACCATGCTCATTTAATCTTCCTCATGCTGCTTGGATATACTAATATCACCCCTGTTTTAGAGATTGGTACAGGCTCATTTACGCTAAGATTCCACGCTTACAAGAAGGAGCCTCCTGACCAAAGCACAAGGTTGGCTTTAACCTTCTTTCTTTTAAGGCTCAACTGAAGACATAGTCCCTGGGGAATAAACTAGTCCTACCAACGTTGGGGGTTTCCAATTGCAATGGGCTTCTGCCCTGTTGTGCCCGCTCGGGCCTAGGGACCCTGGATGGTTGCCAAAAGGCAGTGTGGCCATCTCAGGATTAAGGCAGGTGGGTGGGAGCCCAGCCACTGAGCTTTGGGCTGCGTGGAAGGAGAAACAAATGGGCTTGGGGTCAGTTGTCCCGGGATCAATAATATTGCCACTTCTCCCAGCCCCTTACTAGTTTTATGACCTTGGGCAAATCACTGAAACTTCTGTGCCTTAATTTCCCCATTGGTAAAATAACATCTCCTTTGCAGAACTGTTACAGGATTCAATGAAATGGGTGTGTGGAGCTGCCAGTAGGCTGTCTGGTATGTAATCACGATAATGTTAATAATAGCAATAAAAACTGAAGCTCGCAGAGGCGCAGGCCCAAGGTCACACAGCATCCGGTCTACTCATACTCTTCCTTTCATAGCTTCTGTTTTCATCCATGACTCCGGCACTTGGGCAGTTCCCGTGGTTTAAAACCACAGAGTCCTCTTTGACCAGTCCTTCTCCCTCGTGGTCTGCCCCCCGTGCAAGTGCTCTGTGATGTGTGCGTCTGTCTCCTGAGTTCCCTGCCCCTGTTTCTGCCCCCTCTGCCTCTCCCCTGGGCTAGCTCAATAACCTTCTCAAGAACAGAGCCCAGCACAGCGACCAGGACTTCTTCTGTACTCAGTAAATCTTGAATGAATGCTGTCGTGCTCTCTCCAGACACTTTACTTCTTAATCTACACCTTGCCCCAAATTCTCTAATCCTGAGATAACTTTGAACACCTTGCCATGCACATACAGAGCCTCTCTGAGCAGCCCCAGTATCATCCCATGGGCCCCGGTGACCAAGGACCCTCATCGTTTCCTCCCGTGTCCTTCAAAATTCTCATCATTAGTCTGTCTTTGTTCATTCTATTTCCTGTGCCTAGGATGCCCTTCCCTTCCCTCCCAGACCCACTTGGCAAATTTCCAGTCATCTTTCAAAATACTCTTTATTCACTCCACAAATAAGTATTGAGTGCCCACGATGTGTCAGGCACTATTCTAGACTCTGAGGCTATATCCAGGAACAAAGTAGAAGTCCCTGACCACAGGATGCCTCTAGTCTACGGACAGTCTAGCAGTGGAGGCATCTAAGCCAGTTAGAGATGGGGGGGGGTGGTCCTGCAGCTCCAGGAACCCCCTCCAAGATCCCGCTTCCCAAACACTCCCTCCACTCTCAGATACCACCGAGCTCCCTCCCGGTGCCCCCCTGTACTGATCATAAGGGTCTAGTTACACGTCTGTCAGTGATGGCCAGGACTGTGGTTTCTGCATCATGGTGTCTCAAGTTTGTTCACTGGCTGGAAGGAAGGAAGGGAACGGTTCCCAAGTGGTGGAACAAGTTGCAGATAGGCAGTGGGGCTGAGGGAGGCAGGGAGGCTGTAGACCCCTGTCGTAGACAGACTGGATTTACCCCTTCCACAGGCACACCAAGCTCACGCCAGACCTGGATGCCACCACAGCTCTTGAAGTGACCGCAAGCCTGCGCTGGAAGTTTTCAACCCTACCTAGACTGGATGTTTCACATCTGGACTGCTTCTGGGGCTCCCAACCATCCTGACGGCTTTCAGCCCACCCTTCCTGGCCACCCTGGGCAATCAGTCAGCCTCACCTCAAAGCTGAGACCACTGAGGAGGAGGGCGTGGAAGGACAAGATGAGAATTAGCCCTTGGCCTTTCACAAGAGAAGGATCTCGTTTCTGCCACCGCCTCTCCACAGTGGTATTATCAACCCCCTTTTCAAGCTGCAACACTAGAGGTCAGGGGTTAAGTAACGTGGCCACAGTTGCCAGCTGGTGGGAGAGCCCAGGTGCACACTCAGTCATCCGGCCGCAGAGACCACTCAATTACCTAATTTCAGTCCAAGCTTCAGGGGCTCCACCAGGTTTCCCACCCTCAGCAGTGCTGACATTTGGGCCGACTGTTCTGGGCATTGTAGGGTGTTTAACACCATCCCTGGCCTCTACCCACCAGATGCCAGAAATCACCTCCTTCCTCCTACACACACACACACACACACCCCAGTTGCGACAACCAAAAATATCTCCAAACATTGCCCAGTGTTGCCTGGGGGAAAAATCTCCCCAACTGGTCTGCTCCTAACTGAGCAACGTGGACAAGATTCATGGCCTTGGCTACCACTGTCCTCCCATATAAAACAATCTGGATGAGTGGTCTCCAAGAGCTCAGTGACTCAATGGGAGGCAAGTAGCAATTTGATTTATACGGATTTTAATCCTTAATCTATGTATATTTAATTTTATCCAAGATCCAAGAAGTTGGTCTTCACCAGTGTTTGCTGTTTATATTGCTGGTGGAACACAGCTATGTTTCTAAATAAATACGATGAGTGAGGACATGTCTAATATTACTTACAGAGAGAGGAGCAATCAGAAAAGTTTGGAGACCACTCTGCTAGATGATCCCAAGGTTTCTGTCAGGCGCCTATCCTAAGTTCTATGAGAATAAAAGAGCCTCCTGCAATACTGTGATGTCCGGGGCACTATTTCTTTCTGGGCTTCAGTTTCCCCCTCAGTTAAATGGAGATAGGGAAGAACCCACCTCATAAGATTGTTGCGTGGACCAAAAAAATAATGTATGCACAGTGCTTAGCACAGTGTAGAATAATACTCAGAAATGTGATTTTCATATACAGAAGCCTTTTGCTTCTCCTCCTAACTCGGTGGCTTCTCCCCAGTCTCCTTTGCTGGTTCCTCCCCGCCTTCCTACCTCCCCAAACACTACACAGGAGGCCCAGGGCTCAGTGCTTGGCCCTCTCCTCTGTGATGTCCTGCAGCCTCCCGGGCTCAACTACCGTCCGTACGCTGTACACTGTGTACACTTCCCAAATTCCCCTTAGGTCTTAAGCTCCTGTGTGGTAAAGGCCAAATTCAAGACCCTAGTCCACCTCACTCCCCACCCCCCAATGCATGGCTCCTGTGGAACCTCAGAACATTCCTAGTGCTTTTCTGCCCTTCCACACTTGTGTCCCTTCCACACAGCAACACGTATCAAATTCCTCTTCAGTTTGGTGGAATAAATAACTGGTTCCCAGTCCCATTTTGTGCTAAATCTTTCTGGTCGCCTTAATTTCTACTTTCCTTGGGGATGCAAAATGCAAAGCCACTGCTCCAAAAGACAGAGGCTCACGAAAAGTTGTCGAAGGAATAAATAAATGCATGAATGAACAATGACCAAAGACAGTTTCTGTTTTATGGGTCAGGCTTCAGTTAGACGTCCCAAAATTACAAAAGCGCCCAGGAAAAGGTGCTCTCGTAGCACCCTAGAATGTTCCTTCCAGGCTTGTATTACGGTTTATAATCTCGTGATTGTCGGTCCCCTCCCCTCTGCCATAGATGACAATCTCCACAAAGTCAGGATGGGTCCTTTCTGCTCATTGTCATATTCCTAGTGCCCTGTCCTTGTCTAGCATCCATGACTTGTATGCTGAGGGAACACCTGAGTCCATGAAGCAAGACATCATCCTAGCCTCTCCCGCCTTTTACAGCCGAGGCCCAGAGGACAGAGGTGACCTGGCCACACTCTCTCAGCCAGCCGCCACCAGAACCAGGTCTGTTGCCACCCCCATTTTCTTTCTGCCTCCCTTCCCTTAATCAGGAATCCCGAGGATGGTGGCAGCTCAGGTGCTCAGAACCCCAGGGCCGTCTCTAAGAGAAAGGAGAGGAAACGTCTCAGTACTTCCCTGCAGGTGTCAGTGGAAGATGTACGGCCGCGGGAGGAATCTGTCCTTCCAGACTGCACCAAGGCCAAGCTGGGAACCTGAACCAGCCCCCGCCCGCTGCCTCTACCAGCTGCCGACTCGACTAGTGGGTAATGACTGAACAGCGCTTCACAAATGAGCAGGCACCTCTGCGGGAGAAACCCATGAGCACAGGCCAGCTCCGGGCTCACCAAAACCATGCAGCCTCTCTTCACCCGCCCACTCCTGCGTCATCCCTGCCCCGGTACCGCGACAGTGAGTAGCGGTCATCAGCCACGCCACTTACTACTTGTGCGACTTAGAGCAGTGCGCTGAACATCGCTCTGCCTCGGTACTCTTCACGCAAAATGGGCACAACAACAGTATTTACCTCCTGGGGTTGCGATGAGAGTTCGAAGTGAAAATATGTAAATGACTCAGAGCAGTGCCCCGTACACAGCGTGGGCCACGCGAGTGTGGGTTTCTATTGCTCTGTCCTCGGCGCTGAGAAGGCACTGCCCTGCCTCTCCTGCCCTCTGCTCTAACCTCTCCTTTGTTGGGATGGATGCAGGTCTGTGCTCTTAGCAAACACCTGCTCCTCACTGGGCAGCAGATCTCATTCCTTCTCACCTCCTCAAAGCCATCGCTCTAGCCAATTCTCTCTTTTTTGGTCTGAATCATCGATTTTTGCCTCTAGGCTTAATGATTCTTATCAGCATGAAAACATGCTCTCTCTCTCTCTCTCTCTCACACACACACACACACATATACACACACACACTTCTCTTGAGCCCACATCCTTCCCCAGCCTCCAACTTGCATCTTTGCTCCTCTTTATAGCAAAGCTCCTCAAAAGAGCTGAAGACATGCCCTGCCTCCAAATCCTTGCCTCCCTCCTGCTCTGGGAGTCACTCTGGTCAGGCTTGCACCCCAGCCCTCCTCCAAAGGGGCTCTTGCCAAGGTCAACAGTGAGCCCTCACCACCAGTCCAATGACTGAGCCCCAGGCTGGATCTTAATGAGCCAAGCAGTGGCATGACACACCACTTCCTCCTCCGTGAAGCTTTCTCTATGCTTGCCTTTTAGGACCCACAGCCTTTTGCTTCTCCTCCTAACTCGGTGGCTTCTCCCCAGTCTCCTTTGCTGGTTCCTCCCCGCCTTCCTACCTCCCCAAACACTACACAGGAGGCCCAGGGCTCAGTGCTTGGCCCTCTCCTCTGTGATGTCCTGCAGCCTCCTGGGCTCAACTACCGTCCGTACGCTGTACACTGTGGGCTCCACGGCATCTGTCTCCAGCCCGCCTCTCCTGCTCCACACCTCCACAGGGATGTCTTTAGGCATCTCGCATCAAACATGTTCACCATCAGTCCTACTTCAGCAAACGTCCCCAATTTGCTTCTCCTGCCATCTTTCCATCTCCGTTAATGACAGTTCCATCTTTCCATTTGCTTAGGTCCAGAATCCTTGGAGTCATTCTTAACTCCTCTCTCCCATTCGCGCTGCTTTCCAGTCCGTCAGCAAAGATTGCTGGTTCTCCCCTCAGAAGATGGTCAGAGTCCGACCATGTCTTAACACCCCTGCCACCCCCGTCTGACGCCACCACCTCACCTGGATTGTCACGAGTCTTCATCGAGGATCCTTCTGCCGCTGTCCTCATCCTCCTTCGCTGTTTCCAACACAGTCCCCTGAGAACTCCTGTTACAACAGGAGGCAGATCATGTCACTCCTCTGCTCAAGCCCTCCAGTGGCTCCTGTCACAATCAGAATAAAAGCCAGAGTCAGTGTAATAATCCCTAAGGTCGTGTAGGACCTATGTCCTTCCCTGGCACCCCGCAGCCCCCCGTTTCCCTGCTGCTCTCCCGTCCATGCCCTTCACTCTGCTCTTTGCTGCTCCTGAGGCCCGCCTGGGCCTGGCGTGCTCCCCTCTGGGGGCTGTGCATGGGCTCACCGGCTCCCCCTTCACACCCTTGCTCCAGGCCATCTTCTCAGTGAGGCCCTCCCCGGCCCCCCACTTCACTGTGTGCACCCTTACCCCACCACGCTCTCTGCCCTGCTCTGCCCTAGTTTTCTCTCTGGCTCTACGCCCTCCTGACACATGGGGTGCTTCCCTCATTTGCTTCCCTGGCAGCCCACTGGAATGTGAGGTCCATGCCAGCGCGGGGGGTGGGGGGGGAGGGTTAGGACAGTTTTGTTCACTACTGGCCACACATAGTCAGCGTGCAGTCAATGTTTAATAAGTGAATGGATTTTCTATTGTCTTTGTTTTCCTCTGTTCATTGCGAGGGAAGGAGCTGCCTCTTCTGCATGCGTGAATCCCCCCCTGGTACCCAGCGGAGACTCTCACTACAGCCTCTCGTGAGGATTTGTCAGAAGAACGGACAATGAAGTAAATAGATGTGTGAAGAATTCTGTCGTAGCAGAGGTCACGCTGGGCAGCATCAGTCATGTTCTTCAGAAATCAGCACCCTTCTCAATGTGCTTCTTGGTGACTGCCTTCTAAGTCAGGCCATGTATGTGGGCTCTGAATTTGGAAGATATGGCCTCCCCTCTTCTCCCACCTGGGGGCTGCCTGGTCACAATCCCAGGCCTGCTGTCTTTCCATGTCCACTTAGATGCCTCCCCCATCTCCATGAGCCCCCCCTCCCCCCGACACCCTGGCCCACCAGGCTCTCTCTGCCTCTCCGTAACCTCTCCATCCCCAGCCTCACCTGGCCAGGTGCCCAGTGAGTCAACAGGAGGACTCTCTCTCTCACGCCTCCAGACGGGGTGGAGGCCATTCCCTGGGTGAGGAGTATCCTATGTCTCCAGAGTCTCTCTCAGCTTCTGCCCATGAGCAGAGGAAGACCACCCCACCCAGGGCTGCACCATGATGGACAGGGTTGGGAGCAGCTAGAACTTCTCTTCTGAGGGCTTCTATTTCTCAAGGGAGGCGGGCAGCAAGCCCTTCAGCTGAAAGCCATGATGGGCGAGGAGGTGCGGAGTTTGCAGGATAGAGGAGAAAGTTTGAAACCGCTGAGAACGGGAGCATGCCTAGCGAGGAGAACTAGAGCAGCTTGCCAGGCAGTAATTAGCCTGTTTGGATGTTTTTCTCAGGCCATGGTTAATGCACAGGTGCAACAGCAGAGTAGGTGAGAGTCACCTTTGACCAGAGTTGGGGTTTTGCCCAACAGTGTAATGAGTCAAGTGGGAATAAAAGAAATTGTATGTCAGGGAGTGACTATAATGAAAATGACAATATGAGAGGCAGGAGTGTGTCATAAGGACACCCAGTGGCCCAAAGGCCTAAGTTTGCTGGGAAAATTCTGACAACAGATTTGACATTGGGACTGTCCCAGAACGCCTTTTCTGGGAAGTTCCCTGACCTACTACCCCTTCCAGTGTGGGATTGGTCACTGTCTTCTATCTGCTCCCTCAGCACCCTATGCTCACCTGTACTGTATTTTAGCACTTGATTGTATATCTTCCTCCTGGACTATGAGCACTTGGAGGAAGGAAGCCAGTGCCAGACCCAAGGAAAAGTGCACTATGTAATCACTGATTGAATACATTTATTTGATAAAACCCAGACCGTGTTCTGTGTAGTAATAAATCCTCATGTTTGTATAGCAATTTGCAGTTTATAAAGCAATTTCATATCCATAATCTTCTTTCAATCTGACAACCACCCTCCAAGAGAGCAACTCATTCATTCATTCATTCATTCATTCACAGATGGGCAGAGCTGGGGTTAGCTCAGAGAGGCTAAGCAACCTGGCCAAGGTCACGCAGCCCGCAGGTAAAAGAATCTGGATTAGGACCCAGGGCTGTCTGACTCCAAGAAATGCATTTTCCACCACACCACAGTTACCTCATGGGATCGTGGACTCATCCGTGAGGTGTCTTTTTTCCCCCCTAACTTAACAACAAATAAAAGGAGACTTGGCAGAAATCCACACCCTGGGACTACCTTGGAACTCCTTCCCTTGTCTGGTGTATGTGTTTAACAAAGATGTGAGAAATACCTGCCAGGTCTCTTCTTGCCAGAGCCAACGACAGAAGCCACACCGCATTGTGAATACAGCGTCTGCTTGTGTGCAAACCCGCAGGCATTTTTAGCAACTTTGGGGAACATAAAGAAAGCTGTTGGTTTTGTTTGCACATATTTTTCGCCTCTGCAAAAGGCTTCTCACCAAGCAGCAGCCTAGGAGCTGCCTTTTCTTTGATCTTAAGACATGCAATGTCTTTATAACTCACTAGTTGAGCTACGGTTGAAAGTGATTTCACCTGCTCTGGGTTCCCTCGCTTGGAAAATGGGTCTGGTAATAAAGGCCCCTACCTCCCGGGGTGGTGGTGTGGATTGAACGAGGTCCTGTGAAAATGCCAGCCTTTCTGGAAAGCTTTATGCCCTGGGGGAAGACTGGGGGTGAGTGCAGTGGAGGCAGCCTAGGGAGGAGAAGGCTTCATCAGAAGCTGAAGCAACTGGACAGGAATCCCAGCTCTACCATTTGGAGCCGCAGAATCTTTGATGAGTAACTTAGACCCACCCCCCACCCCCGGTTCCTCCCGCCTCAGTCTACCTCCTCAGTTTCCCAAAGGATTGCACTGTTAGAAACAATGTATATATAGTGTCCAGCACTGAGCTTGCTGTGAGAATTGTTCAGTAAATGGCACAGTGTTTATTATTATTATTATTATTATTATTATTAGCATCATCACTACTGGTACTAATATTTGGGTGGTCAGGTCAACAACGATTTTAGGAATTTTAGACCGCAAACCTTGAGGCAAGGATTATGTTTCATGTATCTTTGTATAACCAGTGCCCAAAACTCAACCTGGCAGTTAGCAGCTGCTAGTAAAAGTTTGGAGAACTGGAGTAGATGAAGGAGGAAAGAACCAAGCCCCCTCGGCGTGGTTAGCTGAGGCTTGGGCAAGAACAGGTGTTCACGGCACACTTGCCGTGGGGCAAACTGCAGTCTTCATGTCTGTTCACTCATCCAAACGTACAAGGCAGGTATTATTGTTATCCACATTTAGAAAATTAGGAAACGGACCCTCCACGGTCAAATGACATGCCCAAGTTCACTCAGCCAGGGGCTGGCAGAGTGAGCACTGGGACCCAAGTGCACCTCACTCCTGAGCCCACGTTCTTACCCTCTGCCCTGCACTGCCAGGAAGAGTTCTGCCTTGAGGTCGCCCCTGCTCTGACCTCGTTGAGTTCCTGGCCGTCTGGTTGTTTCTGATGTTACCGGCAGGAAGAGTGAATCTTCTTTCTCTAGAAGCCTGAGTTAAGTGATTTACGTGGCCAGCCTGTGTTGTTGTTTCCGGGTGTTTGCTGCGTTTCAGTGTTCCCCCCATCATGGCAGGCACTGGCATTGCGAAGGGAGACCATCACTCATCCATGTTCGCCCTGTCCTTGGCAGTGCCCCCCCACTCTGGAAGCAGATGTCACCCTCTGCCGAGAGGCACGGGGATTCCTACTCATGCCCTACCTCCTGGGAAATATGTGCTGGCCCCCAGAGCTGAAGGGGAGAAGAGGTGGGGCCCCCCAGTGGGGCCGGAGGCTAGCAGTGGGGAATGAGGAGGGGCCAGATTGCTTCTCTGCCCCCCAGCTCATCAGGTGCTTCTGTTAGGGCAGCCCAGGGGGTATTCCCAACAGCCCGCTATATAGTCCGGCCCTAACACAGAGTCGTGGCCCCTCAGTCCAGAGAGCGGAGAAGCTTACACCAGGTCACACAACCATCAGCTGGGGAGCCAGAACAGCCACCGTCCTCATTCCCAGACCTATGATCTCTCTACGGTGCCGTGTCAGGGGATGGAGAGCAAATCCCAAAGGAGCTGTGTAAAAGACTCTCTCTGTTGTGTCTTTGAGCGGCACAGTGCCATAGCGGGTCAGAGTTCCATCTCTAAAGTGAGAGTGACCTGAGTCTGAATTCCAGCCCCGCAGCTAGCTTAGTGACCACGGACGAGCCACGGGACCTCTGGGGACCCCCAAGTGGAGGAATCGGTACCCCTCCTTGCAGGCTGCCTTGAGAAATCGAGGATACAGCACATGGAAAGTCCTGCATCCACTTCTTGGCAAACGTTTTGTTTGTTTGTTTCTTTCTTTTGTTTCTTCCTTAGTTCTCCAAACACTTTCTGGGCGTGAAAATGGTCACTTTACTTACAATATGTCATTCAACGTTCTAAGGTAGGAATTAAGATCCCCGGTAAGTGGACAAGTGAACACAGTGTCGGAAAGATTAGGTGACTTGTCCAGGGGACAATGAATTTCCGACTCCAGAGTCTTTGTTTTCTGTACTAGTTCAGAGATACATTTGGTTTTGTTTGGTTTTTGTTTTAATCCAAGGGTGGTGTAGCCGAACTAACATTGCCTTGTACGTTGTGGCATCGAATATGCATACGTGATATTCCTATTATCTTTATGAACCGCCACCGTTCTTTTAGAAGAACAAGATTTCTCCAACATGTTTTCTCTTAGCACCTGTCGCAGAATCACCAAGCGGTCGCATCAAAAATGCAGATCCCAAGGGCCAAGCCCCAGAGCCACTGGACCAGAATTGCTAGGTGTGGGGCTGTTTATCAAGCTCCCTGGCTGATTCTAAACCACACTCAAGGTTGAGAACCACTGCCTTTGGGAGTCAGTCATCCAATAAGCACGGGTTGAATGGAAGAGGAAAGACAGTTTTCTAAAAGCTAAAGTCAAACATATGGCAAGCTTGAAAAGCCATCTTGTGTGCCAGGATCAGGGTATGACCATCGGAGAGAGGCAGACCCTGGGCTGGGGCAGACCCGGTGACCCCCAGATGCCCTGGCTGTAGTGCCAAGGTGGAATTCAGGCCTGGAGGGGTCATTGCCGCTCCAGACGGTTGGGCCACGCTGCCAGGGGTATATCCTTGGCTGCAGGAAAAGCAGCCTGCCAGCAGGTCCCCCAGCAGTGAGGAGAAAGGCCTCGGGATGAAGGAAGCAGGGACCATGCCTGGCCTTCTGGGAAACTGGCTGAAGGACAAGGCAGGAGCCAGGGCTCCAGCACAGATATAAGGCAAGGGCTCCTTCATGAGGCCCGAGGGCAGCCTAAACGTTTAGAGCACAAGGTCAGAGGGGAGTATCAACAGGAAGAACTTGATGTAAACCTCTGAACGGAAGCCCAAAGCAGACAGCCAGGGCGGCGGCATCCAGGGGAGGAGGCTGAGCGGCTCCAGCAGCGGCCGTGGCAGCCCACTGGGGCGGGGGGTCGGGCACACAAGTGCAATCTGCGCCCTCCATAAGTCGCCCAGGCCGGCCACCCTTTCCAGCATCTGCACTTGCCCGAAGCGATAGGATATTTCTTAATACTGAATGTATGTAAGTAATGGTTCCCGCCACGAGTGGTGTGACCTCAGTGCAGCACCTTCATGACTCTGGGCATCCCATCTTCTTCTGCTCCGTGAGGGACCACACTTGATGACTCCAAGGCCCCTACCAAGCTCTTCCATCTACCTGCCAGGGTATCGGTGAAAATCAGCAACTGTATTTATGAATGAGCCAGAGCCCACCTGTTCCTTGCATCCACTATCTTGCTGGTTTCGCTCTGATTGGCGTGGGCCCATCTTCCTTCCCAGCCCCAGCACGAGCCGGAGACAAGGCCCCAGGGGGTTTCAAACCGGGGTTTCTCCCCCTGATTAGTCTGACTTGCCCTGGTTTTACCACACCGGTATCAGACATACACGGGTGACGGTGGAGGGTTTTTGCCAGGGGTGTGAGCATGCTCATCTTTCATTAATACAGCAACAGCAGGAAAAAAAGAAGAAGAAGAAGAGGAGGAGGAGCAAACAAGAGGCACCCAGCACACCACACTTCTTGGAGGGGTGCCCAAGTCTATGAGGAAAACAGGAGTGCTCCACTCAAGTGACAGACTTGAGGAGGTGGGTCACGTGGGAGCTCTTGGCTAATTTGGCAATTTATGAAATGATGGGGCAAACTGGTCTGCTCGCTCAGAAAATGAAAGAAGGAGGCAGCAAAGTAACAGTAGCACTGCTCGGTGGCAATAGGAGAAAGGGGCAGAGCTTTGCCTATGGTAGCAAAATTGACTGAAATCTTAGAAAGACTTTTAAAGATGATGGACCAACCTCCTGATGCTCAGGGTGGCCACAGGAAGGTGGGAGAGAGGGGGGAGAGAAGGGGCCCTTGAAACCACATGGCTCTGCTAAGTATGAGCCGTGGGTTTGAGGACAAAGTGGGTAGGTAGCCTTTCTGAGCTTTAGTTTCTCAAATGTAAATATGGTATCATGTCACTTATTAGAAAAATTAAGGATCACTGTACCAGAGCTCATACTTCCTAAGATACTGACTTAGGCATCTCTAAAACTGGGGTGTGTCTTGTGATCTAGCACATTTTAGAGTCTATGAAATTAATTGTAAGTCAAACTCATCCCACAAAGTGAACACTCAAAACTTTGGACAGGTATTATCTAGTAAGAGCCAGAAGATGTATTCTGTAGCATGTCCTGCAGCACAGTTAAGGCTGTTAACTACAATTCCAGGATGGTCAGGCTGCTGAGCCATAGGAACCACTTCTCCTGTTCGTTGTACACTGTTCGCGATCTGCGGGATGAATGGCTATACCGAAGGGCCCTGAGGTTCGTTCAAACCCAAGATTCCAGATTCCTCCGACATTAAATCTGCTACCATAACTCTACCATTGAAGAGTTCCCTATTCTCTGAATCCAAAATCAAGACACGTGATTTCTCATCATCACTGAATAAAATCCAGTTAATGTCTGGCTGGACTCAAGTCATCTGCGGAAGCCTAGAACCATCCAGAACAACCCAAAGTTCTTGGAACCATATTGTTTCCCACCACTGGCTTTTTTGCATGTGCTCTTCCTTCTGCCTTCCTCCTTCCCTCCTTCTTTCCTTCCCCTGTGCTGGAGGCATTGGATGCGGCAGGGGCAAATGGACGGGGTTCCTGCCCACAGATTACTGAGAGCCTGGCAACAAAGACAGTTAAATAGGTACTAACAAGTAGCGACAGAAAATGCAGGGCGTGCTGAGATCAGGAAAACAGGGTGAAGCTCTCCTCACACTGACTGCCTGACAAAATCCTACTCCTTTCTGGAGACAGAGCTCAGCACACCCTCCTCTGTGAAGCTGTCCTGGGCCCTCTGCTTGGGCTGACTTCCCCATCGATGGGCTAAGCCCATGGTGGCACCTTTCACTCTGGTCTCTGGACCTCTGACGCCGCTTCTAGACTGTGAACTCCCGGGGCACGAATTGTTCCTAGCATGATGGTGTGAGCGTAGTAGGGGCCCCAGAAATGTTTGCTGACTGGAGATCCATTGATAAAGGATTTGTTTTGTGTTTGGTGGGTTTCTCCACATGAAAAGTCCTACAAAAGATATAAATAGCCAATTGCTTTAGCTTCCTTCCTCTGAGCCTCAGTATGTCTCTTTAAATTGAAGGAATTAAATTTATCAGTGCTTTTCTTCCTCCCTCCTTGCCCTCTCCCTCCCTCCCTCCCTTCCTTCCTTCCTACCTTTCTTCCTTCCTTCCCTTCCCTTTCCTTCCCTTCCCCTCTCCTCCCTTTTTTAATAATTTCTCCTTTTCTCCTCTCTCTCTCTCTAAGTAGTGGAACACCTTCTTCAAGTGAAATCTTACTCAGAAGCCCAGTATATAATGCAAACAAAGTCTGAGCTCTGAAAGGAGAGGTAGGACCTGAACATCCAAAGTTCACCTCTGTTTTCCTTTTCCTGAGAAGAGTGAAGTCCCTCTCAGCTCTAACTGAGAGGCAGGCTGTAACTTACTGCATCTTGAGTAGCCAGACTCAGCAAGACCAGATATTACCACCTGAAGACAATGCTAAATATGTATTGAGCACCTAATACATGCCAGGGCAGCCGGGCCCTTTAAAAAATTACCTCATTTCCTCTTTTTTTTTTTTCCCCTTGCCATCCCTTTCTGTTTGCCCCAAATTCTGCATTTTCAAGTTAAAAATAATCTTGTATTGTCATTAGCTACCTTAAATACTTCTGGAGAATGAGCTAGAGTTATAAATAGATATAAATACAAAACACAGTGTTGATTTAATCCTCACAACAAACCTGTGGGGTTGGTTTTAGCAGTTCTGTTTCATAACTGAGATCAGCAAGGCGCAGAGAGGAAGCGAAGTTGCCCAAGATCATTCCAGGAAGTCAGGGAGTGTGATCCCATTTCCCACCTCGTGGGTGCTTCCCACGCCTTAGCAACACCCTCACTAAGAGGTGCGCACTTACTAATTTATTTAATCCCTACAGAACCTTGTGAGATGGATACTGTTGCTACAGCTATGATACAGATGAGAACTCAAAGGGTTAGAGGTGAAGTCGCTCCATCAGGGCCACATAATCAACAAAAACCAAGCCAGGTCTTGAACCAGGCCTGGGCTGGTACCCGTCCAAAGCCCGCTCCTTACTTCCCTCCTCCTCTTGAAGGTGCTCTCTCTGCCCTCCTGGGGGGCACTGGGGAGAATGCAGAAACGTCAGGGACAGCCCAGCACACTGCAGAAACCCAGACCAGGTTCACTAAGCAAACCAGACTGCCCGCGGGCAAGTCTGGGTTTCAGCTCAGATTTGCCTGTGTGACCTTTGGCAAGTAATTTAACCTCTCTGTGTCTCCGTTTTCTCAGGCACAAAATGGTGATTATAATCCTAACAATCTCAGAGGTATTGTTGTAAGGTGGGGAAACTCGTGGAACAGTATCTAGCATAGAATAAGTACTCTATAATTGCTAGTTCTTATGATGTATATCTGAAATGCCCAGGAATGAACAGCAGCTCTCTCATCATGTTATTGCAGTGTTGGTAATACAGACTGTACGTTGTGGGGGTTGCACACATCCGTGGAACTTTGAGCACAAAGAAGCTGGAACTGGCTACGGAGCCGACTCAAGGAAGAATCCTGATTGTGGTCCTTCCCTCCCAGGCTGAAAGCTTCTCGCAACAGAAGCTTATTCCAGTTTCGACAAACACTCTTGAGCACCTATATCCGCCAGGCCCTGTCTGAGACTCTGGGCGTAGAGAAATCATTGTGGCACAGGGGCTCTGTGTGCCTTGTCGTGTGGCGGGGGGATGATGTTCACAATATAATATTTATCATTTTAACCATTCATAAGTTTCCAGCGCAGTGGTATTAAATACATTCAGTGTGGTGTCACCATGCCCGCTATCTATTCCCAAACGTTTTCTTCTCTGCAACAAACTCTGTACCTATTAAAAAATGACTCACCCTTCCCCCCTCTTCCCAGCCCCTGGTAAACTCTATTCTACCTTCTGTCTTAACTATATCTTTTTTTTTTTTTTAATTTTCTTGTGGTGAAGTATACAACACCAAACCTACCATCTTAACCATTTGTAAGTACACAGTTCAGGGGCATTAAGTACGTTCCCACTGTTGGGCATCCATCCCCGCCATCTGTGTCCAGAGCTTTTTCACTTTTCCAAACTGAGACTCTGTACCCATTAAACATGGGTCCCCATTCCTCCAGCCCTCCGGCCCCTGGCAACCACCAGGGGTTTCTACTTTGTGTCTATGAATGTGACTACTCTAGGGACCTCATTCTCCTATCAGTGGAATCATACAATATCAGTCTTTTTGTGACTGGCTCATTCCACTTAGCATCATGAACCTCAAGGTTCATCCACGTTGTAGCCCGTGTCAGAATTTCTTTGCTCTGTGAAGCTGGGTAATAATATTCCATTGTACGTACATACAACGTTGGTTTATTCATCCACCCATGACGGACATGGAGTGCTTCTAGCTTTTGGCTGTTGTGAAGGATACAGCTTTGAACCTGGGTGTGCAGTTCTCCCTGCCTTTGAGCCGCTTGTGGTCTGATGTGGGGTGTGACATGTATATTCACCTGCAGGTTGCCCTGGATCAGCCCTCCGTCTTCTCATCTGTGAAATGGGGATAACGCTCCCCGGTGCGGGAATTAGATGGGATGATGCATGACTCCGGGCAGTGCCGGCCTCCTGTAAACACTTGAGAGCAGTTAGCGTGTTGCACCTGCAGCTGCTGTCGGGAAAAAGTGTCTAGAGAAGAGGGGACTGGAAATAGGTGGCCAGCGGGTCTCTCTCACACCAGCCCATCAGGCGACCCTCACAAACATCCTGGCAAGTAGGCCCAAAGATCTCAACTTTCCAGAAGAAGAAGCAGACTCAGAGAGGCTATGAATAGTACGGGTGGCTCTGGCTCATGGCTCCTCAAGCCTTCCTACCTGAATCTAGTAAAGGCTCAAGGGAGGGCAGGCACAGCAAACCAAAGCTCCCAATGTCTGCACAGCGGGCCTGGGAGAAGGGAACAACACCCTTGTCTCAGGAGGTCTTAGCGTGGGGGTGGGGGAAGAGCCGGGGAGGCAGAAGGGAGGAGGGGTGTCGGCAGACACAGAAGGCAGGGCCCGAGCAAAAGCTGAGAGGCAGGAGATGTCGTGCCTATGGCAATGGGAGGAGGCCAGTCTACAGGAGCCGAAGGTGTGGTGCATGGGAGGGCGGGATCGGGTCAGTGAGGGCAGGCCAGGCGGCCCAGCCCAGTCCGGTTCCAGGGCTGGAGGGCTTGGGTGACCTGCCCACGGTGCTCTTTCAGGAGATTAGTCAGACCGATAGGACAGGGACGCCTGCTTCCCAACAGATGCCTACCTTCAAACTACAGACAAGTGTTTTTAAAAAATAATGCGTGTTTTACCAATATCATGTGCAAAGTGCAAAAAGTCGGATAGTTCTAAAAGGCCCGCTCCCTAACCCCATGCCCCTCCACACTCCAATCGTACTGCCCAGAGGCAGGCCGCTGACCGGTATCGCTTCCAATATTTGGCTCCATATGTCTAAATAATGTGTTTAAACATCTCTTCATTTTCTGTCTGACATGGGCCCTATGGACCCGCTACGATGGAGGAGGAGGATGGAGCGCTCTTCCCCACAGAGCCACCGCCCCTCCCCCAGCTTCCCAATCTAGTTCCAGCATAATTTCTGGTTAGATTTAGTGTTTATAGTAATGTGACCGTGTAATTGACAGCTGACCCATATCACATTAAGTTGTTATACAACTTATTCTTTTTGCTGAAATTAAGGTCTCAGTTTTTAAACCAATTTGCTTCATTTTCTAAGTACACTAAGTCTGTCTCCCCTCAGAAGCTACAAGCACAACAGGTCATCCATCCGTCCGTCCATCTTTCTTCCAGAGCCATCAGTGCTCCCGGTCTAATTTGCTGGGTGAAGAGTTGAGCTGTGGCCAGCTGTGTTTAAATGGGGCCCCTGATGCCAGCCACGCAGGGGAACAGGGTCAGATGCATTTTGGCCCAATTGTCATTCGTCTGTAGATTTTATTCAGAAAATACCTACTGAGTCCTTTCTAGATCCCAAGGAGGTCAAATGCCAGAGACCAGCAATGCAGGATGAATTAGATGTGGTCCCTACCTTCAAAAGGGTCTGAACCCTGGAGTAGAGACAAGTTAGTGCTGGGCCAAAGGAGGGCTCTGGGAGTTATGGGGGGGCCAGGAGGAGAAGCCCTAATGCAGACTTTGGAAGGGCTTGTGTGGAAGACTGCCTGGAGGAGGTGAGGCTGAGGATTGTCGGGAGGAGTTTTCTAAGAGTTCTGGGAAGGCCATTTCATGTAGAGAGCATCATGTGCACAGTCATGGGGGCATGAGAAAGCACGACTCGCTCTGTTAATTTCAAATAAGTAATCAGCTATGATCATGTGGGAGCGTTCTAGTCAAGGGGAGGCAGGGTCTCACGTACCAGGCTAAGGGACCAGAGGGACATGGGGAGCCACAGAAGGATCTATAAGAGGGAAGACATGATCAGGTCTGCATTTTTTAAAGAGAAGATGGCAGGGCACCTGGGTGGCTCAGTTGGCTAGGCATCTGACTCTTGGTTTCAGCTCAGGTCATGATCTCAGGGTCATGAGATCAAGAACTGTATCCAGCTCTGCACTGAGTGTGGAGCCTGCTTAAGAGTCTCTCTCCTCTCCCCCCCGCCCCGCCCCTCTCCCTAACTCACGTGTGCTATCTCTCTCTCTTTCTAAAAAATAAATTAATTAATTAAATAAAATAAGATACAAGGCAAGATGGCCTCAGGGTGTCAGAGAGATTAGAGAGAAAGACGGGCAAGTGAGGGGGACTCTGAGGTCTGACAAAGGAGAAGGAGCGTCTAAACTAAGACAAGCACTGGGGGTGAGGCACGGGGCTCATGAAACCCTACAGAGACCAAACAGCCTGGTCTTGGGGTCACAGGCAGTATTCCCAGGTGTCTGTCTCCTAGGAAACCGGAAGCTACTCTGGACTGAGAAGAAGGGCTTTGGCCTCTTGGGATGTTTGGGGGGCCCAGAAGTGCTGGGAGGATGGATGCCCAGGGACTGAGGGAGCAAGCCAGGGCCTGGGGCTTTCAAAATTTAGAAGGCAGAGGTAAGATCTAGAGGCCATGGGGTCAGAAGGGCTGGTACAGTCCAGCCGGTAAGAGCATGAGCTCTGGACTCAGGCAGCCTTTGGTTTAAAGGCCAGTTCAGCCACATGCTCCCTGAAATTCTGTTTCCCCATCTGCAAGATGGTGACCAAAGTCCTCCCTACTTCATGGGGCCGTGGCGAGGGTTCAACGAGACCCTGGCTGTAAAGTGCTTGGCACAGTGCCTGGAACGTAAGAAGCGTTCATTTAGTGACTTCCTATCATTTGTCTGCGGGTGCAAGGGCAGCTGCAAAAAGCAGGTGATACTTGAGCTGACCTCAGAAGAGGAGGAGGCAGACCTGTCTCCACGGGCGTGCGGTTAGTGCCGTCACGCCTAGTCCCATGCTCAGAGGAGCGCAGAACTTGGTTTTATGCCCTGCTTTGCCCTCTTGAAGTTCTTAACAATTTTTGAACAAGGGGCCCCACATTTTCATTTTGCCTGGGACCCCACAAATCATGCAGTGGGGCTGTGAGTAGGAGACCAACAGGCAGAGAAGAGGGGGTACTTTCGAAGGAAAGGGCCCTGAGTGTGCACAGGCATGTTGGAACTGGAGGCTCAGCTTGTTCCAGAAACAGCACCAGGCTCAGGGCTTCTAGCTGGAGAGCTGTGCATGGGGGAAAGCAGTAGAAGCTCAGAGTGATCAGCCGTGAGAGGCCTGGATGCAACATGAAGGGGTTGGATGTTATGTGTGTACACATGGGAGCCTTTCCAACTCTGCGAGCCTGGAAGTGCAGAGGTGAGAGCTAGCTCAGGGAGAGCACGGGCACGGCGGTGGCACACGGTGTGGACGCTACTGTGACCTGCACTTCCCAGATGAGAAACAGCCCCCGAGAGGTGCAGAGCAGGGCTGCAGTGGGACTTGTGTGGGCTCTCGGCACTTGTGGCTTCATGGGCCCCTTTCTCCATGTATAAATATAAACATAAATATACACATACATGTACACACACATGTGTGTGTGTGTAATTACACTTTGCAATGGCATGGGTATAAAGGCAAATACATTAATACTGTATACTAAAGCATTTTCTTTGACCTGAAGTATAGGGCATCTGGGGCGCTGGGCCTGCTCAGCTCAGCAGGGGCTGCAGCCAAGACGCCAGGTCTCTCCAGAAGGGCCGGGTGGTTCTTTTTCTCCTCCAGGGAATGCTGGCCAATCCCTAGGACCCTTTCAGCTGTGACCAGCATCCAAAGACTTTCCATCCCCGTGTCCCGTAGAGGGGGCTGATGGCTGTTGGGGTTTAGAGCCGGCTGGTGGGGCTGAGTGACAGGTGAAGGAGAGAGAGCTGCAAACATCCTGGGACTTGGGGAAAAATCAAAGGTCTCTATGTCTGCAGATGTCTGTGAGTTGACACTTCGTGCCACGTACACCGTCAACCCCGGGGACCAAGCTGCCCGCCTACCGCACCCAGACAGAGGCGGGGAGGCTGAGTCAGCAGCAGCTGCTGAGGATGCTGTCTGGAAAGGAGAAACATCACCGCCTGTTTGTCTGTCTGTCTGTCTGCCTGGGGTTACAAAGAAGCCTGCCTGGAGGCAGGGGAAGTGCACAGGCCTTTCTTTGCATGTCAGTTGCTCACGTAGCCCAGGAGAATAACCGAGAATACCCTCAGAGGGGTATCCCCACTCAAACTCCTTCCTCAGGCTTTCTTCACAGGCTCCTCACTGGCCTCTTTCTTTCCTCCACATACCCAGGTGGCCACAGGATGCCTGGTCTGGGAGCTTCAGTCCAGTCCTCCCACTGCCCACCTTTGGCCACTCCATGTACTTGGGTAGGCGGGCAAGAGACGGCATGGGGAGTGCCTATTTGGAAAGAAAAGAGGGCTGGCCGGGTTATCCCTTTATATCTCAATCTTCTCTTCATCTTCAAATCGCATTTCTCCAAGCTCCAGGCCCCTTCCTGCTAGGTATTTATGGTAGATGGATGGATGGATGGATGGATGGATGGATGGATGGATGAGTGAATGTTCAACCTTTCCCAGTCTTAGAAGCCACTCCTTCTGCCCTCCAATTTCTGTGGCGAGGAGCACAACCCCAGAACTCAATTGCCTCTAAAACAGGAGGGAGACTGAAACTTGCAGATTTGGAGAAAAATGATTGGAAAAGTTCCACCTGATTGCTTCCATTTCCCCATGAAGGCCGAGGGTTTGGTGGGAAGATAAAGGATGAAGTTTAGAATCACTAGTGTATAGCAGTTCAATGGGGGATTTGCAGACGCATCACAAGGCAGTGCCATGGGCCCTATGGTTTTTGGTGGTCAGAGTAATAGCTAATATTTCTAGAGCAATTATCACAGGGCTGGCACTGGGCCTGGTGCTCTCTACTCACACGAACTCCTTTCATCTTCACCCCCACCTGGGAAGGCAGGTGCCTCAGTAAGGATGAGACAGGTCATGCTGCAGGAATTTAAAACAAAAACAAAAACCATTCTAAGTGGTTGACAAACAGAAAAGTTTTTTTTTTGCTCATGCTATCTGTCCAGTGTGGCTGGAGAAGAGGCATGGCAAGAATGAGAAGCCAGGAAGGTCTGAAAGGCTGGGAAGGAAAGGAGGGAGGGTCCAGAGCCTGGCACTCAGGAGGAGATCCAAGAGCCAGTATGAGGAGAGCTCTGGAGTGATGACAGGGAGGGAGGGGCCAGAGAGTGGGACCCTGCAATTTGAGATTTCAGGGATGGAGGAGTAGCCAGCCCAGATAAGAGCCAGGTGTGGCTCTGAGTATGGGTGGCTGGAGTGGAGTAAAGATGAAGGTCCCTGGAACTGAGGTCAAAGGTTCTGGCAGATGGAGCCAGCTTCCATTCCCGGGGAAGAATGGGGATCTATGGGAGGATATAACAAGCCACAGGTTAAGCATATTGCAGCTTCCTGGGCTGTCAATTTTACCAGGAGATGAGGTTTAGAAGCTGTTTTTTAATAGTCAGACATGGAAATATGAAGTATAAGACCTCTAAGAAAGGTGTGTGTGGAAGCCCACCTTCCTCTGCACTGGAAAGCTGGAGAAGCACCAGGTAGAGAAGAGCCACCGAAAAGTCATAGATGAACACAACCAGATGCAAACAACCAAGGACCAGGGGTCTGTTAAAATTTCCATTCAATGCTAATCATAATAATAGTTCACCGGTCATGAGAGCTTGTTATATGCTAGGCACTGTTCTAAACACTCTAGATGTATAGCTGCTTCGATTCTCTTGGGACACCCTACAGGGATGGACCGTTTTTATTCCCACCTTACAGATGAGGAAAAGAAGCATCTAGCACAGCCCTTGGACAAAGTGGCACACCAGTGTGTGTCGGAAGTGGGATTTGAATTCGGGCAAACTGGCTTTAGAGCCCGTGCTCTTAAATGCTACACCAGTGGTTCTCCAACATGGATGAGCATCAGAACCCCTTGGGGGGGGCTTCCTAAAGCAAGGTGTTGGGCCCCTCCCCTAGAGGCTTGGGGTGGCCCGAGAATTTGCATTTCTGAGAAGTCCCCAGGTGATCCTCAGGCCGAGGGTCCCTAGACCACACTTCCTCCTGCCTCACAAATAGACACACACAGTAACTATTCAGTGCAGAGTGGGTACGGCGTCTCCTTCCAAATGTGGCTACCAAATGCCTGGTATGCTGTGTGTGTTTGTGTGTGTGTGTGTGTGTCACAGAGGGCAGAGGATTATGGCCTAAGTAGCACTAGGGGACAAAGAAGAAATTGATCCTGCTTCTTGCCCCTGAGGTAGGGGGATATGGAAAAACAAGCCATCTCCACAGAGAGAGAGAAAGGGATACAGGTTCCACTTAAGGTCTGGAGAGAGGTACACAGCAGCCAGGCTTTCAGGAAAGGGTATTTGGTGCAACACAGGGTCTAGAGGGCAGAGTGGGAGGAAGGGGAGAGAAAGCAGCAGAGATGGGCCAGAGTGGGCGAGAGTGGGGTGCTGATGGCGGGTTTGTAAGGAAGAGAGCAGTTATCTCAAGATGGCCCAGCAGGAGAGAAGTGCAGATGGGTCATCACTGGAGGCCTTCCTGAAGCTGACCATTTCCCCTTCTGGAAATTTCCTAGGGTCCAGTGATGACAAATAATACAGGAGCTGATACCTGAATAGAGTCTGAAGAGCTTCTTCTCATGGAAAGGAGTGAGCCAAAATCAGGCATCAGCTTCTGCAAAGCCAGCCTTTAAATCTTAAATTCAGATTTCACTGAAATCACCAACTCTCTGCCCCTTGAAGAAAACCTTCTGCCCTTCTCATTCACTGCTTTTGGGGAAGCACGTGGGGCCCCGTCGGTTCCCCAACAGCTGTCTCTCCTGTAGTTTGGGGTCCAGCTTAATTAAGAGCTCCTCTGGCCGATTAGTCTCGGTCACCTCTGTAATTGGGCACCAGCTGTGTTTTCTCTTGACAAGGACTCCTTTAAGGAGCTTCTAACGTAAATGCATTACATGAAAAAACATAACAGTTCCAGGGTTATATGATCATAAAATCAAGAACACTTGTTTTCTATAGAAATAACGAGTGCATCTCTATGTTCCAGAAAATAATTTTTTGAAAAGTTGGGAGGGAGGGTATTGAACGGCAAATTCTTCATTTGTTTATGTTCTGGATATGAATGCTGATGGTGGTTTTAAATGAAGTTTTGCATAATCACAGGTGTTGGTGTATAAAGACTCGGGAAGTTTCCTGGCAGAAATGTGAGACCTGAGAAACTGAACCATGAATGGCTCCATTTATGAACAGCCACCAATGATTGACAGAATGACTATTAATAGCTAATATTAACTGAGCCCTTCGTAGGGGCTCAACCCTATGCCAAGCCCTTGGAAAGGACTGTCTTGTTTAAAGCTGGCAATAACTTTGTGAGGTGGGTACAAATGTTCTCCCCATTTTTACAGATCAGGAAACTGAGGCCCAGAGAGGTGAAATAATTCATGTTCAAGGTCCCTCGGTTCACCACGAAGTGGCCAAAATGGAACTGAAACCCAGGTCTGTCTCATGCCAAAATTCCTTTCTGCCTCTCTCCAACTAAACAATGCAATTAACTAAAGTGCTCTGTTTGCAACAATTAAAATATCAACGATGACCCTCAACGTCTGCACAAAGTTTCACAGTCACTAAATTCGTTTATGCTTGCTGTCTTCTGCAATATAACAGCCCTGGGAGAGAAACAAAGCAGTTGCTATCATGCCATTATCACACATGTGGGTGATATCGCACACCTAGGTGCTAGGGGCTAGACTATTCACCCAGGCACACGTCAGCAGCAAAGAACAGAGTCAGACCTTTCTAATTCCTGCTCTGAATCCAGTGTTCATTCCACTACTCCCCACCCCATGTGATGCTTCCACCTGAGGAAGCCAGATATATGTAAATATTTTTCCAGCCATTCGATCATTCATTTATATCCCCTCACTTATTTACACAGTCGTCTTGTATTTTTATTTTCTCTATCCTGGTGAGTTATGTTTATTTAGTTGCTATCTCTCTCCCCTCCTTGGACTAGAAGCTCCGTGAAAGCAAGCCCTTGTCCTTGTTGATGGTTATATATGATATGATGATGTACAGCCCCCCCCCCAAATAGTGCCCAGAACTTAAGTATTTATTTTTCAATTCATTCAAATAAATCTCAGTTTTTTCACTCAGTAAATGTTTATTGAGCATCTACTATGAGCCAGGTACACAGGTAGGTCCTAGGGATCCTACACTGAGCAAGACAGTCATGATTTCCCACTTCCCTGGAGCTTACATTCTAACTGGCGTGGAGGGGGTCTTACATACAAGTAAATAAATAATTGTTGATTGGGATTGGGGTACTTAGAGAGTGATGGGTTGGAAAGGGACAGCCACTGAGTTCTTGTCCCGGAGCTGTCCACAGGCTAATGGGGCAGATCACACATCCAATGGGAAGTCTCCATCTCATGGCCACAGTGGTGGTTTGCAAACTCAGGGGCGCTGTGCTCCGCTCCGAGTGCCAGGGCTTGGGCAGCGGGGAGGGCAGGGAAGGCTGCACCTGAGTAGTTTCAAAGGCAGTTAGGAGTTATCGAGGAAAGGGGTGGGGAAGATTCCGGGCCTGTGTGAGGACAGGTGGCAGGAGGCCCTCTGGCATGTGCAAGAGGTGACTGTGCCTCGAGTGTGGGGTGGGGAGAGAGGGGAGAAAGGAGGTGAAGGAGACAAGCATGGAGCAGGTCCAAAAGTATCATGTTGTGATGGTGAGTTTTATGTGTCAACTTGGCTGGGCTATTGTTCCCAGTTATTTAATCAAACACGAATCTAGGTGTTGCCATAAAGATATTTTGTAGATATGGTTAACAACTACGGTCAGTTGGCTTCAAGTAAAGATTATCCTCACTAATCGGGGTAGGTCACAGCCAATCCATTGATGGCCCTGAAGAGCAAAACTGAGGTTTCCCTGAGGAGGAAGAAAGTCTGCCCAGGGACTACAGCATCATCTTCTGGCCCAGAGTTTCCAACCTGCAGGTGAGACCCCACAGTCACAGGAGCCAAGTCCTTGAAATAAATCTCTTGATAGATAGGTGATAGAGATAGATGATAGATGATAGATAGATAGATAGATAGATAGATAGATAGATAGATAGAGGTAGACTCCTAATCTCCTACTGGTTCTCTCTCTCTGGTAGACCCCTGACTGACTGGTATTCAGCCAGCTAAATAAACTTCTCATCACCTTAAGGTGATGAGAAGGAGACACTGGAGTCTTTAAGCAAAGGAGTAGCATAACCAGATTTGTTTTTCTAAAAACCATGGCTCTGGTTGCAGTCTGGAGTGGATCAGAAGGGGCAAGACTGAAGGTTGGTAAACTAAGTCAGAAGCAGTTGCCTGAACTATGGCAGCAAGAATGGCCTGGAAAGAGGGAGACCAGTGCAAGGGATATGATGAAAGTAGGATGGATAAGACTCAGTGTCCAATTGCAAGTGTAGGGTAAGGAAGAAGAAGGGAGTTGCAATGAGTCCCAGGTCATTGGACATCTTGGCAGATGGAATGTAAATGCAACAAGAGCAGGGCCTTTGTTCTGTTCCCTGCTGTCCTCTTCGCATGGAGGACAGTACCTGGTGCCCAGAAGGTGCCACTGCAAATTTATTGAATGAATGGTGGTGCAATTCTCTGAGGTGGGCAGGACGAGGAGCATACAAGTGCAGCTCGGGGCATGCTGAGTTTGGGGGTGCTGACAGATAGCCAGGAGAAGAGGTCCAGAGGCACGAGATGGTCTGGCTGCAGGAGAGAGCTCCGAGATACACTGAGTCCTGAATGTGGGCATGGTACCCGAAGCCAAGGGTCAGTGCCCCTGAGAGTGTGTGAAGTGAGGAGATGGGAGGTCGGGGACTGAATCCTGGAGAAATTGCACCTTTCAAGGACGGCAGCAGAGAAAGGACCCCTGAGAGGAGAATAAGAAGGGGTGGGCAGAGAGAGAGAGAGAGAGAGGAGGCCAATCAAGAGAACACAGTGGCAAGGATCGAGCTAGGAGGGAGAGTGGGAGGTTAGTTACAGTTACAATGGCGACCTTGACCAGGGCATTTGTGGTGGGGGCGGAGGGGAACAGAGGTCAGACTGCAGACACTTGAGGAAGACATGAGAAATGAGGGAGGGAAGGCGGTGTCTCTACTGGCCTCTCCCAACCTTCCTTCCAATAGTTGACCGGACATGACCAGCCCATATTCAAGGGCGTGAAACTGAGGCACAGGAGTAAAGCTGGTTCAAAGCAATCCCACAGCCAAAGGGGGCTGTTGCGTCCTAAGACAACAGCTGTTCAGACCACACACTACCTTTTATGGCTTGGCGGGACACAGACTTTTGCAGAGAATGGTTGTGCAGGGTGGGGCCGGGCCCTGTCCAGGCTGATCGCTGAGACGTGCAGGGCAAGAGCCTCTAGGGCGTGTGAGAACATTTTCTCAAGGGGAACCACCTTCCCTTGAAACAGCTTGTTCTGCTGAGTTGACAGGAGGGAGGAATGGGGACTCCTCAGTCCTGGGCGGGGTGCCAGACACCGCGCCAAGGCGGAAGGCTCAGGGAGGCCGGCTCTGGCTGCAGCCTCCCTGGGCTCTGCGTGGGCCATACCATCTCCTCTCCTTCTCCGGGGACTGGAGGGAGGCCGCGTGTGCCAGATTTGTTGGTTTTTAACTAACATCCAAAGAGCACTTAGTATGGCCCAGACTCTCTATTCATCACTTTACATACTTGAACTTATTTAATCCTCGCAGTGTTCTTTGAGGAATGTATGCTGACTGTTCTTGCTTAAGGATGAAAAAAACTAAGGCCCAGACAGGTAAAGCCCCTTGCCTCAGGCTTCTCAGCTTGTTCTGTGGGTGGAAGAGCAGGGATGCTTAACTCTTGAATCTGAGTGGATGACTATTTAGCCCTGGAGAGTGGGTTCAAATCACCAGCAGGGGTGGGGATGAGCCTACAGGTCAGCCTTCCTCTCTGGCTCTGGGATCCTCGTTAAGTTGGATGATGGCTCTGAGACTCTGTTTCCTCTTCTCTAAAATGGGGCCAATGTTGCCCACATCATAGGGCTGTAATGAGGACGAAAGGAAATGTTTGTAAAGTGTTTTGCGGAGAGCATCCTGCCCAGGGAAGGTGCTCTGTAAGTGTTAGTTCTCTTTGCCTTTTCTGTTCTTTTGGAGAAGCTTTGTCTTGAATCTGTAGGTCAGAAAATTAGGGCAAGAGCCCAGGACTCTGAATCAGACTGACCAGGAATCAAATGCTGCTTCTGATACCTATTTGTTACTCGATTTTAAACAAGTCACTTTTCCATGCCAGGGCCTCAGTTTCCACAACTGTGAAGTATGGGAAGATCAGTTTAGTCCAGAATAGCCCTCAAGCCCCCACAATCCCCTTTCACCCTTACACAGATAACACCAGTTGATCATGAACTTGGTTTCTACTGAGCCAGGGCAATGCCTGAGTATCCTTTCAGTGTGAACTCCTATAGTTTGGTTACAATTCAGAAATGTATAAGATATATAAGATTTATAAGATAATAATAGCTACTTCCAGGGGTTTCTATGAAGTTTAAAAGAAATAATATTTCTTTCTTTTTTAGAGAGAGAGAGAGAGGATCACCAAGCAATGGGTGAGGGACAGAGGAAGAGGGAGAGAATCTTAAGCAGGCTCCACACCCAGCATGGAGCCTGAGACAGGGGTTGCTCTCACAACTCTGAGGTCATGACCTGAGCTGAAATCAAGAGTCGGACACCTAACCGGCTGATTCACCCAGGTGCCCCTAAAAGAAATAATATTTCTAAAGCATGCAATCCTGAAAACTTTGAATACACAATACATTGTAGTTCATATTAATCATTCTGTATCCGCTTAGCAACTCTATGAAGTTGGTAACTATTTTCTCCATTTTACGTGGAAGGAAATCAAGCCTCAGAGACTTTAAATCTCAGAGAGGCTAGGTCACCTGCCCGAAATCGCCCAGCTAACCAGTGGTAGAACGGATGTTCAAATCCAGAACTACTGCCTCCATCCTGCAAACGTGACACCATAGCCACATGTTTCCCCAAACCTGCAATTGGACGAGCAGCCGAGCAACAGAGAGCCGTGTTCCTCCTTGGCGTCTTACGCAACAAACCATATGGACCCTCAAGCTCTTACATAACAGCCCCCGTGCTAACGAGGGGAAGTTTAACAACAACACAAAAAACAGACCGCATTCACAACAGACCACCATATGTTCTCCCGTTCCCTGACAGCAGCCGCACCAACTCCTCCTCGGGCGCCCACAGAAATTTTCTCGACCAAAACAGTTTGATTCCCAAGTGATTCAAACGATTTGATGCCTTTATAAAAAGAATGATGGGGGGGAGGGGCGGTGGTGGAAGTCTGTGCTTCTTCAAAATAAGTAAGTCCTGCTAACTCCTCGGGAAAGCCCGGAAAACTTCAGCCTCCGCTCTTTGGCCTTGGGAGCTGTGGGCTTCTCCGGGGACAGGGTGGCCTCTGTGACCTGGCAGCTTCCTCCTGCCGAGTGAGGGCAGCGGCACCGATTTCTGGTTTCTGAGTCTCTAAGCTAAATAGCACAGGTGTTATGGGTCCTCGTTTCACTTGGCCTTGAACCCCTTCACTATCTTCTTGTGCTCATGCTCAGTTCAAGAGTCTCAAGTTTGCTGTTGGCTTTCTGGCCATGCCCTCTGGAATTGAACCCAATTCTAGAAGGATGGTTTGACGTGTGCACATTGGGGAAGGGTTTCTGCAGATGACTCCAGGCCAGTCACCAACTTCCTATTCCATATTTTTTGCCTGGTCTTCGGCCTCCTTCACTCCCTCCCCTCCATTTCCCTGTCCAGCAGCCAAAGCAATCCCACTAATTAGGAAGTCTGACCATGTCACTCCAAATCCCCTATGGCCCCCCCGGTCCTGCACGCTCTACCTCTACACCCCACTTTGCACTGCTCTTCTGCTTGTCCTTGGAGCTCCAGCCACATTAGCTTTCTTTCAGTTCCTTGTGGCTTTGCACATGCTCTTCCCTCTGCCTATCCATCCCCCTTCCACTTATTCCTCACCATCTGAATCTCAGCCGCGTGTGGCTATTGCATCCTTGATATGTGGCTATTGAAACTGAAGAATTAAAATTTTAATTTTATTTGTTTTAATTAATTTAAAATAATTTTAGATTCTCAGGTTGCAAAGGAATTTTCATTCCCATGTTTTCTTCCTGTACTTTATGGATTCACTTTTTATATTAGAATAAGTGTGACATAATCATGAGATACCGATAGACAAAAGTTATGTATCCAAATGTGTCCCTGTGACACTTGTATTTTCCAAAGATGGCCATAGCAAAATACATATTCCATCCCATATTCTCTTCTTACATTGTGACGCTGATAGTGTCATAGAGAGCTAGAACTGTGTGGAGCTTTGTAACTGACCAAGATGATGGCAGAGGTAGCATGTGCCTTCTGAGGTTAGGTCATAGAGGGACTGCATCTTTCACCTTAGTCTCAGGATTACTCACTCTGAGGGAAACAAGCCACCGCACTGTAAGGACCCTGATGTGGAGAGGCGAGACCTCAGCAAACAGCCAACAGCAACTTGCCAATCATGTGAACAAGCCACCGTGGAAGTGGATTCTCCAGCCCCAATCGAGCCTTCAGATAACTGCATCCTCAGCTAATATCAGATTACAATTTCATGAGACACCTCCCGTAAAGGGAGACCTGTCCAGCTGAGCTTTTCCAGAAATCCTGACACTCAGAATCTGTGAGCACTATACATATCATAGCTTGTGTTTTTTTTTTTTTTTTTTTTTTTTAATAAAGGTCATAGTTTGAAGGCATTAAGTTTTGGGGTGGTTTGTTATGCAGCCGTAATAACAGGAACACTACTCATTTTTTCCCAAAACCACTTACTGAATAGTTATCTTTTCCCTCCAGATACAAGATGTTACTTTCATTATAAATGAAATCGTTGTAATGTGTGGACCTATTGGACTAGACTAATTCAAGCACTAGTACCAGATAGTTTCAGTCACTGATGCTTTATCATCTGTGTTACTATCTGTTAGAGGTAGCCACCCTCCAATACTGCTATACTTTTCCCTAGTTTACCTGGATATTATGGCTTCTTTTTTCATAGGAATTTTAGAATCAGCTTGTCTAGTATTAAAAAAAGGGACTTTTTTTTATTTAAAAAAAACATTTTTATTGTGCTTGTGATAAATTTATAAAGTTAACATAAAAAATTGATATATTTATGATATTGCAGCTTTTTATTCAGAAATATGGTATATTTCTTGTTTAAGTTTTCTTGCATGATGTTCAGGAGTGTTTTAAAGTTTTCTTCATATCCACTTGCATATTTCTTATAAAGTCAACACTTAGGTATTTTATATTTTAGTTGGTGTTTTAAGTGGATTTTTTGTGTGTGTGTTATACCTGCTATTCTAAATAATTGTGACTTGTATATATGAAAACTATTGATTTCTGTTTGTTAATTTTGTATGCCACCTCTCTATTGAATGATCTATTTGTTTGTTGTGGCTTTTAGTTTGTTCTCTTGCTTTTACCAGGTATACAACCATATTATCTGCAAACCAACATAGCTTTATCTTCTTCTTTCTACTATTTATACCTCAAATTATTTACTGATCTTTTTGCACTGACTAACACCTTCAGTATAGTGTAGTGGTGATAGTGAGCATTTTTTAGAGAGACTACCTTTTAAGATTACGTCTAGCCATGTGGGACTTTTGGACTCTTGACATGTGGCTATTGAGACTGAGGAATTTTATTAGTTTTACTTAAATTAAAATAGCTATTTACTTAAGTCTTCTTTAATTTCTCTCAGCCATGTTTTGTAGTTAGCAGTGTATAGGTTTCACACATATTTTGCCAGATTTATCCCTGAGTATTTCACATTATTTGATGGTATTATAAATGCTTTCTCCTACAACTTGAATTTCTAGTTGTTCGTTGCTGCTGTATAGAAAAACAATGGATTTTTAATGTTGATCTTGTAACTTGCAGCCATGCAGAAATCACTTATTAGTTCTAGTAGCTTTTTTCTGGATTCCATCAGATTTTCTATACAGACAATCATAGTATCTAAGAATAAAGAGAGTTTTATTTCTTCCTCTCCAAACTGGGCTCCCTTTATTTATTTTTCTGGCCTTACTGCACTCGATAGAAACTCCATTGTAATGTTGATAAAATGTGATGAGAGATCATACCATTGTTTTCCCAATATTAGGGGGAAAGCATTTATTTTTTCACCATCAAGTATAATGCTAGCCAAAGGTTTTTCATAAATACCCTTTATCAGGTTGAGAAAGTTCCCTTCTATTAGTTTGCTGGAAGTTTTTATCAGGAATGGATACTTCAGCTATTGAGATGAACATATGGTTTTTCTTCCATACTTTGTTAATGTGATAAGTGTCATCAATAAATCAACTTTTCATTCCTGGGATAAATTCCATTTCATCATAGGTATCATTAATTTTATATATGATTGGATTCAGTTAGGATTTTTGCACCTATGTTCATGAGCAATATTGGTCTGTAGTTTTTGTTTGTTTGTTTTTTGGCTTTGTTTGGTTTTTTTTTTCCTCATCTTTGTTTGGTTTTGGTATCAGGTTAATTCTGACATCATAAAATGAGTTGAAAAGTATTCCCTCCTCTTCAATTTTCTGGAATAGTTTGTGTAGAATTGGTATTTCATCTATGAGTTTGGTAGAATGCATCCAGTGAAATCAATTGGGCCTAAAATTATATCTGTGGATAGGTTTTCAACTACAAATTCAATTTCCTTGATATAGGGCAATTCAGGTTATCTGTTTCTCCTCAAGTGAGCTTTAGTAGTTTGCATCTTTCAAGGAATTTATCCATTTCATCTAACTTGTCACCCTTATTGGCATAGAGTTACTTACGATATTCCTCAATATTCCTTTTAATATCAGTAGTGATTTCACCTTTCTTGTTTCTGATATTGAACATTTGTGTCCTTGTGTCCTTTTTTTCCCTATCAGCCCAACTGAAGGTTTATTGATTTCTTTTTTTTCTCAAAGAACCAGATTTTTTTTATTTTGTTCATTGTTTTTCCGTTTTCTATGCCATTGATTACTGCTCTGATCCTTATTTCCTTTCTTCTTGAGTTTGATTTGCTCTTCTGTTTCTAGTTTCTTTTTTTTAATATTTTATTTATTTATTTGAGAGAGAGTGAGAGAGAGAGAGCACAAGAGAGGAGAGGGTCAGAGGGAGAAGCAGACTCCCCACTGAACAGGAAGCCGGATGCAGGGACTCGATCCTGGGACTCCAGGATCATGACCTGAGCCAAAGGCAGTCACTCAACCAACTGAGCCACCCAGGCACCCTGTTTCTAGTTTCTTAAGATAAAAGCAGAAGTAATTTATTTGAGATCTTTACTAATGTAAGCATAAGTTTTCCTGTAAGTACTTCTTCAGCAGAATTCTACAAATTATAATATGTAGTGTTTTCATTTTCATTCAGTTCAAAATACTTTATAACTTCCTTTTGATTTCTTCTTTGATGCATGAATTACTTACAAATGCATGTGTTGGGTATTGTTCCCTCTAGCTCTTCTGGACGGTTCTTTCCCCAGTCTCAAATGGCTTCCTCATATGTGTGAACTGACCAAAATCCTGTGCAGATCATCAAAGTCCTGTTTCCATGTGGCTCTTTCCTGTCCAGTGCTCTGTCCTATGCATTCGATCTGCCTTTGTCGCTCTGAACTCAGCTTCATCTCTTCAACGTGGAGTCTTTTAGACTCTGCCTGATTTCCTCCCTCCACGGCCTGAAAATTCCCTCAAGGCAGTGATCTGGGGCAGTCGTAGGGCTCCCTTTATTTGTTTTCATCTTTCAAGGATCATTGCCCTTCACTTCTTGAGGTCTAGTATTTTGAAAACCATTATTTCATATATTTTGTCTGGTATTTTTGGTTGTTTCAGGTGGGAAAAGAAATCCAGTCCTTCTTACCCATTGTGGCTGGATTTAGAAGTAAGGCTAGCTAGCTTTTACTTACTTATTTTTATTAATTCATTTATGCCATTTGCTATAAACTATTTTGATTTTTTTTTTTTTATGTGTAGCTTTTCTGCTATTTAGGATGGTTTGTATTTCTGTTGTAGGGGTTACTAGTTTAATTATGGCTTCATATAATACCTTTTGTTCTCTCTACTTTTTGGACAGTATCTATTAATTAGTTCATTACTCTAAGCCACGACACAATCAGTGTGCTTGTCTTCCTCTTACTCCTCTTCTTAACAAACCAGTGTCAGTCAATAACATTATCTTTCTTAGTGTGTATGTTTGCATGGGTACTTATGCAATTAAGCTTATGTTTCTATTACTTGAGTCTTCAGCTCCTCCTGCCCTCCCCCCCATTCTTATGTCTTCAGTATAATTTCCTGGCCGGATAAGGGAGGAAATGTTGACTTAAACAGACGTATTTGCATCAGAAGTCCCAAAAGCATCAGTATAGGATGCAGAGACATGCATCTGAGCCCAGGCTCCCTAATCACCAGCTCTATGGTGACCTTAAGGTAGCTCCTTAAGCTGTCAGAGCCTCCATTCCCTAGTTTTTAAGATGGGACAATAATATCTATCTTTCAAGGTTGTGATGAATGATAGAATACATATGAGATGCTTAGCATAAAGCCCAATGCGTATAAAGCACTTATAAAATATTGGTTATTAGTAGTAGCCCCAGCAAGAAAAATCAACAAGAAAACATCTATGGAGTCTACACCACACACGAGGTCCTGTGCCGGCTGCCTCACGTTCCTTATTTCATTTGATCTTGACAGTGAACCTGTGGTAAATGCATTGCCCTCATTAGAGATGAGGGGGAGACTAAAAGAGGTTAAGAATAAACCAAAGTCACTCAATGCATAAGTGACTGTAATAGAATTAAGACTCAAAATTCTGATGCCAAGTCCAGAGCTCTCTTTCTCTCACCACTGCTCTACGGCTGCCTTTATGATCCTGAGCTCTGCCCTGCTAATGAAAGTGTGTGCACACACATTCACACGCACATGTGTGCACGCACTTTATTCTGAGAACAAACTTGGCCTTGCAGCTCAGTATATAGACAGGATACACCTGGACGGATATAATTTGCCTGTTTTTCCAAACTCTAGGTTCAGAGTCTGGCTTGCAGACAAGGTACAGATGGAAATCTTCCTGGACTCAGACCAAGAAGAGGAGAAAGGGTGGGAAAGGCTTGCCCCATGGCGGGTAGTAGCACTGAGTAAACCCAACTTAGACTGAGGTTTGTTCCAGTTCAGTGGGAGAAGTTAAATTAAGAGTATTGGGGTGATGGGCATACCATTGATTGTACTTCACTATCAATGGAGAGTGGGATCTAGGAAGGCATCCCCAAAGGGGGCTGAGTGTGGAAGGATCCCTAGGAGCTGAAGGAATGGGATTTGCCACCAAAAGAGGCAGAAGTGAGCATGTTTCTTTCAGAGGACCACAAATTATTCCATGTGGCCAAGACCAAGGAGGGCCGGGAGCAAAGCTACACAGTGTTCCTACAGAGGAGTTTAGATGTTCTCTTGAAGATGGTGGAAAGGCATTCTAAAACATAAGCGTAGTGATACGACCAGATTTGGTTAGAAAGCTCACTGTGGTACAGGTGGGAAGAATGGACTAACAGGGGGAGGGTCCCGTGAAAAGGCTGGTCAAGGTTAGGGGTGTGGCAGTGGGTGATGGCAGTGGGAATGGGGAGAATTGCTCTGGCTAACCCCTACTCACACTGAAGGTTCAGGGTAGACAACAGCTCAGAGAAGGACCTTCAGTCTGGTTAGAAGCTCTTCTTATGGCACCCTGTAAACTTTCTCCCATCCCCTTGAGCAGAGGCAGAGTTCGATGGTGGTTAACAGCAGCGGTTATGTAGCCAGCATTTAAGACACTGCATCATGCCTCCACTGCTAACTAGCTGTGTGACCTTGGACAAGTTGCTTATTCACTCTGTTGCCTCAGTTTCCTTATCTATAAAGTAAAGATAATAAGAATACCTACCTTTTAGGGTTATTGTGCTTAAATCATTTAATGCATTTAAAGCATGTATAACAGTGTCTGGTAGTGAGGAAATATGCGGTAAAAGTGGAGCTTTAGTATCATTGCACCCATTCACTGGAGGGAAAGTGTATGTTCCTGGGTGCACCTGACCAGTCTGAGGGCTCCCTGGGGACAGGTATCCGCACGTCCAGCAGAGACCCTGGGACACAGCAGACTCCCAGTGAATATCTGTTGAATGGATTAAAGGTGATGCTAATGACAAAGAGATATTTAGGAGTTAGATCATGCATCACTGGGGGACTGATCAGACATTAAGGAGAGGGTTAGTGAGGAGAATGAATAATTTCTAAGGTTCTGAACAGGGGCAGGAAGATGATGGTGCTGTCATAGCTGAGATAGGGAATTTGAAAGAAGGAGCTGAATCAGAGGGTTAAGTGGCTAACACATGCAAGACCAAAGCTCTAGGACTGAAAGAAGCTGAGGTTTGAACTCAGGTCTATTTGAGTTCATATTCCATGAACAGTTCCTATAACCTGCATGTCTATGCCTAGCACAGTGCCTAATGCAGTAGGTACCCCATAATATAGATCAAATGAGTTGGCGAATGCTTGAACGAGTGGATGTCTTTTGTAGATGCCAGGGGACCATGGGGTTGCTTTTCTTTTCAATGATAAATAGATATCTGTATGGAGGTTAAAAAAAGAAAGAAAGAAAGAAAGAAAGAAAGAAAGAAAGAAAGAAAGAAAGAAAGAAAAAAAGTCACCATAAGATTTAAAAATGAAGACCTAGTAACCAACATTTTAAATGAATGAAATGGGAGCCATCTTCCTTCTCTTTCCCTTTTTCTGACACATCAGGACATTTTTTATTCTCTCTAGCTTCATGACACACTCTTGCAAACTGCTAGGAAGGATGACTAAAACTACCCACCAGGAAGTTTTGCAAAGCCCAAGCCAAAAAAAAAAAAAAAAAAAAGGCAGCATCAAGGAATCTAGGAACCTAGGAAAATGCCTGGTGACAAGGGGGCCCAGTAATGCAGGCTTCTCCACAGATGACTCCAAGTTCAATCACCACCCCTCAGACACAAGCTTAAGTGAAGCCGCCTGTGGGACCAGCAGCTGAGCAGTAGGAGCAGAAAGAACTGTCTGCAACAGTTCATATTTGGAATCCATAAGCTCTCCCTCAGTACAAGTTGGGTCGTAGAGTAGTAATCATAGTTATACTAAGAATGCCTGTAGTTTATCGAATGTTTACTACTTCCAGAAGCTGGTAAGTGCTTTACAAACACTATTTCATTTAAACCTCATCAATTCCTGCAAGAAACATGCTGCTATCCCCATTTGAAAGATGGGGACACTCAGCCTCGGAGAAGTTAAGTAACATGACCAAGGTCGGGTGCAAGTGAGGGCTCCGGATCTGAAGCCCAGCTTGCCTGACTCCAAAGCCCATGATGCCAACCCTGTCCACACATGGTTTTTCTCTGTGACTCCTTTACACTGGGGCTGTGCAGAGTTTAACTTCATCCAAGTGAGTCTCATTGAGGCATGAAGCTTATATTCTAACTCCAGGTATGACAAGACAAGAATGTCCCCGCTCAGAGGCTCTCCATCAGCCCAAAAGAATCAGAGAGGTGTTGTGCAAGGACCCAGAGACACGAGTTCAGAGAACTGGATCCAGATATTGACATTACCACTTACTGTGAGGCTTCCTCTGGATCATTTAAATTCTTTGAGCCTCTGTTAGTTTCTTAGTTTTCACCCACCCCACCCTTACCCCTGACTTTGGAATATAAAATAAAAGGGTTTGTCTAAATGATTTCTCAAAGGGTTTGAAAAACTGATTTTTTTGTTTTGTTTCAACATTTGTATCTTTTCTAATATTAACTTTTCTTATCAAAAAGTAATACACACTGGGGCGCCTGGGTGGCTCAGTCGGTTAAGCATCCGACTCTTGATTTCGGCTCAAGTGGTGATCTCAGGGTCATGAGATTGGGCCCTGGTCAGGTTCCATGCTTGGCCTGGAGCCAGCTTGGTATTCTCTTTCTCTCCCTCCTTCTGCCCCTCACCACCTCGCTCTCTCTCGCCCTCTCTAAAAAAAAAAAAAAAAAAAAATACATGCTTACTAAAGAAAAAACATACTCCTTCAAGAAAAAAGTAATACATAATTGTTTCAGAAGGATACAGAAGAGTGAAAATAATTCCAATTCTTTTGAGCGCAAATGGGATGATTATACAAATTCTGAATTTAAAGGACTATCAAAGAGGCTTGCTGTAGCTTTAACATTTAACAATAGCAATAAAAAGTCATGTTTGGGCACTTCTGTCACTTCCTACACATTTCTTCACTTTCCTTTTGAAGACTTCTGTATTCATATCTACTGTTCAGTGTTCTCATCTAAAGACTTAACAAGTTCTTATAAAAGCTTTTTTATTCTTTTGATGATTAGATAAAATAAAGCAAAACAAAAACCTAGTAGAGAATATTTTTTTTCCCAAAATAATGCACTCCACAACCTCTTGTGAAGAACTTACTGTGTCCAGGACTTGTGCAGGGAGATACCCAGAATGCACCGTGATCCTGGGTGAGCAGGCCCAATGTCTAGTGGGAGAAGGGAAGGAAGGTAAGTACGCAATGCCCTGAGCATGCACACGTGAGCTATTAATTCTGTCATAGAGCAGGGAACAAAGGCTGAGTCTGAAAGAGGGGACTTGTGTCCAAAAGATGGCAAAGCCTTAGAAAAGCAACCACGTAGGCAACTTCTAGCTTGGTTAGCTAGTGCTAGAGTGACATAGGATTTATCTTCTACACTGGGGTACTTGATAATGTACGGGGAAGTACTGATAATTTTATGTCAGGATACTGGGTTAAAATCAGAATTTCCTGAGCAAATGAGATCAGATGGTCACCTTACTTCATGCTAACATTTTATGGTGAAAAATGGGGCTCTGAACTGGGTGTGATATGCAACTGAGGAATCACTAAATTCTACCTCTGAAACTAATAATGCACTATATGTTGATTAAGTTGAATTTAAATTTAAAAAAAAGAAAAGAAAAGAAGAAAAATGGGGCTCTGAATCTCATTCTTTACACACTGAAACCTGTGATAAAAATGGCATGTTCAGAATGCCCCAGGGAAGGCTTCCCCACCCTGGCCAACTTCCTGAACAACTTGTAGAAGTTCCCCTAACAATGCCTTTCAGTCCTGCTGTGAGAATCTAGCATAACATCAACACAGCAAACAAATTGTTCAAACTAAAAAAGCACATTCTTGTATCATCCTTAAATTAGTGCCATAGCAATGTCAGACTTTCCAAACCACACTGATATTCAGCCTTAGGAGTTTGGGGTTTTCCACAATGCTTTGGGGAGCCATTCAGAGCCCTAATTCTCAATGTTTCCAGCTGATGTTCCTTGATTTGCTTATTTGTGTATTTAGTTATAATTCCAAAGAGGCAACGAAGATTTTTTCTGTGCAGGGACTATTTGGAAAAGTCTTGGGAGTGGAAGAGGAAATTCAAAACCTTTTAAAACAAGGCTGGTGTCGTCTAGATGTGACATCTGCTGGTGTGCAGTGAGGCAGAAGGAACAGCATATGCAAAGTCATGGGGGCAGGAACAAGCATGGAATATCCAGGGAACTGGGCAGAACTCTCCCACTAGGAATGAGCCCAGGAATGTGGTGGGAGAAGGGACAAAGGGTGGATTGAGACTAGATAGTGGAGGGCCTTGAATGCCACCCAAGGAGGTTAGACTTCATCCTGTTGGAACTGATGAGTCTCTGGAGCTATTCAAGCAGGATATTTGTTTCTGGAAAAGAGCAAACCAAACAAATCCAGGGAAAGTCAGTCATCCTGCATCCAATTTCTCCCTTCAGGTTTGTAGTCCTGATTTGCTCCAAACTTTTTGTTAATGTGTTCCCTGACTCACTGTACATCAAACACCACCCCCAAAGGAAGGTATCTCAATTGACTAGTGATTATAGACACAAATTTCTGATGCTTTGAGTTCAGCCCAATCCCAACCTAGGCTGGATTGGAATATTTTAGCATCCCCCAGCTCCACTCCCAGATGGGACTCTGTGGATGAGGGGTCTGGGCCAGGGCCAGAGAGGTGAGAGTGGGGGGCTTCTGTCTTCTGACCACCCTCTCAGAAACTGTTCCCAATGACTTTCCTTGGATGAATTTATAATCTTCATTCCCTCAATTCTCCACCCAATCATGTCTGCCTGGGGACCAAGTCCCAGGTCATGAAGCTAATGTGAAAATGGCAGCTGTATACTTTTTAGCTACTTGGGATGCTTAATAAATGGACCGACTTGAAAGATAAAAGGCTCCTTGTCCCCAGAGGTATTTGAACAGGAGTGCTCTGGAGAGGTTTCTTTCAGGCAGTAGGGAATTGGAGTCTGACAAATGAGGATTCTACTCCCCGTCCAACTACTTACAACCTCCCCGTCCAACTACTTACAACCTCTGTTATCTCAGCCGTAAAATAGGGATCATAATAATTCCTTCTTTAGAGGGTTCTTGAGGAAAAAAGAAAAAAAACAAGATCATGATGTCACCTGGCCCAATGCCAGGCATTAGTATGTGCTTAGTAAAAGCTGGCAATCATCATATTTAGTGCAGGCATCTGCCAGTGGGTGAGCTTTGTGCTTCCAATGGTGAACCACAAATTAGACTTTAAACTAAAGACTGTAGTTAAGAGACACAGAAGGACACTATATCATTCTTAAAGGGTCTATCCAACAAGAAGATCTAACAATTGTAAATATCTACGCCCCCAACATGGGAGCAGCCATCTACATAAGCCAACTATTAGCCAAAATAAAGAGTCACATTGATAATAATATGTTAATTGTAGGAGACCTCAATACTCCACTCTTAGCAATAGAGAGATCGTCTAAGCAGAAAATCAACAAAGAAACAAGAGCTTTGAATGACACACTGGACCAGATGGACCTCACAGATATATACAGAACATTCCACCCTAAAACAACAGAATACTCATTCTTCTCGAGCACACATGGAACTCTCTCCAGAATAGACCACATACTGGATCACAAATCAGGCCTCAACCGATACCAAAAGATTGAGATTATTCCCTGCATATTCTCAGACCATAATGCTTTAAAACTGGAACTCAATCACAAGAAAAAATTTGAAAGAAATTCAAACACTTGGAAGCTAAAGACCACTCTGCTCAAGAATGTTTGGGTCAAAAGTTTGGGTCAAACAGGAAACCAACAGTGAACCAGTCATTTATTTCTGAGTATAACCTCCACCCTGGAACATGACACAAGGAAAAGTCCTATAGGCCAAGAACTGGTCATCAATCCCAATGAATATCACCTAATAAAGACCATCTAGCTGTGGGAGCCAAACTTCCTGTTTCGAGGAAGGAAAAATAAATTCAGAGAGAGGAATTACAGGCCCAAATCCACTAAGTCCATTAGGCTACAGATAGATTCTTGATGAGACCTTAGGTCTCCTGATGCTTCCTACCATGTTCAGTAGTGTTCTTTTAATGTCTCTGTTTTCTGTTAATAAGCAACATTCAGGACCTTCGGGGATCCTATCTTCCTTATATATACTAACTCATTCAATCCTTACAGCAACCTCAGGAGGCTGATCTTATTGTTAATCTCCATTTTATGGATAAAGGAAGTGAAAGAGAAGTTAAGTTACTTATTCAAGCCTCACTGCCAACAAGCAGTAAAGCCAAGATTTGAGCCTGGGCTTGCAAGCCTGGGTCCTTAACCACAACCACATACTGACCCTCCTAAAGTGAAAAAAGAAAAAAAGTGTATGGTGTCTGCCTCAGAGGAGCACGCTCCCTGGAGGAGAGACACAGCCCCCAAGAGTGTGTAGTCACATGCTGCAGGCACCGGGAGAATGAGAGAGGGAGGGTTTCGTTCTACAAGGGGAGGAGGGAGAGAATTAGGAAAGCTGCCTGGAGGAGGTGGCCTTTAGCAAGTTTCCAGAGCTGGCTTGTTTTCCTCTAAGCTGCTGAGGGTAGGGGCGAGGGAAGGCATTCCCTGCAGGTAGAGGCATCTTTGCTGAGACAGGCAGGTGTGAAGTGGTGGGTCTTCAGGGGCGCCATGAAGGAGGGAGGCCAGGACCCCAGACACTAACTCAGTGTGTGACATGGGCAAGTTACTTAACCTACAGAAACCTCAACTTCCTCTTCTGTAGAATGGGAATAATAACGCCCGCCTTGTGAAGCTGTTTGAACACTAAATGAGATCATGTGTATACACTTCTCAACCCAGTGTTGTTCCTCTTTCTTTACTTACCTATTATAAAACTATTTGCCTTAGTAAAAATTCTTAATTGAGCCCATTTTTTTACACTTATGCTCACAGTAGCATTAGTAATAATCCTGAGTGGGTTATTAGTCATTCGTAATAATAATATAATTAATGATAATGTTAATTGCCATTGATGGAGGGCACTAAGTACTTAATATGTATAATCTATATTTATCTAATCTACTCCTCAGAACATATCTTAAAGATAAGTATCATTATCCCCATTTTTTTTTTTAGAGAGATTAAGAAATTTACACAAAGGTCACCGGCTAGGAAGTAGCAGGACTGGTTTTCAGACCCAGGCCTGTCTGTCCAGAAAAATGTCCGACAGACAGAGAATGCCCTGTGTTTTGAGTTCATGTTGGTCTTGGCAATGTCCCTCAGCCTCTTTCTCAGAAAGAAAACAAACATTCAAAGAGGTTTGCTAACGTGTTGGAACAAGAACGCCCTAGTGAGAGAGGGAAGAGGCCCGCGGAGGCAGGGAGATGCGTCCATATTTGGAGGGTGGGGTTGGGGCGGCCCCTCAGCCTCTTCTCCCCAAGCCCAGAGGTCCTGGAGCAAGCCTGGCTTGAACTGGAACCTTGTGCTGCCCAGAAGTCATGGCATCTTGGCAGGTCACTGTGTGCCTTCTCAGGCTTCAGGTGGTTCTGGGAAGCCAGGGGTGCCCTGCCCGCCAGTGGAGACTGCAGGACTGCCAGGAGGCTGCCCGCTGGTAACCCAGCCCTTCCCCCATGGGTGGCTCCCAGGCAGCCAGGGAGTTAATCTGCTATCTGTTGGGAAGGCTTCCAGAACCCTCCTCCCCGCCTGTGTTTGCTCAGGGCTGGGCTCTTCAGAAACTGAAACCAGCAGGACACCAGGCCCAGCCAGCCCTCATGGGATCCTGCCTGGGTTTACCTTCTATGGGGAGGATCAGAGGGCTGGGCGGAGCAGAGTCTGGAGCCTGGGCAGGGCCTGCGGATGTGGCAGGCCTGGATCCCTTCGGCCTCCTCCCCAGGAGTTACCCCCACCCACGCCTCCACCACCACCCGGGACCAGCTCCAAGGCCCCGGAGAAGCACATGGGCAGACAAGCCAGGGTGGCTTGAATTCCGGCCCTGCCCCTCACCACCTCTGAGACACTGAGCAAATCGCTAAACTTCACGTTCAGTTTCTTTCACTGTGAAATGGGGGTAAATAATGCCTGGCCTTTGGATTCAGTAACGTATATGCAGTAAACTAACACATAAGAAGTGCTCAGTATATGGTCACTGTATTGATGTCCTTGTTACTATTATTGCTGTTATTGTGACAATGGGTTGGGCAGCCTGCTTTGTGAGGTGAGGTAGTAAGTTCCCATTGCTCAAGGAGTTCAAGCACAAGCTGAGTGAGATGCGGAAAGTGACAAAAACAGAACAGGAAGGGATTCACACGTACCATACCCACATACTGACCTGGTCACTTCAGAATCACCTGGGAAGCTCAAGCACCACCTCAGACCCACTGAATCAAAACCCCCGAAGGCAAGCTTTTCCAAAAGTACAGCTTCATTTTATAAACCACTCATCTGGGCCAATAATGTCTACGTTTTTCATCTTCAAAGGACCCTAATGTTATTCCCTCCTATCCTATCGATTAAAGAGTGTGAAATATTTTATTGACCAAACCAGATTTGTTAACTCATAATTAATTCACTTACTGCATAAGTTATGTACCAAAGGCCCAGAATTCATTCCACAAATAATCATTCACTCAACAAATATTTATTGAGGAACTACCATGTCCCAGGCACTGTGCTGTGTACCGGGGGATGGCGGGGAAGAAGGTGGACAGGAGCTCTGTCCCCCCGCGGCTTCCCAGGCTGGCAAGGGAATGCAGAAAATGAACAAGGATTCAAATACTGACACTGAAGCCAAGAGAATCCTGCCGAGTGTAAGACACCCAGTATTCCGACAGTAAAGAGACGTGGTTCCATCAACAGCAAATAACGTTGACGTGTCATTATAAAGATGGATGTCATTCCTCAGCGCGTGCGCACACTTACGCGCATGCGCACACTTACGCGCATGCGCACACGATGACATGATTATTTTTTTGAATCCCAAGAGGTCCAGGGTCCTTGAATCAAGAACGGCTAAGGCCTCATGAGGAAAGGAAGACCATTCGGACCTACTTCCTGCTTATATGGCCAGTCTCATTGCCTGTGACACGCATGAAGAACTATTGGCCGGTGGTCCCAAACACTCTGAGCAGAGTCGCTAAGAGTGTGGGCTCCGAAGCCAGGCTGCCTGGGGTCGAATCCCAGCTTGATTTCTTAGCAGCTGTGCCATCATGGGCAAGTTACTGTGAGAGCACAGACACACAGGCGCGAGCTCTATGTGCCTGTGAATAATACTACTACTCGCAGGGTCGTCGTGGGGATTATAGAGATGGTACTGGAAGCCGTGGTAGGTAGGCATCGATATCTGAGCCGCTATTATCCTATGCTACTTTTTGCCTTTGATGTTCTCTCTGCCTCAAGTACTCCCCCTCCCTTTTTCTATCTGGGGAGCATATAGTTATTAGTGCAATGTCACCTCCTCTCCAGAGCCTTCCTTCCTTGCTTTAGCAGGCAGCGTGATGCTTTTTCCTCTGGGTTCCTATAGCTCTTTATATATACCTCTTAGAGCCCCTCTCACATTGCGACCATGTTTCTCATTGTTGTTGAGGTGTCTTCCTTCCTCTCTGGATTATGGGTTCTGAAAAGCAGGGCCCCATTTTGTACATCTTTTTTTTTTTTTTTAAGGATTGTATTTATTTATTTGAGATAGAGAGAGAGAGTGGGTGAGAAAAAGAGAGCAGGGGGAGGGGCAGAGAAGAGGGAGAAGCAGACTCCCCGCTGAGCAGGGAGCCAATCCCAGGACCCTGGGATCATGACCCGAGCGGAAGGCAGACGCTTAACCGACTGAGCCCACATCTTTTCATCTCTAGGGACAAGACGGTCCCTGGGATAGAATAAACACTTGCCACTATCTGTTGAACTAATGAAGGATGGACAAGGGCTGGACGTGACATGCCCAGGATCACAGAATTCTAATCTGCACTTAGTTTACATTGGGAAAAGTGCTTTCCTGAGCTTCTGGTTTCTCATCTGGAAAGCAGATCTGATAATAACGGTACCTGTGTCTTGGGGCGGGGGCGGGGGCGGGGGGCGGTATTAAATGAAGTGCGCATAGGGCAATGTTTGAGTATGAGCTCTAGAATCAGATTGTTTGTGTTCAAGTCCCAGCTCCACTACTCTCATAAGCTGTGTGATGTCCGATATGTTCTTAATTGTCCTGTGCCCAGAGAAAACAGATCCCAAACCAAAAAGAACACATCATCATTACGGGCCGTTCAGAGAATTAAAGGAGATACTCTTTATAAAGTCACCAGTGCCTGGCACAGTGTAGGTATTCAGTAAATAAATACTGGTTCCTTCCCCCACTTTCTCCAACCCTGTAGGCCCTGGACTCTGAAAGCCTGAAACAGCTGTTCAAATGCCACATTTTGCTCCGAGTGACTAATGTCCCTTAAGCCAAGGTTGGAAAGCCGACTCCAGAACTAAGCTTACATTCAAGCGCTGAATTAGATGCAGGGAATGCGGCTGCCCGGTTTACTTAATTAATAAGGAAACTTTGGGAAAAGGGACAATTTAAAATCAACAAGCATGCCAAGGAAATTAAAAAGCAAGAGCTAGCCCACAATTTCATATGTGGGTTTCATGTGTCATGGGAACAGTCCCTTATGTAAAGACAGGAATGATGGGATCATCCAAACCCAAGTTAATGTTTTACAAACTGTAAGACCGATGACTGGCATTCTGTTTGGGGAGAAAATTAACCAATTAATCAGTGTACCACACTGTAACAATTCGCGAATTTCCTACTGCTTTAGCGTAGCATTTTCTAATAAACTCATTATTCAAAATTCTCCAGTGGTCACACATCTATTCCTAAGCCAAAGGGTATGGAAGAGAGAGAAGGTATTTTCATTTTGGACCTAGAATCCCATAGCACTGTCACCCCGATCGCCCCAAAGCTCCTTCTGTTGGTGGGATTTAGAAGAGGCTGACACGAGGGTGCCCAGGGCCCTGGGAGCTGGGGTTGTCAGCGGCCCAGCCAGCCAGCGTTTGGCAGTTGAGTGCAGAGAGGAAACGGGAGAGGGCAGGGGTCTCAACAGACCTGAGGGAGGAGCTGCACGGTGGGGGAGAGGGAGGGCAGGAATCTTATTAGCAAAATCAGCTGCCTGCCAAGTAGGGTGTGGGTCCGATTCTGCAGAAAAGAGAGAACTGCCGCTGTTTTAAAACCTCAGGCCTCTAAGGTTTGGGAAGAAAGTGGGGTGGGGGTCGCAGGAGAGACAACTCCACTCCCTATTCCCCAAGCACACTCCACCTGCATATTCCACCCTGATCTTTCTTAACCTAAGCCTACTTCTCCATACCTTGAGCCAGGTCAAGCACCTGTTCCAAAAACTCTTTCCTGATCTCTCCAATTCGGGAAAGAATCTCTCTCTCTTCTTCCCTATATGCCCGAGGAAATTTGGGTCTCCGTTTTAAAACTTCTCAAGAGTTCTTTATGATATGCCTGCCAACCTCCTTCATTCTTTTTTTCCTCTTACCTTCCTCTTTTTAAATAGCTTTACAGTGGTGCCGTTGACATTCAATAAGCTGCACGTATTTGAAGTGCACAGTTCCAGAGGTAGGGACCTGTGAACCATTAGCACCACCAAGATAGTGAACATACCCATCGCCCCAAAGCTTTCCTCATGGCTCCCTTCTCCAAACAAACACCCAGCTGCTTCTGGTCACTGTAGATCGGCTTGCATGTCCCACAGTTTTATATAAATGGAATGACAGAGTATGTACCCTCTTTTGAGTGGTTTCACCCCCTGAGCACAATTATGTTGAGATGCATTTATGCGACCTCCGCTCCTCCCTGAAATGAGGGCTTCTCTGAGAAACAGGGCACAGCCAGGGCATGCAGCTCGATGCCGGCCACAAAGGAAGACCCACGGTCACTTATCATCCGAGCCTCAGTTTCCTCATTTGTAAATCGGGGTGATGCTAAACCTCTCCCCTCTGGGGAGAGCTCTGTGAGACTCCACTGAGCCCAGAGATAAAGTGCTCTGTAAACTGTGAAAGGTCAGTCCTGGGCCAGGATTAGGCCTGAATCTAGCCAGCAGCACACTGGGAACGCCCCAGCTCCCGGGGCTATTTAAAGGCCTACGTGGATTTCTTTCCGGGGAAGCTGCACGCACTGGCAATTCCTCACAGAAATGGCCAATAAGGGTTATGCCTGCTGGCCTTTAAGCATGGCCCAGTCAACAAGATTTCAAGGATTCTTTTCCCTCAACCGCCCCGCTTCCTCTGCATAGACTGTGTTTATTGACAAGGTCGCCCTCCCTCCAGAGAGCTGCATGTGACCGGAGGATCCCTCCTCTGGCCTGGAGCCTGCAGATAAGGGCAGCCCATCTGCTGGGGGCTCCAAGGCCTGAGGGAACGGGAACTGAGCAGAGGAGGGGAGCAGGGGGGAAGCCTGCCAGGCCTGGTTGCGGCTTCCTTTGGCCAGGACTGACAGGGGGGTGAGGTGGGGAGGGAGAAAAGGAAATGGTGTCTCAGGTTGGAAACCGACTTGACCTATAAAATCACACCAGATTTGAGGACACTTCCCACGTCCCCCCCGCCTCCATGAACTGAATTGCTTATTCGCTGCTGCTAAGGGAAGAGAGGTGAGGTCAGCTGCTGAGGCGCAGACAGGGGACTCAACTCAAGAGCTAGCCTGGCTTGGGGAAGCCACTCTCCCTCCCCGGGAGGGCTGTCCTCAAGTAGAGCTACCTTTCGCTGAATACCTGCTCTGCATCAGGCACTACATTTTCTCTATGCTTTACAATGTAACATTCAAAGCCATACTGAGGGGGGCGTGTGCTTCCTCTCATTTTACAGCTGATGAAGGTGAAATCATGGGTCCAAGGTCACCTAGGATGTGAGCCAGAATTTAAACTCAGTGATGTCTGACGACGGAATCCATGTTCTCAATTTGAGAATTTGAGGACAGTGATTCCCAAGGAACGAACTTCAATAAATTATTTCCTGATCATGCTCTGTGAAAGTGTCCCTGTTATAAAGACCCACAGTGGAGTTTTGTGTCTAGAAGGTTCTGAGAAATCTTAGTGCAAAGGAACTTAGTTTTTTTTCCACCAAGAATTTCCCATATTAAATTGATCACCAATCTTTTTTCCTATAAAACATCTATTCATGTTCCTCAGAACAAGTGCTCCTCAGATCCTTGTGTGAGAATCACAGCTGAGTCAGAACTGGAGGGATTACAGGGTTTAGCCACCTTACTCGAACAAGTGCATGAACAACACCTTTTATTAACATCTCCAGTGATGAGAGACTTATTACCTGTGAAGACAGCTTGCTCCATTCTTGCACAAACGCAGTGGTTAGAACAGCACTGCCCCACAGAAAGAGACTGCAAGCCACGTGTGTAATTCTAGATTTTCCAGAAGCCACAGGGAAAAAAAAGTAAAAAAAAAGAACAGGAAAAATTCATTTTAATAACATCTAATTAATTAACCCAATGGATCTAAAAATATTATTTCAATGTGGAGTCAGTAAGAAAGTGGTTAATGGGATATTTTTTCTTTTTTAAATTAAGTCTTTGAAATTCAGACTAGCCACATTTCAAGTGTTCAAAGTTGGCTAGTGTCCAGCACGTTGGATGGCCCAGGGTTAGAAGATGCTTCTTTAGGCCAAGCTAAACTCTTCCTGCTTGGGCCTCTTCCCCATGGTCCTCGGATTCAAGGGCTTGGTCTAAGGATGCAGAACTTCGCCACCACCCGAGGATGAGTTTTGTTTTGGCTACGCATTTGCACATGTACATCAAGTGCATCCCACCCCACCCCCCATCATGGAGCTCAACCCTCTGACAGGGGTCTGCTCAGCTCTGTCTCCCCCTTTTAGAAGGTTTTCCAAACTTCAAAATGCTATATAAATAAAAGGCCTTATTCTCCTAACTCCTAGTGCGGCAGACTTAGAGTCACCCAGGATTTTTAGTGGTCTCATTACATGGTTATGTTATATTGAACCCAGAGGTAGCTGCTAATACTGTGTCTGGCCCGGAGCTACTCCTTTCTGGTCCCTGGGCCTCAGTTTTCCCATCTGTCAAATAACAGATTTGAGATTTCTATGATTCAGACCCATTCTACCTCTTCTTTGCCTACCTAATAATTTCCCTTGAAACTAGGTCTTAATGTGGAGTTCAGGAAATAGTTATATCCTCCCAGATACCATAATAATAAGCATTTATTGAACATTTCTCATGTGTCAGGCACTGTGCTAAGAGCCTTATAAATAGCATCTCATTTAATCCTCTTCACATCTGACTGAAGTCAACACTATCATGATTCCCTTTTATAATTGCAGAAACTGAGGCATCAAGGGGCTGAGTCATAGGTCCCACACCCGATAAAGGGAACAACTGGAGATTCCAGCCCAGGGGCCTTCTCCTGGGTCCTGAACCCAGGCTGTGAATGCAGGCAGGCCCAGACCATGGACCCGAGCGAGGCCCAGGCCTCGGACTCCGACAGAGGGAACAAGGGCCCAGGGCAAAAAAAAAAAAGCTTTTTGCTTTTTATTGTTGCTGTCGCTGCTGCTAAAACCCACAGCATGCCCTCCTCCTTTTGGCCAAGGAAGGAAATACTGTTATACTTTCGTTGCTAAGGAAATCCTACTCTTCACAAGTCACCTTTCTTCCCATCCCCTTGACCTTTCAGGAAAGGGCCCCGGGCCCCTGGAAAGGCTCTGGAGGAGACCTGAGGAGTTCAGCGTGCCCTGTCTAGGGCAGGGGTATTTTTAGAGCCGGCCGCACTGTTTACAAGGAAGCCAGTCCCCGGAGCCTGCCCTCTCCCTCCAGGCCCCACCCGCCACCGGGCTCTTTCTGGCCCTTGCTTCCTCCCTCCTGGATGCTCCTTCCCTGTCATCTCTGCAGCATGTGGGCTCCATCGGCATGCTGGTGCTCTGGGAGACAACTGAGCAAACGCACGGCCCAGGGCACTGAAAGCCTTCTGGAAGGGCTAGCTGTGATCTGGCACTGCAGAAAGACAAGAAGCTGCCACCAGTTGAGGAAAAGGCCCTGGCAGCTGGAGACGGACTGGAAATCCTATAAATGGGCTCAGCCGTGCTGCCGATGCTGCGGTGTACCAGGTGCTCTCAACTGTGACAGTCACTTACCCTCCTCGGCCTCCCTCGGCGCAGCCGGAGGGCGAGGGGCGCTTGGGGGGGGGGGGGGGCTTTGCGTTCTGAGCCTGAATGTCTGAGCCTCCTCCGCTGTTAGGCGTGAGTACTTGAGCCTAGCTCGTGGAGGTGGCGGCAGGTGTTAAACTGGATAATGGAGGAAAAGCCCTGGCCCACAGTGGGCATGCGAGCCGCAGGGGCCTCCACAATAATCTCCGTATCTCCAGCACTTGACCCAGCGTCTGGCACCAAGGAGGTTCTCCACCAAGGGACGCTTTCCTTTATTCCTGCAGCTCAGCGTTCTTTCACGTCTAGGTCTGTCCAGAACCTCTCCTCCAACTGTGCACTTTTTAAAATTAAGTGTTCCGTCCTCTTGCCCAGCCCTGCACCCCTGTACCGCGCGGTTCAAGAGTCTTCCAGCAGAAGGCCCTTCTCTGAGTCACGCTCCTGTGGCTTCCAGGGCAGGCTGCCCACATGTCCCCTCATCCCACTGGCTTTTGAGACACTGGACCTGGCTCAGGGTACGAGTCTTCTCAGGGTCTGCTCCTAAGCCAGCAGAGCTGGGAGGGGGAGCTCAACCCAGGCAGCCTAGCCCCTCCCCAGGCTTCCCTGGATGTGGGGGTGGAGATTACAAGGCCTCCAAGCTCAGAGGAAGCTCCCTCCTTCCTCTGTCCTGAGAGCAAGCTGGACTTCTCCAGCAGCTGCAAGAGATCCAGGGATTATTATTGGAGGCAGTTGAATTCCTACCATGAATTCTCCCCCTGCCTCCTTCACTCCCCCTCCTGTGTTCCACTTCCCCTCCCCAGCCTTTTTCCTTCCCCTCCTCCTCCTCTTCCTCATACCCATCCTCCTCCTCCTCCTTGCTCTTCCCCATGGTTGTGCTTTTGACCCAGGTGATAGCCTACTGTGTTCCTAAGGGGAAGTATCAGTGGTAAGGTGAGGGATTGACTTCTCTCTGTAGCCTTAAGCCTCCCCTTCTCAGAGTCCTTCCACAAAGATGACCTGGGCCCTCTGGTGTGCCAACAAGTCAGAGGCTTGGTCAGGTGCTAACACCAGGGGCCAGATAGCCTGGTGGGGAGGGACCCAGGCACCATCCCTGGTTGTTGGGCAAGTTGCATATTAAAATGCACCTTCTCCACTGTCTCAAGGTCCTGCATTCACACTTTTTCCAGTGTGGTTTTACTGTCATACAATGTATTACCTTAACCTTAACGAGAAGGTGACGCTTTTGGAGAACGTCATTACGGACAGTTATCCTTCCTTCTCTGCCCATCCCCTGCTCCCTAGACAAAAGAAGGAGCATGTTTCACAGGACAAAAGTCTGAGTGTAGGGGTTGATTCAGGCAAGAGTGAATGGCAGGAGAGGAGGCTGCAGATGGATACGGGACAAATCGGGCCAGCAGCCACCGCTGGGAGCCATTGCTTCCCGCCATTGCTCCCCGCCGTTGTGCGTCAGGGCCTGACTGCAGCCACGGTGTGGAGGCTGGGCTGGAGAAGGGATAGAAAGAACAGCAGCAGGGAGACTTCCCGGGAAACCGTGACAACTCTTCTTGCCCTACTGAACCCCCTCAATCCCTAATCCCTGACCTTCGAGACCTGCAGGGATATGCTCATTCCCAACTCTCTTCCCCACCCACCTTCTGTTTCTTACTCACTGGGTGGCCTTCGACACGTCCTTTAGCTTCTGTGGCTAGATTTTTCTCATCTGTAAATCAGAGAAAGTGTATGTGTGTGTGTGTATGTGTGTATGTGTGAGCACACACACAGACCCACATACATGCACACACATTCACCAAGGGTTGTTATGAAGCTTAAATAAATGAGACACTGTGGAAGGAAGCCCTTTGGAAAGCACAGGCCGTTCTCTATCTCCCCCTGGCCTCAGCCGCCATTCCCATTCCCCACGGGGAAATCCTCTCCCGGAAAGCGCTGTGCACACTGGCACAGGGGCGGGCGCCTCCATGGACGCTGGATCTCTCCCTTTCCACTTCCGGGTTGACTTCCAGTGCACCTGCTGTTGGCCTGTGGACGGACAGGCAGTTTCCTGTGACGTGCCCCGTCGCCAGGCTGGTGTCCCACCGAACTGCACAAGCTCCGTGACTGACATCAACGACCAGAGGGGCCCACAGGCCCCTGCCCTGGTTGGGGCATGTCAGGTGTCCAGACATGTACATATAGAGCTTCTTAGCTCTGCTTGCCTCTAGGTCCCTGCCCCTCCCCTGCAATCCATCAGCCTCACAGTTGCCAAAAAGGTCTTTCTGACATATGCCCCTCTGATTGTGACATGTCCCTCTTCTGCTTAAATCCTTCAAGGGCTCCCCACCACCTTCCAGATCAGTTCTGTAGCTTAGAACCCAGGACCCTCCGTGATCTGATCCCATCGTCCACCTCTCCTGCCTCATCACCCACCCAATCCTACACAAGCCCTGAGTTCCCGACACATGAAACTTCATTTCCCCCAAGGAGGCCGACTGTTTCAAGCTGCCTGATGTTCTTCCCTTTACCTGGACTCCCCTGCACCCCTACTTCCCTGGCTAACTCCGACTCCTCCTCCCTTGGAACACAGCTATGAAGTCATCTTCTCTGGAAAGGTTCTCCTGACCCCTCCTTTCTTTCTTCTGGAGCCTGCCATACATATACCTCTAGCACACAGGTTCTTAACCTCAGGTGGAATTTAGGAGCTTTGAGAACTTGCATGGGGGATAAAACACATTTTTATGTTCACTAACCTCTGCCTAAAATGTTACATTTCCTTCAGTTATGAATGTAGGCTCAAATCACACTGATATCTGCTATACGTGTGATTCATCACCAACAGACTCACAGAAGTTTTCATATCACTTTGGGGTTATTGCAGACGATCTCACAAACTGTCTATGTTCACCAATATTTTGAAATTTCAATTGTTAATAAACCTATAGATCTGATTAATGTGTAAATAAAAACTCATAAATTGTTACCAATTTGATTTTTTTCTATATATTTTGTTAATTCTTTCTAAAAATAATCGACTTCCTTTGCTGTTGTATATGTTTTACTTTATGCATTTTAAAATGTTATTCTGAAAAGAGGTCCATGGGCTTCACCTGACTGCCCAAAGTCTTCCTGTCATGAAACAGTTATTCTCCCTCTGACAAAAGCCTGTAACACCCTCCACCAAAACTTGGTTTATCTTGTCTGTCTCTATCAACAGATTTTGAGCCCTTAAAGCATGAGACCGTTGTCCTACCTGCAAGGCTTGATACGGTGCATCGCACCTAGCATGTTCCTAAAAATATTTTGGGGGGAAGGAAGAAATAAATGAAGACAAAAAGGAAGAAAGGAAAGGAAGAGGGAAGGGAGTGAGTAAATTTGATCTTCAAAGAGCATCTGTTCTTCCCTCCTTCTGGGACGTTGTCCCGGCTCTCTCCAAGACTTTGCTGCCTGCCTTCTTTATATCTCTGCTCTCACGTCATCTTACACAGTGAGACCCTCCATGGTGCCATATTTAAAGTTCCAATTCTAGAACCACCGCCCCAGGCATGCTCTGTCCTTCTTCCCTGCTTCGTCTTCTTCACACTTACCACCGTCTGATATACTCTCTTTTGCCGATTTTTTTATTTATTGCCTATGTGCCCTCACTAGAATATAAGGGCCGTGAAAGCAGGGACCTTCATCTCAGATTCATTTCTGTATCTCCAGCACCGGAAAGAGCACCTAACAGATAGTAAACATTAAGTAAATATTTGTTGAATGGGTGATGGAAGCAAGCACATGGTGAAGAGCAGTCAGTTAAATCAGTCTCCATTCTGTGGATGAGGGAGCCAGAGATGGGAGAGTTTGAGGCCTGTGGCCATGTACAGAAGGGATCACAGAGCTGAAGGGATGCGAGAGTGGTGGGAAGAAGCATGGGTTTTTTTGGACTGGGCTTGGAACCCCAGGTTAGGAAGCTGGGTCCTAAGGCCCAGTGTACGTTTTCAGTGGAAAAATGACAGAGCCCCAGGAGAACTGGTCTGACCCATGAACAGGCCTGAGGAACAGATGGAGCCTCATTGGGACATGTCTTATCTTTAGGCCATTGTTGTTGGATCCACAGTTTGGATTTATAAAAATCCTGCCACTCTGTCTGCCTCTGGCAAAGACACAGTCTGTTGACCCTGTGAGATCTGACTGCTCAAAGGATCCCTGAAGGATTCAGGAGCTACAATGAGTGGATCCTCATGGATTCCTCACTGTCCCTGTGCAAGCCTCTGCCATAGTGCTTACCCAGCTAGGCTGGAATGTTCCCTCTTTGATAACAGGACTACATCACAGGCTTCTCTCTTTGGCATCGAGAGGCCAGAGCCTAATACATAGTAGGTTTTTAGTGACTATTTATTAAAGGAAAAATCATAACTAGACAATTGCAAATGCTATAGTGATCTTTAGATTCGATCACGAAGAGAGTTCAATCATGAACTTTAATTGAGCCCCTACAGTATAGCAGGTACTGTGCTGGGTACCTGAGCTACACTGCAGGAGCTCACAGCAGGGGTGGAGACCCATACATGAATGGGCAATGACAACACAGTGTGTCAAGGATGGAGGGGCTCTGCTTAGGAAGGCACCCCCTGAATTCTCTTGTACTTACCAACCTGAAGTTAGGTTATTATTTAATTCCTTCTACTCTGTCTTCCCACAAGAACATAAGTTCCAGGAAGGCAAGCGTTTTGTCATGTTCATGACTCTCCTCCCAGCACATAGTAGGTGCTCACTTAGGAAGTCTCTGTGAATGAATGCATGGCTTAAGGAAGCACAGAGGGTTGTGGGTGCCTAACCCAGTTCTGGGATGGTGGCCACAGAAGACCTTTGGAAGGAAGCATGATGTTCTAACCGTGCTCCTTCAACATTCCTTATTTCATGACTTCCTCCCAACTCAGTAGGGTCACACCCATTTATGAAGAAGCAAATCTCAGTAAAGGGGAATCAGCTGGGTAAAGTTCTCTCAGCTGGCAGAGCAAAGACTTGATCCTGGATCTACCAAATCAGAAACCTACATATGCCTTCTCTACACTGACCTGGAAGACCATTCAAGAGGGAACTAAGTCCAGAGGACAGACCATCATCCCAACATCAACATCCACTACCACCAACATCATCATTTTTATGGCAGCTAAATTTTAACGAGTGTTCTCTTCTAGGCCAGGCATCTTTCTAGAACTCTACACTTGTTAACTCATTCTTCATAACCACCTTATGATTTAGGTTCCATTGTTGTTCTCAATTTATAGATAAGAAAACTGAGGCACTGTGAAATAAGTCTAAGATTCAAACTCACGCAGTTTGGCCTCAGAGTCTACACTCAACCATTTCATCTTTTGCTTCAACAGGCCATGCCCATCTCCTCCAAATCTAGAAGACTTGGAGAGACTTCTAGCATTTTTATCAGCATTTTTATGTTCCAGACACTATGCTAGGTGTTGTTGGGGAAAGCTACAAAAAAGTAATTAGTAAGTTTAAGATTAAGAGGAATAAGTTAAAATTAAGAAGAATTACAAAGTTCCTGCCTTCAAGAGGTGGCCAATCTAGAACAGTGGATGGATAAGAAGTCAAAGAAACTGAAATAGGAGATACAATGGAAGTTTCCAGAAGCCAGGGCATTTGAGCTGGGTCTTATGAAGGTAAGAAAGGTGAAAAGGTGAATAATGCTCTAGAAAAAGGCCACCACATGCATCCTATGTGTCATCTCCTCAGGCACAGATGTAGACCCAGTGTTAGGGGAGCATCGAATCCCTTAGTAGTCTAGAGGACAGAGGGTATGGGTTGAAGACAAGGCAATTCAAAGGAGAATTATGGATCCTGGGGCATTTGGTCTACTACATTAAATGAAATTGTTCACTGTTTAGTAGATGATGAGCTATCAAAGTTTTATGAAGAAGGAAGTAATATATTCTGACCTGCATTTCAAGGAGCTAACAGGTTGAGTATGAAGATACACTCCAGAAGGAGAAGGCTGAAGAGAGCAAGGCTGGTGGATCATTTAGCTCTTGCTGTATAATCAACCGCCCCATAATGTAGTGGCCTAAACCAACCACCATTTCATTATTGCTTTCAAGTCCGTGAAGCAAGTGGGCAGTTCTGCCGTCAGCTCATGGGCTGCTCACATGTCTGGTGGGCACTGGAGATTGGGTGGAGCAATGGGGGTGACTGGACCATATGTCTGTCATTACCCTGGGCTTCTTTGCAAGGTAGTGTTTGCAGGGTTACCAAGAACAGGAAGACAAAGCAAGACCCGATGCACGAGTACTTTTCAAGCCTCTGTTTATGTCATGTTTCTTAATGTCTCATTGACCAATCATAGATTCAAAGAGCAGAACAATGGCACCACTTTTCTGTGGCAAGAATAGCAAGGTCACTTAAAGTGCTGTGGGTGCGGGGATGGGATGAATTTGGGGACATTTTTGTTAGGAAGCATTGTAATGGACCAAGCAAGATGTAATAGTCGTCTAACCTAGGAAATGGCAGAAGAAACAGAGAGATGATCAGAGCATATTTGAAATATATTCAGGAGATTATTTGCAAGGGAGAGGAAAGAATAAAGAATGTCCCCCACCCCCTGGTTTTTGGCCAGAGCATCTAGACAGATGGTCCCCTGTATCAATGAAGGGAACCAATAGGAAGATTGGGTTTGGAAGTTGTAGACACATTCCAGATCATATAATTCCCCTGGAATCTATGAATGTGCTACCTTCCTTTCTTGGAAAAAATGCCCCTTCACTAACCTTCCCTCCACTTTGACCATGTGGTCCAAATGGAAAGTGAGATCACTTGCATGACACTGATTTTCTAGCAGTAGTGATTGGCCAGGTGTGGACATCTGATTCAAACTAGACTAAAGAGAGTGGTGAGCCCCACCTCCACTGCCAGCCAGGTCTACTATGTATAGCTGTGCAGGTTATGCCCTGCGTAAGGTTGTCTGAATGCATGATAAATGGAGGCTGGAATCCAGCCTATGCCCTGCTGTACTTATGGAGGTACAGCACCCAGAGGATGAGATGCCTTCTTCTAACTCCCACAGAGGCACTCTTGGTGCTGCCAGCCCCATTTACTGCTCTGGGGTGGGGTGGGCCAAGGGGGTGGGAAATGGGCTACACTAGGCAAATGGGCCCCTCTATGAATTATCCTATTGGAGCATGTGGAAAAGAGACTTTTTCCACTCCAATCCTAAAGCTGTATAGATGGGAACCCACAGACACCTATGTCCCTATGATATAGAGAGAGCCAATGAAACACAATGAAGCCAGTACATCAAGGGACTCAGAAAAAGGTGGAAGAGAGAGAGAGAGAGAGAAAGAGCTATCAGAATCAGAGCCCCCTGTTCCAGCCAACCCCACCCTCCCTGGGCATTGGTAGTTTGGTTTTGCCTTCAATTCTGTGATTCTCCCTATATTCTTCATTTAAATCTCCCCCTTTTGCTCAAGTAAGTTTAAGTTGGGATTTTGTTTCTTTTAACCAATACAGTTTTGAACAATAAAAGCAAGAAGTTCATGAGTTAAGATTTGGAGAGAAAGGGATAGATAGGCATGAAAGACAGGTCAGAGGCAGAATCAAAAGAATGTGGTAACCCATTTGAGGAGCCACGTAGGAGAAGGGGTGTCCGGGGGAGGTCCCTGGCCTTTGACTTGAACGATTGGAGAAGGATGGCGGTGTCTTTAGCAGACGTAGGCAATCCAGATGGTAAACTATTGGGGTGAGGTGGGGGCGTGGAAGAAGGGAAAATGCATTTTTCCATTCATTGATTCATTCATTGGACAACTATTTGACAAGCCCTATCAAGGCACTGGGGATTCAACAGTGGATACAGTGACTTAGATTTGGATAGTATCCGTGGGCCATCATTGACTTATTTCTTCAACGAACAGTAAGCACCACCTGTGGGCTATGCACTGTCCACAGAACTGAGCATAAATCTAGGCAGTAATGTCCAGCAGGCAGCTGGAAAGAGGGTTGAGTTGGCATTTCTGTGGTGAGAGTCATCCCCACGGGGATAATTTTGGAAGACGTGGGAGACAGTGCTTGGAGAAGAGAAGTCTAACTCCACACGCCTTGTCCATCATGCCTCGGCTCCATTTGTGAGCTGAGAACACAGTGTTTCTTTGGCCCATGTTGCTGAGGCAGCCACAGAAAGAGCATGGGCTTAGGAATCCCATCTGGTGCCAGCCTGGGTTAACACACCAGCCCTATCGGGTAACTGTGTGAATGCCCCTGAATGAGTTGGCTTGCCTGTTGGAGTCTTGGTGTCCTCAGCTCCGAAATGAGGATATGAACACTCATCCCAGTTTTGACAGTGAGAAAGAATGTAGGAGTGCATTCACTCAACCACAGACATGTAGTGAACGCCTAGGTGGACCAGGTTCTAGACCACAGGACTTAAATGGAAGTCAGTATTAGGGGGCTCCTCTGAGAGAGACACATGAATCTTTGAGGCTACCATGGCTGGGTTCTGATTTGCCTAAAGCAAATGATCTCTCTCTGCCCACCACAAATCAGCACCAATCTGCCCTTTCCCCAGCCCATACAAAAGGCAGCATTTTCTGCAATTAGAGAAGAAAGAAAAACCAGTGTTCTGGTGTTCTCTTAGAGCTGTTCTCCAGAGCAGCAGAAAAAGGGCCCACGTGAGCCATGCTGTTCTTGGCAGCCACTACACCGCTCCTCACAGCCAGAGGCTTAAAGCTTTATTTGTGGTTTAAGTTACAAGCAAGGGCAAAAACCCCAGAAAAGATGGGGGGAGGGAAAAAACATTTTAAAAGTTGAGAAAATTGCTCTGTGTTCTCAAGTGCGGGCAATTTGTCCAAACACCTGAGCTTTGTAAAGTCCTCGTGTTCTGACTGTGGTTTTATATTCTGGGGCTCTGGGCTCAGTGTCAGGGGTAGGGGGCGTTTTTTCATACATGGAGAAAATCACAAAATCACTCTTTACAATATATTAATGAGTAGCTGTACCGTTTCAATGGTGACATTGTTGGAGATTTTTTTTAAAAAATCCAGATCCAGGTTTTTGGGGTGGATTTGTTTTGAAGATTGCTGCATAAAGCATTTCACAGACATCACATACAGTGTCTGGGCATTGCCCCCCCAAGATGGAGAGTGGAGGATGCTAAACATTTTAGGGATAGAGTAGGCCTTTAAGGTCTTCTCCTTACTCTAATGACAAAAACAAGGCCCAGAGAAAGAAGGAAACATGCCCAAGGTAGCACAGTCTGTTTGTGGTAGAAGCAAGTCTAGACCCCAGGCTCCTGGACTCTGAAGGTCTTTCTGGCAAAGCCTTTGAGGCAGCCCAGAGGTGACATTCCACCTCAGAAAGCATGACTGGCCTCCCCTTCGTGTTGACATTTCTGCGGCAGTGACTTTTGAAAGCTGCCTTTTATGGCCCTGGCTTTGGAAGGGCAAACACTGTTATCAGTAGAACAACACAGGTGGCTTCTAAAGCTGGGCCCAGGTGGAGCCAGGCAGGAAGGGAGGCCCCTGTGCACAGGCAGACATGACCCAATCACCTGTCTGGGTTCAGAAGGTGCACAGACACTCCTTGGAGAGCAGGACAAGAGGCTAGTGTGGCAGTGAAGGGCTGGCTTTGGCACAGACAAGATGGGTTCTAGTCCCGATGACCCAACTTGCCAACCGTGTAATGGAGGCATGCTCCCGGACGGGGCTATAAAACAGAGATAATGATCATTCATATAAGTGCTCAAGAGCCACTTGTCACTAGTGGCCACTGTATTAGCACAGGTACAGGGTTATCAGTCAGTTGGTAATGATGGTAGGAGCACTGGGCTCTTGATGTTCATTGCTTGCTTCTGGGTCTTGCCCAAGTGAGGTGACCAGCTCTAGAAGCTCAGGCTCCTGGCAGACATCAGGGTTCAGGCTCCTCTCTCTCCCCCTTGGTCTTCACTAACAATGCAAGGATTTGGCTTCAAGATTGGCAGCCTGTCTGAGTGTCCCTCTCATGCTTCCTGGAGCACAATCCCAGAGTAGGAGGAGGGGGTCAGGGGCCAGGGGCTGGGAGATGCCTGATGTAAATACCTGTGTTTAGAGTCAGAAAGCCTTGGATTTAAGTCCTGGCCCTCTTGCTCGGGTGTTAGTGGCCCTGGGTGAGCCACTGAACCTTTCCGAGCCTTGGTTTCCCCATGAGTGCTCTATGCCTGCCAAGTCACTTACTGGTGAGGGAATGAGGCAGCAGAGGTAGAAACACTTTGAACTCTGTTAATAATGGGAAACTTCTAAAAGTAAGGGGTTAGCTTTCTCCTTGCTCTGCTTCTTTTTTCACTAAAAAGGTATTTAGATGGAGGCCAATCTGATGTAAATGGATGTTGTATTACTTGGAAACATTCTCCAGAAGTCAGGGAATTAGAAGAATCTAGCATCCCAGACACACTCTGAAGGAGTTCTCTGGAGGAAGGGGCAGGGGGAGGAAAGGGGAAGCATTCTTTGAACATCTATTATGTTCTAGATACCATGACACTCACTTTCATATAGGAAGAGTGGTGATGATGATGATGATGATGATGATGGCTAACTGTATCCACAGGTTCCGTTCTGAGTGCTTTACACATATTAGCCCCGTTTTGCACCCAAGGCAACTAAGGCACAGAGCAGTTAATACAGGGCAGCAAGTTTGCCCCAAGCTACGGTTTAAATCCCTGCCGTCGGAGTCATTGCCTTGTGCACAAGCATCTCCTGCCCTGCTCCCGTAGTCTGCACGTCCTTGGGTTCTCATGTGACCGCCACCTGCACCTTCCAGACAAGGAAACTGAGGATCAGGAAGTTGAGGTGATTTGGGCAGGGTCACACAGAGGAGAGAGAGGAGGTTCCTTATTTTTTCCTTCAAAACTATTTCCTTATTTGGCTGTCTTTTTAATGGGTAGAAAGGCATCATTCCATTTGAATCTAACTGTAGCTTGAGTCCCATTTCCCTCTGTGGGTCGGACAGAAGAAATCTAGGGCCTCACTTAGGGAAACCCCAAAGCCCGCTCTCCCCACTTCCTCACCACTTCCCTTCCTCGGGAAGAGGATATACAGGTCCTTCAGCCTAGACATGGATGACAACTCATTCCCTTCTGTGTTCCAGTTCTGAGCCTTTGGACAAGTTCCAGTTTGACTATGACCATCTGAAAATGTGTAACCAGACCTTAACCCCACATTCCAGCTTCAGTCTAACCACAGAAAAAGTGCAATATCACCTTACTAATTTGACACTATGCTCCTAGTGATACAACGGAACTTTACATTATCTCTTTTGGCAGCCACCTCCACACTGCTGAGTCACGACGCTGTCATGTCCTGATTTCCTATCCATTGTTCTTTCCTCTATTTGGCCTGATTTCTTAAGACCTCTCTCAGTCACATTCTGCTGAGATTCTTGAGGGATTTTTTTCAGCAGTTACCACAGAGAGACCTTAGGTTTGGGGCTAATCCATACCCTCAAATTTGGCCTTCAAGGTCCCAAAGATAGCTGGATCCAGTGGGGGACTTGAGCCTGTTCTCTGACCATGCTAGGGGAGCCAGCAGACAGAGAGCTGTTTCATAAAATGTCAGATCAGTAAGTGACTGGAAAACACCCCTTCCTGAGGAGCAAACACTGCTGTGGGCTTGTCACTTTCAGAAGTTTGGGATTTGCTCAAGGTCACAATGGGCCACAATCCATTTGCACATATATTCACTTCAAAGTAGTGGTTGGTAGTTAGGGCTTTAGAACCCAACAGGCCTGGATTTCCTTACCAACTTTGTGACTTCAGCCCAAGTCCCACCATCTTGAAGCCTCAATTTCTCTGTAAAACTGGGCTGTCGTGGTACTTCCTTCCTTGTGATGTTGCGAGAATGAAGAGGAAGCATAATAACTGGCTTTGCTCAGTGCCTGGGCATGCAGTGGGAGCTCAGCATTGGTGATGAGTTCTTCATGCCTATGTTCTCCCATTTGAGCATTTATTCGAGCAATCACCAAGAGTCAGCAGGGCAGGTGGCTGCTTTAGTGGAAAGAACACAGATACTTCTAGAAGCTGGAGAGCAGGATTGGGCCCTGGTGCATAAAGATGCTTCTGGTAAATAGCTAAATGCTCTGCAGGAACACATCTGGTTCTGGGTTTGTAATTCTAGGTGCCCACCCACTTCACCCCCCACCACCAACAACAAACACCATCTCCCTGCCCTACTCTGAGTGTGAAGCTTTTCAGATTACTCTCAATGTGACCTTGGGCAAATCCCATAAGTGAGCCTCTGGCACATTTCCTGTAAAACAGAGATATTAATACCCACAGTGCTGAGTTTTTATAGTAGATTAACCAATAACAAATGTAAAGTGAACAGCCAAGTCCACACTCGTCCAACACTCCAGAACTTTTAGCTGTATTCCCTCCACTGCACCCTCTGCTCACCAGCCTTCTGTCCCTATATGCCCAGCTGGAGCTAGATGCTGGTGGTCAACAGACTAATGAGAAGTTAGCCCTGCCTGTAGGGAGCTTAAAGTTGGGGGGGGGGGGGGCAATAAACATTTGAACCTCCAGCCTTAACAGAGCATGAAAAGACTATGATGGAATCATGTTAGAGGTCATGTGGGAACACCAGGAAGGACAAATCACTTGGCCTGGTTTGCCTTCAGTTTTCTTATCTGTTAAATGGGTATACTATGTTTCTACCTCACAAGAGATGACTCAAGTGAGTTAGTGAACATGAAACTATATGTTGGAAAGTTGATTGCATGTTAATGCTTCTATGTACTTATCTGTTTCCCTGTTAGAATCTGAAGGAGGGCCTATGTCTTATTCATTCCTTGTCGCCCAGCACATCAGCACAGAGTAGGTCCCAGTCAACATTGTTTGAGTGAACTGATGGAAGAATTTATGATCTAATTTTAACCCCATTGACCCCAGGGAAGTACACCCATTTTATAGATGGAGGAAGAACAGTATACAGGGTTCGAGGAGTTGCCCAGCAATCAGTGACTGAACAGAAGTCTTCTGACCTGTTCTGATGACCTTTCTGCTAGATTCCACAACAGGAGCCACCCTGGCTTAGATGGGGTAACACTACTGTCCCGGTCATGACACTCTTCTCCATAGGTCAGAGACAATCCATTAGCCTCTCACACTGAATCATGGGCTGAGGTGAACCTGGGACCTGAGGAGAAAGCAGAGCTGCCCTGTTGGCCAGGTACACCCAGGGATCCCTCAGGCCAGCTAAGCACACCACCTGGGAAATCCCTTACAGGTGTGTGTGGGGGGGTGAAGATGGGGTGGGTATAGAGACATCACACCAGGTCTACTTCCCTCTTTCACAAGCGTGTCTGAAGACAACACCTAGCCAGTCACGGTGTCCGGTGGGCTGTAACTCAGAGGCATTCCTTCCTCTCCATTCCTAGTGCCAACACCCTAATTTACGCCCTCATCACTTTTTCTCTTGACTGGGTTCCCATCATCCACTCCACTACCTTTCCTTCTAAAAAATTAATTAACCTGTCACAGTCACACATTTTGACTATGTTGTGCTTATGTTCAAAAGATCCTTAATGGCTCCCTAGTTTGTAGGGAATAAAGTCCAAACCTCCAGCTCATCATCTAAGGCCCTCTTGATCTCACCTCCTCCTGTGTTCAGTCCTCTTCTATATACTCCCTTGAGTCCCTCAGTTTAGCATGTTCAACCTGTTGCTATTGCTTGGAGTTGCAGTTCACTCTTCCTCCTCCTTGCCCTTGCTACTATACTGTCTTTCACCTTGTAGGCTCTTCCCTTGTTTTACTCATCTTTCAAATCTGAGCTTAAAATCTGGAAGCATTCCCTGATCTCCTCAGCCCCAAATGATGTAATACTAGCATTGATCATTTATCTTGTCTAAGTCATTATGATTAGTACTTCAACATGCTTCCTTTAATTTGATACTTTAACAATCTTATGTGATAATGACTATTATTATTCCCTTTTTACCAATGTGGAGACTGAGACTCAGGAAGGAGACCTAACTGTCCATACTCACACACCTCATGAACTTCAAGTATCAGTCTGCCTGACTCGGAAGTCACTCCACAACTTTGGCTCCCGCTCAGCACCTCCTCTACACTTTTTGGAGACACTTGTCTTGCTGGGTGTTATGTTTTCCTACAGGGCTCATGAGTACTACTGTGATCTTCTGGAAGACAAGGGACTATTGCTTGTGTGCCTTTCACTCTCTGTGTGGTATCTGACACATACTGGGTCATGGGATAGAAAGCAAGATTTATGGAGCACTTGCTGTGGGCCAGCCCTGTGCTCGTTGCTACCCTACATGCACACGCACACTCATCGAAGTATTGTTAGTCCCATGTATAGAGGAAGAAACAGGCACAGAGAGGCTAAATGGCTTTTATCATTAAAAACTGTTTGAATTAGCTTTAATCATTTGCATGTATTTCTTTTTCAAAAATAAAATCAGTTTATTTCAAGTATGGACTCACTCATACAAATTTTTTTAAAATCACACATCCTGAGAATTCAGGCTTGGGCTTTTCTGACTCCAGGGACAATTCCACTCTAACCATGTCATTTCTGATATACTTGGAGGAAATGTTGATACATGTTCTTGTTAGAATTATGACCAGCTGCATATGGCCGAAAACTCATGATAACCATGAGGTTTAAGTCTCTCACATATAACAGAAACCCAGAGGGAAGTGATTGTACTCCACGGTGGCAGAGGCCCTGACCCCTTCCATCTTGTTGCTCTGCCATTCTCCTTGCACAGTTTCTACCTCCTTACCCAAGATGGCTGCTCCCTCCAGTGAGAAGGAGGAACAGCAGGACAGAAGGCATGTGTCTTGCAATTAAGCACACTTCCCAGAAGTCTCGCACACCTCTTCTGCTCACATACCATGGACCAGAACTCAGTCACATGGCAACACCTAGCTGTAATGGAGGCCAGACACTACTGACTTCATTTCCAGCAGCCGTATGCCCAACTGAAACCCAAGGGCTCTTAAGGAGGACATGGAGAATGGTGATGTGGCTACCACCAGCCATCCTCTGACACAAGTAGGAGTGTTTTGCTTTCAGAATGTATCTGTCCTGCTCTCTAAGACTGATTCATGATTGGAAATGCCTCATACTTCCGACATACTCTCGAGTCCTCTGTAGAAATACACACCGAGAGAATACAGCTTAAAGACCCAATTTCTAAACCAGGTGATTGGTGGGCTTTCTCTGACAGACGGTCCTGTTGTATGATCTTGGGCAAATCAATTACTCTAAGTCCTATGACCTTGGGCAAGTCACTTTACCACTGTAAGCCCATTCTCTATCAGTTAAATGGAGTTAAGAATAAAATCTCTACCTCATAGGGTTGTGGACAGCTTAAATGACATTGTGAGAAACATGAGAAATTAATTTTGGTAGTATATTGTATTTAACTCAATATATCCAAAATATTATCATTTAACATGTAATCAGGTTAAATTGCTAATGAGATACTTTACACTATTTTTCATACTAAGGCTTTGAAATCCAGTGTGTGCTTTACAGTTAAGACATCTCAGTTCGGCGGGTACATTTTAAATGTTCGATAGCCACTGGGGGCTGGGGGCTACTGAGGTGGCTAGTACCGGTTGAGACTAATTTTAAGTGCCCTTGGTAGGTGCTCCCCTCATGCCTTTACTTACAAGTGAAGAAGTAATCCTCCCCCTACAAGTGTTTACTTGACTTCTCCGCAAGCAATTCCCTTGAGGAGAGGGAATGACTGGTATCCCCAGGGCCTAGCATAGTACCCAGCACCAAGCAGACACTCAATAAATACTTGTTAAACAAATATTATTCGTTTCTCTATCCGCAATACCCAGCCCAGTGCTTGACCCTCAGAAGGCATTTAATAAAGACCTATTAAACTAATGAAGTAATGACCCGGGATTTTAATGGTAAGTGAGTTTGTGATTTGTCAGCAGGTGAAAACCAGGCAGTGTATTGCAGAGGAGACAATGGTACCTTTCTAGCCCTCAAAGTAACACCTGCTGTTAAGTCAAGTTTCCTCCACCACCTCCATCCCCCCCAAAACAGAAACTGAAGCCAGATGGGAAGCCACGGGCCTACACATTCTGGTAAGATCACACAACGCCTGGCCTGCAATGATAAGTAAGCATATCGAGTTGCCATGAATAAATGGTTAATTCCCTGCTAAGGCTTAATTTCTCTGTTGCGCTGTTCCTTTCCTCTCAAGATTGATTCCACATAGTGCAAGCGAGGTGAGAGGCTCCACGAAGTGGCCAGCCATCCTGCGACAGGAATCTAGGGAACTTTACAGTAAGACCGGTAATAATCATAATGCTGGGACTTTTCAGCATCGGCAGCACCACGTGCCGGCGCGATGAGCTGAAGCAGCTGGTGTTCCTTCCCTGGGCATCCAGTTGCTCATCTGGGAGCTGGGAGGGGTGGCACAGGCTTCTCCAGCCATGCAGCTGCGGCCCCCAGCAGGGCAGAGCTCCCTGCACGAAGCCGCTGCCGGTGCTCCGAGAGTGGTCACTGGCATTGTTCCCGCTGCAGCCTTGCCCGGCTCTCCTGAATGACATCATTTTTGTCTTGACAATCAGCCCTAAGCTGGACGATTTTCTTAGAGTTATGTAGAGCTTTTCCCCCGCTCCTGTGGACAACTAAAACACCAACACTATTTAGAAAGATCGGGGCCGAGCCATCTCTTTGGGGCCTGGTGGCAGGCCAGGAGGCTGGTCACAAAGGCTGCATTCAGCCGCGAACAGCAGCTTGATGGGCAGGAGCCTCGTCCCAAACATTCTTTACTAGGCTTGGGGGGTGGGAGTGGGGGGGGCAGAGGCAGGGAGGTGTTACGGGCCTCCTCCAAATATTTGTTGCTGTATCTCCATAGCAACCCAGTGGCCATAGAGAAACCTTGAAACTGCACATCGAAACTTGGGAGGGGCTGCAAAGGCACACGTGATTGGGAGAAGGCTTTCCCCTGGACCTCTCCCCCCTTCTCTACTGAAGTTTTCCAGCCTCCTTTCAAAGGGCATTAAAGAGAAGCCGTTAGGCTGTCTGCACCCAGCCTGCTCTAACGAAAGTGGTGTGTGCAAAGGCTATACCAATTGCCCAGGGCAGGTTCGAAGAGATTTAGACCAGGTTGAGCAGCCTGGTGTTGTCTGCAGAGCCTTTGCAGCCTGGCATACTGGCTCTGGTTCTCACCACCGTGTGACCTTGGGTAAGTCACTTACAGTCACTGAGCCCTTTCCTCGGCAAAAAAATAATAATAATAAATAAAATAAAACAAATCAGTTAAGCCCAATTCTCAATCCAGTAAACTCTTATTGCTGCCTACCCTGAGCTAGGCACTGGAATTGTAAAGCTAAAAACACATGGCCGGTGCCCTCAAGGATGCTCACAGAGTCTACCAGGCAGAGCTGTACGGAATATAGGTTGGATCAGGCCCATGTCTGGGCCCCCAGGGGTGAGCAATCATACTCTAACTGGGTATTTCTCTCCCTTCTGCATACTGGACTGCTCCAAAAGAAAGCCCTGAAAGAGAAACAAGAGCCCATGTACTTTGATAATGCTCTTCTCACCTTCAGGACAAATTTACCAATCTGGACCTAACTGGGGAGGAACCGACCTTTTCGTTGATTTTATGTATGATGGCTTTATTACAAGATGCTTTCATGACTCTTCTACCACTGGATTTTCTGATCCGCTGAATTTGGAAGGGCAAGGCATCGTTTCTACTCCAGATTGAAGGTGCTGAGGCACAAAGGTAGAGTGATCTGCCCAGGTCACAGGGGGAATTTAGAAGCAGAGCCGGGATTCAAGTACAGAGTTTCCAACTTATTCTTTCAGAAAATATTTTTTGAGCAGCTACGAGGTGCCGACATTGTTCTAGACACTGAGGTTAAAGCAATGAACGAAACAAATTTCTGTTAAGGAACTTAAGCTCTAGAGGAAGGAAGGAAGCTACTAGCCATCACATAAATCCATACTATCTCAGGTAGTGATAAGCACTATGGAGGAAAAATAAGCAGAGTGAAGTAGATAGTGATGTGGAATACTATTTCCTATAGTCATCACGAAAGTCCTTTCCACAGAGACCTGAGAGGAGGGAGGAGCTAGCCATGTGGATACCATGGTGGAAGAGCACCCAGGGAGGAGGAGGAGCAAGCCTGGAGACCCTGAGGCAGAAACACATCGGCCTGCTTGTGAACCGGCAGTAGACCAGAGTGGCTAGAGCAAAGAGAAAGATGAGGAGACCAGCAGGAGGTGAAGCCAGAGCAGGAGTGAGGGATCCAGTTCATGAGGGCCTGGTGGGGGATGGAATGAACTTTGGATTTTACCCTGAGTGAGACTGGAGTCATTGAAGGGCTTTGGGCCAAGGAGTGACATGATGTGACTTGGCATCACTCTGGCCTGCATGAGCATCATTCTGAAGAGCAACAAGGATGATGGGGGGGCCAGTTAGGAGGCTATTTAAACAATCCAGGCAAGAAAGGATGGGGGCTCAGAGAGTAGTAACCGTGAGGTGGAGAGGTGACAGATTCTAGAACTGTTTTTCAAGAAGAGGCAACAGGATTTGCTGATGGTTGGAGGTGGGGTGTGAGCAAGAAGAGTCTGTGATGACTCCACATCTCTTGGACTGAATAATTGGCAGTGTGAAGTTGCCATTTCCAGAGATGGGAAATCCTGGGGTAGGAGCAGGTTGGGGGTGATAATGATGAGCTTTGTTTCTCCCTCTGAGACGCAGTGGGAGAAGCAGAGAAGGTGGAGAGCAGCATTTTGGAGATACATAATTGCCATTCATCAGAACACACGCTATTTGGGGAAGCCATTGGCCTGGATGGAAATCCCCAAGAGAATGAGTGGGGATAGGAGAGGAGAGAACCAATGCTTAGAGCATTCCAATGGATCAAGCTAATAAAGAGGAAGAGGACCCAGCAAGAAAGCTGTGCAGGAGGGACCTCTTAAGGGAGGAAGTAAGCCCAGAGGCTCCAGTCCTGGCAGCTGAATGAAGGAAGTGTCTCAAGAAAGGATCAAATCAGTGGGGACTGATTCAGATGGGGACTGACCTTGGGATTTGGCAGAATTTCCCATCTCTAGAAATGGCAAAGCATGACCTTGACAGTATCAGTTTCAGTGAAGTGGTGAGGGCAAAAACCCAACTGATTGGGTTTAAGAGAGAACAGGAGGAGAGAAAGTGAGGACTACAAGCAGGTTCAATTCTTTGGAGAGTTTTTCTGAAAAGAGGAACAGTGAAATGAGGGGGAGATGGGGTCAAATGGAGTGTTTCTTTTTAAAGATGCTTGACTTCATGGCATGTTTGTGTGCTGACAGGAGGGGCCTATGACAGGGATACATTCATGAGGCGGAGAGAAAAAGAGGGCTGGTTCTGGAGGCAATGCCCTTGAGTAGACGAGAGGGATGGGATGGATTTCAATCCTGCTCTATCTTCTACTGTGATGACATGGCCCCCCAGTTGATAAAATTATACATTTGGGGATCATTTTAAGCTGCTTTCAAATGCAAACATTCCTTTCAATTACATAGAGTACCTTTACCAGGAGGTGGGAAAAATACTGCCCAGTGGGTCTGGCAGAACCTGCCTCGGTGAACATAATGAGCGAGCCACTCCTCTTACTGCTGGCTTTCCCCAGCATTTGTGTGCAGCTCTAATTGCAGGTCATTTAGGCAGCAGGTTCCCATTGTACCTGGGACCTCGCCACAGGCAGGGACTGTGCTCTATTCCTTTCTGCAGCTCCGTGACCAGCAAATGTCTGGCACATATGGATCCACAAACCACTTGGGAAAGGAAGAAACACAAAGGGATAAAAGGAACGGCAATGAAAATTGGATCTTCTTGCCCGATGAAATTTCTCCCTTTTCAAGAGAGGCATGAGCTTAATATTATTTTATTAAATATACCTTCTTAACAAGACGGTCAGTAAATAATTTCTTTCTTTTCTTTTTAATTTGTGAAAGACAAAGGGGAAAGGAGGAAAGAAATAAAGATTTATTGAGAGCCCACCCTCTTCTGGGCCCTCTGCTAGGCACAGTTGACTGAATTATCTCCTTTCCAGATAACCAACGTGATTGGGAAAAAGCTTAATTTTGCACACAGCCTTCAGCTCTACCATTGATTTAAAGAGTCATGCAATGTAATGGGATGCCTTATATAGTAATGAGCTTCCCATCAGTGGAGGTATGTAAGCACAGTCTGGATGATGTCTGTGAAGAATCCCAGCATCTCATGGTCATTGGGCTTCATCACTTATGGTCCAATCCAATCCTGGGAGTCAATGAGTCTAAGTCATATCATCCTATTACTGTATATAACACACAACTCAAGGTTTCTCATCATCAAAATAGAAACACATAGAATGTGTTGTGTCAGGAGGCACAAGAGCATGATACTTAAACACGCATATTCTAAAGTCAGACCATCAGGGACAAAATCTGGCTCCACTGCTTACAAACTACACTGTGTGCCTCAGTTTCCTCACTTGCAAAATAAGAATAATCAGAGCATATACCTCACTCTAAAATCCATCTCAAGTGCTTAGAACAGCATGTAGCACATAGCAAGTGCTCAATACATGTTAGCTATTATTTATTTATTCAGTTCAACCAACTTTTATAGGCTGTGCTGACGGGGTCCTGGAACCTGTGGGTATCTGTTATGACCCATGCTTATACATTAAACCAACTCTAGTTAGAAAGATTGGGCTCAGCAGACAGAAGCCCCTGGGGATTGAGGTGTTTTCATGGGGGTACCAGTGGGCCCAGCCAAGCCTGCCCCCCTCCTGCTCCATGAGTGTGTCCATCTGCCCTGGTTGGGCAATGTGCAGAAATGTTTATGGCGACCTCATTTGTTTTCCTTTCTGTTACTGCTGCCTTCCAAAGGCCAGGAACCGCTGAAATTCAACCAAGGCAGGGACCAGGGGAGCAGCCGGGGCCTGGGTCAGGGCCAGGAGTAATGAAGTGGAAAATGTTCACACCACAGGCAGCATTACAATGCACCTGTACAAATAGAATGAGGACCTGCCCACCCCCTTCCTCCCCAGGGGCCCAGCGAGCTTGAAGACTTCTCTTTATGGCTTCAATTTCTCCCCTGCCCAATCAATGCTGAGGCCCACAGTGAAGATAAGAAACAAAGCCATCCAGAGTGTAGTGATGAGAGGAGGGACAAGATGAGGGGGACACCCTCAGCCCAAACATTTCCTGAAAGTTCTGGTGACTTCTCTGAAAGCCTGGTTGCCTAAAACAGGGGAGAAATGCACTGTTAATGTCAACCATGTGCTGGGATTTGGGCAGGACACTTTCATATACCTTTGCTAATTTCATCCATCCGATAGGATTTCATCCCATTTTACAGACATGGAAACTGAAGTCCAAGGAAACAAAGCTAGCAGGTAACAGAATCAGAATTCGGAGCCAGGTATCGCCATTCCCATTTTGCAGTGAAGCGACTTGGAACCTTTTTCAAAGCCATCCAGCTGTTGAGCAGAAACCCAGAGGTGCTGAGAGTCAGTGGGCAGTCACTGGGGCACCCTTGAAGAGGTGGGGCAGGAAAGACAAAGGGCCCAGCTTTCCCCAGGACAGAGTAGCAGGGCCATATTTCTCTCATGATGGAAGACAGAGGACTAACAGACTCATCTTTGATAAGCGTTACATTGTTTTTGAAGCAGCGTGATTCTGGGTGAGTCCTCAACCTTATGGAGGCTCAGTTTCTTCATCTCTGAAATGGGTGTCTGTGATCATTGAGACGGTGTCTCTAAAAGCCCAAAGAACAGGGCGTCCGCCTAGGTAGTGCAGTTGGTTAAGTGTCCAACTCTCAGTTTCGGCTCAGGTCATGATTTCAGGGTCCTGGGATCCAGCCCTGGGATCCAGCCCCCCATCAGTCTCCACGCTCAGTCTGCTTGAAATTCTCTCTCCGTCTTCCTCTGCCCACCCTGCTCGTACTCGCTCTCTCACACACACAAATAAATAAATAAATCTTTAAAAAGAAGATAAAACAAAAGCCCAAAAAGATGTTGCTTTTCACCTCTCTCAGGCTCGACGTGCAGTCACTCGCAACCCCTGCTGTTGGTGCCACCAGGGGCTTCCTTAGCTGCATGAAGGGAAAGTACAAGCCAAAAGGAGAGGTCTTGCCCTTAACATGTACTCCAGGGGCTCACCTTTCATTGCCATCCTCTCTTACATAAGTCGTTAGGCTCCTTAAAAGAGCAAACAGACAGAAAAATGCATCCCATGGAGCGTCTGGACATAGGGTGGGCCTTCAATAAATGTTAGCTCCCCTAACAGAACATGAGCTCTTTGCAGACCAAAACACATGCTGCTTTTTAGCTCTCGAATATATAACATCACGTCCTCAGAGTAAGTGCTCAATAAATGTCTGTGTATCCAGTATGTTAAACACTTGGGGAGTTTCCATCATTGCAGCCCCTTATCTCAGTCGACATCCAGCACCAATTCTGTGGCTCTCCAGACACCAGGCGCTTGATTCAGGGTCCGGGGACCAAGGTGATACAATTCCCCAAGGAGGTACTCAGTGGATTCAAAGAGCTCAACTTCACCTAATTAGGAATGAACTACTTTTACTGTTCTTTGTTGATATTGATATTTTTGTGGGCGCTACAGGCTTATTTGATTATTATTGTTGCTTTAACCGAGGAAGAATTCTAAGCTTTGTAATGTATTAAAAACCAGGATTGCCATGTGTCCGTAAAACAATTTGCACTTCCTGCATTTTTTCCTATTCAGTAAACTTGCTCTGGTCTCTCACGAGGTACCAGGCAGAACACAGAGCTCACTGCTCATGGGGAAGCAGACACTGGAATAAATGCCTTTCGTATACTGTGACTTCTGAAACAATGGAAATAGGTACAGATGGGAGAGAAAACTCAGTGCAAGAATGGGCAGTCAGCGCCCCCCACCCACCCTGCCGCCCCCACCACCATCATCCTAAGGGTGGTGATCTGAGCTGGGCTTGAATTCCATCATGGGATGGTCCCTCAATAGACCACAAGCACCTGGCTAGATCCTCTGAGCAGTTGCATGGCCTGCATCTCCAGGGTGGAAAAGATCCAGCCACACATGGTCTGTTTCCCTCCATGGAGTACTTAATGTCACCTCTAGAATGGGCACCTCATAAGAAGTGATCTAGTGTTGCCATTTAAAATAGTTTTACACAAATATTGTGCATAACAGGAGCTCCGTAAATGTTTGTCGACCCATCTGAACTGAATGATGAAGTCCAGACCTAGAACTATAAGACTGTAAGCTTGTGAAGACTAGGGGCAAGTCTTACTCATTTGAATCTGTGTATCTACATTTTCCTTTCTCCAGCCCCACAGCAGCTGATTCCTATTTGTCCATCAAACCAGGATGATCCCAGCATCTTCCCTGATCCCCAAGGCTGACCACCTCTCTGTGCTCCCAATGCACCCCAAGCCTCCACCACCACAGCACCCACTTGTTCATTTGCTTGCAGCAGAGAGTGAGACTCAATCGTCTATACCTTCCCCTCAGCCCAGAACATAGGAAGTCTCCCATAGACACATGCTGAGTATACGAACAAATGAGTACAGTCTCCTCTACTAGGGCTGAATTTCCCCAAATGGATGTTAAGTTTCCTGTAGACAGGACCACGTTTGGCTGTGCAGAGCTGGAGTAAGCCAGGGCTCTAGGAGAAGAATGTCAACATCAGAAGAACGGAATGGTGCCAAAGGATGAAGGAAAGATATTCCCTCTATTTTTTGTAGATTTCCCTCACCTTTGGGATTCTTCCCAAAACCTAGAAGTAATTCTCAAAGCAAAGCTCAGTGTGTGATTTCAGGAGGGCTCAGGCAGGCCAGGTGTTTCCTGTGAGGGGCTGGCCCAAACCACTCTTCCTGGCCGCATGGAGGTGCCATGGCTGGGAGGATGTTCTGGGCTTGAATTAACTGTGGAGGACCGGAAGGAACTCAGCCTCCTTGGAGAAGGGCAGCTTTGAACCCTCAGACACAAAGGCCGGTTTGCCCCAACATCATGACCAAAGGTTGATATTTCTGGATTATAAGCCCTTTTTACATTATTCTATAAAAACAAAAGAGAAAAAGGAAAAGATTTCCTTTTCCCAGTGGGAAACCAACTCAATTCAACTAATATTCAATATGTTCCACTTAAGAAAAGACAGACCTCAGAAACACCACCAAAACATCACAGAGTGCGTACCTGAAATTCAGAAGAGCTCCCTATTTGCAGCTCGCATCATGACAAACCTCCTTTAGATAGCAAGCAACCCCACAGCTTTGAAACATTTGGGTTTCAAGGACATGATACACTCAAGAAACACCAGGCACACACTGGGGGTCAGGGGTGTCTAAAATGTCCCACGGTTGTACAATACAATTTCAAGCAAACAAACAAATATCTACCATTTCTCGTTAAGTGTACAGAAATTTAAATCATTCTTTCATCCAAGGCTTCAACATGTCATGAAAATTTGACCTCTCTTGGTTCAAGTACCAACTACATGCACTGAATATTTTTCTGCCTTTCTTAAAATCGAAATGTTAGACTCAAAAGTAACATCAGAAAGCAAGGAAAACACAAGGGTTTTACCCAGCAGTGACTGTGGAGCAGGGCTGAGAAGGACTCTGAGGCCATGTTTGAATTCAGCCAGAAGGCGTGCAGGGATGGATGAAGGATGCATGTCCTGAATATGCGAACAGAGAAGAACAACACATCAGCATATATTTGCCATTCCTGATTCTGTTTGAAAGTCTCAATCTATATAGATGATGAAACTGAGGTCCAGAGAGACATACTGGCTTGTTTAAGGTCACAGAGTGAATTTTTTTCAAAGGGCTCGGAATTATGTAGATATAATTATTAGGCCATTTGTATGAGCTGGAGAAGCTCATATCAGTATGAGCTCATGATCTGTATGGCTTAGAAAAGACATCCAGCCTTGGCACAGAGGGTCTTGGACAGTGGAGATTCCAGCACCATCCAGCATCTAAGAAAATATATCTCCATTGAATAGAACTGTACCACCCACTGGACAGCCTTCTTCAACTGTATTTGAAGTTTAATGAACAGAAATCACTGATACTGATAATGAGACCCACGACACCCCAAATTCTTGAAACTGCTTCATGAGTCCAGGACATTGATGGTCACCAGAGAGGGGATGGGGCTCTCTCTAACAATGAACCCATATCCCTTCACAGACCATGCACAGCTAGAGGACATTCTTCTCCGCAAGTGGTGGGTCTGGTGTCCTCTTCTAGGGCAAATGTTTCCTTAACTTACTCAGGCTTTCTCTGAGACCATCTTCTTGTGCCCTGGCTGCATGAGGCACCATCTCTATGCTCCCTTAAGCCCCTGTGAGTCCCTCAATCATGGTACCTATGACACCTTCTTAGGACAACCCACTAGAGGCAGAGCTTCGCACGGGCTAGAAGTACTTCTTACTCAACATCACAGGCCTAGAGTACACTGTCCGACCCAGAGTAAGTGCTTCATGAGTATTTTTTGTAGGAATGAATGACTTGAGTGGATGAAGAGCATCTTCTTCAGTTTTTATCTCTCTCAGAACTGTTTTAATCCAGTGGCTCCCAAGGTAAATTTTCCTAAATTCTATTCTGTGAAATGCTAGCAATCCATGAGAGAGCTGTTGTCCTGAAAAATAAATAAATAAATAAAAAGTAAAAATAAAAATAGTTCTTGTGGTTTTTTTTCTAAAATGTCATTTAGCACATATACATAAGAAATGTGTGTGTGTGTGTGTGTTCCTTGTTATTACATCATATGATGGGTAATGCTCTGGTCAGAAGAAATGGAGAAATGGCACATCCTACATTAGAATGCCTGGTGGTCTTGTGAGAAATTCCTGATGCATGAACCTTGGAACATTCCACAATAGTGTGATGCATTCACAGCTCTAACCGACTCATGTCTATGGCCTTTTGGATGATTGTTGGTCTATGGTACATATAGTTTTTATAAGAGCACCATATATTTCTGATATTATTAGATGTTATACATTCAACATATGAATCAAAATGTAATAACTTCTTACAGCAACTAAATATTTTCATGAAAACAATCAAAATGTTTTATTCCTAGTTTAATTAAAATGTACATTATAGTTTTAAGTTCCTTTCGTATCCCATCAGTATACTATTTTAAGTTTCTTAGATACATAAATCTGATCATTGAATTGCTCCAACTTGCTGGTTTCCTTGGGGAAATAGGCAGATATTTGGAACCAGAGGGAAGAGTGAATGGGGAGTTGAAGGTAATAAAATGAGATCCCACAAAGGTTAAAGTTTAAAAAGACACTGTTAACCACAATGGTGAGGGAGCTGTGAAACGTGGATAAGCAGAGACGAGCTAGTAGGATAGAAACTCTTGGGTTAAATTTTAAAACAAAAACTGTGATTTGTCTATATAAAAGACTGGCACACACTCTTGAGTTAAATTTTAAAATAAAACCAATGATATTTTTTATATAAAAGACTGGCACACAAACTGTCACAGAAAGTTTAAAATAACACGGATACAACACTGAAAGCCTGATAAACATAAAAAGAAAGCATAATAAGTTAAATAATAGACAAAGCAATTTCAAAAGTGGGACAGGTAACAATAATCATGTTACATTGATAAAATTTACAGTCCCCGATAAGGGCATAATAATGACAAGTGCATTAAAATTTTTAAAATGGCAATTTTGAAAAATAGAAAAAAAATAAGTTGAAGGTTTCAGATATTCACGAAAGCTCTACTTAATGTATTATTTTTAAATAGAGAAATTAATATAATAAGTGGGTTCAACAAGAAGTAGGAAAAAATATATATATATATAGCAGTCATCCAGGAGAAAATCAAGGAAATTTATCTTCAGGATCACTCTTTCCCTCAGCCTTGCAACCTGCCCCAAGCTTTATATGGTGAATTCTTTTATAATTTAAGGAAAGAGATTTTTATGCTATCTGATGTGTTTCAGAACATAGAAAAATATGAAAAATTACCTCACTTATTTTATAAAACTATTGTAATCCTTCTATGTGAGTGAAGAGGCTCAAAGGTATAAACTTCCAGTTATAAATAAGTCCTGGGGATGTATGTACAGCACAGTGACTACAGTCAATAATATTGTATTGCATATTTAGAGTTGCTGAGATTAGATCTTAAAAATCCTCTTTACAAAAAAAAAAAATCCTCATTACAAGAAAAAAAAATTGTAACTATGTATAATGATGGATGTTAATTAGACTTATTCTGGTGATCATTTTGCAATATATACAAATACAGAATTATTATATTGTAGCCTTGAAACTAATATAGTGTTATATGTCAATTATACCTCAATTAAAAAAAAAAGAAAGAATAGATCTTAAGTGCTTTCAGCACACACACACAAAAGGGAGCTGATGGATATGTTAATTAGCTTGATTGTGGTAATCAATTCACATTGTATACTTATATCAAAACTTCACGTTGTATACCTTAATTATGTATAATTTTTATCTGTCAATTATACCTTAGTAAATCTAGATAGATAAATAATTCTTTAAATCTGACGGATAATACCAAAAATGGGTAACTTTAGCTCAATCTCCCATATTAATGTTTTTGTAAAAATTCTAAACAAAATGGTAATAAATTGAATTCAGTAGTATACTAAAAGGAATAATGCACCATGACTAAGTGAGGTTTATCTCAGGAATGCTATGATTCTAAAATTCCTCTTGATTAATAAAGAGTGGAGAAATACAAAGATGATTTGGACAATAATTATAGTGAAGAACTACCCTTGACAAATTTGAAAGCATATCACAAGACTATAATTAATAAAATAGTGTAATATCAAAAAACATGGCAGACAAATGGAATGCAATGACTATGAGACCTAGGCTCCATTTGACATTTGAATCAAATGTATAACAATGACATCACAAATCAGTGGGAAGGGAAAAGAGAAGAGAGGCCAGGGTCAGGAGGAGAGGAGAATGATAACTGTCTTTAATTATCTCAGGATCGTCAGCTGAAAGAGGAATCCTTCTCCCAATTTAGGCTTCAAAGGCTGAATTAGACCAAATGGGCATCAAGGAAGGGAGCTTTCTGTTCAATAAATAAAGCATCATAGCTGTCAGCCTTGTCCGAAGAGAGACGCAGTTTCCCCCAGAAAGTACATGCAGGATCTGCTACTCAATTTGTGGGAACTAGCGCAAAATGATAATGTGGGGCTCCTTCTTCAAAAGTGTTAGGACTTTCAAGATGGAGGCAGCAGAGCATGAAACGAAACATGATTGGGGACTTTACGGGCTGCATCTGCCCTGGGTGCAAGTTTCCTATCACAGGGAAACAGGGACTAGAAGAAACCTTGGTGTGGGCACTGTCAAGTGGCTTCAAGTACAAGACTGATAAATAGACTAAATGTTTCATTTAAGTTCAGCAATGATAACCATTCCCTTCATTCTTACATTTTCATTAAAGTTAAAAATTAGGACATAGACACATCCGCAGGCTGCTATTTCGAGATTTACCTCCCTCCCCATTGAATTGCCTGGAAGCATGCCAGTTTTACAATGCTCATTATATACTGCTGAAATCTAAAACATTACTTTGCATTTCATGACTTTATTGTTTTCACAGCATTTCCACTCACGTTACTTCTTATGATCATAACAGAAAAGCACTGTTTTGTCTATTCGCTTGAAAGGGAATTCAAACCCAGGTCAGTTCTGATGTGCCCACGTCACACAGCCCTTTTGCCGTCCAGGCCCTTCAGATGCTAAGTCATTCAGCTATTTATTCATCTGTCCTTCCATTGGTCCCAGCACCTGCTCTGTACCAGGGCCCCTGCTTGGGAGCTCATGGTCTAGTGGAGAAGATAGCTAAGAAAACAAGTTCCACCATAGCATGAGATGAGTAAAATATTGGAAGTGAGTACATATAAGAGAATGCTGAGCTCTGTCGAGAGGGACGAAGGGAAGCTTCATAGAGACAGCAGGCAGCAGGCAGCTTTTGAAGGGTGAAATTGAGTGCTTCCCATTACACGGCTGAATTGAACAGACACAAAGAAAGGCACAAGCTCCACTGTGTTCTCAAAGGAATTTTACTGGCTGAAAAGCTTCTCACCTGGTTGATTTAGTCCCACCAATGGGAACTTATACCACAAGGAGCCATTTGTAGAGACCCATTTCCCTTGCAAGTGATCCTGGGTGGGAAGGTTCCTGGGTTGGAACAGCCAGGAGCCCAACAATAGTCCACACCAGAGAAGGGCTTTCCAGGCATTGGGCAAAGGTAATGCATCTCCATTGGACCTCACAGGATCCTATTCATGGTTCATTGACAGCAATCACGTAGAACATGTCTAGAACCTGTTCTGGGCCATCCACTAACAGGTATCAGAACCTGTGTGGCTTCCTCCTACTTCAAGGCTCTGTCCACTTGACCCATAAGGAAGGTAAGAGCCCTGCTTAATCACCAAGGAAAGGGGTCTCTCCATTCTTGGGTAACTCTCTCCATTTTTGTAGTTCAGTTGACCCCTAGGGCAAACATGACTGACAGTGTCTGCAGCCTACCTGTCAGTTATATTAACCAACCTGAGATATCACCTGGGGAACTCTAGCTCTACAATAGATTTCTATCAGATACTTGGCCAACAAGGGAGTGCATTGCTATAATGAGTGTACATCAGATAGAGCGGGGCTATGATAAGAACAAAAGAGCCACAATAGCATGTGTTATATTTGTCAGCAGCAGTGTGGACATGATGATGAATGATTCTGTTCTAGCTTTAGCTCTGCCACTCACTGCCTGTAGGTGGGTGCCTTGGGTGACTCTTGGCCTTAGTTTCCTTTTATGGAAAATGGATATAAGGTTACCTACCTAATAAGGTTATTATGAGTAAGAAACAACATAATAGATGTGAAAGTCATTTTTAATTTATAAAATGCTACAGAAATATTTGCTTTTATTACTCTTAGTGATACCATTTCAATATAGTCAGAGGAAATTTGTATGTCATTGTAATTACAGCCCAGATCCTCATTACTTGTGTAGGGTCCACATTACTTCTAGGAAACAATCATATGGAGGCAGGATGAATTTAAAAGGAAAACACTCCAGGACATGTAGACTGATAGGATCTCAGTTGGGACCAGAACCCCACCTTACCATCACAGATGAGCCACACACACACCCAGCCAAGGCCTAAATTATGTTTTACAAAGGAAATATAAAATCTGGGCAAAGTTGCCAACATCTTCTAATAGAGGCTGGTCCCTTAGTTGCCTCCTAAGGAACTATACCTAATGGACATGAACAAAATGCCATAATTTAAGTCATAAGGCATCAAGGTCATTAGCTTCACACAAGCAGAGTGTTAGGGAGGTGTATAGAAGATAAAGATCACCATTTTCTAGGGAAGTTAATCAAAGAAGTCTTCTAAAAGAGTAACTTTTGAATTGGGCTTTGCAGAGCACACAGATGAGAAGTTTGGCACAATGCAAAGAACATGGACTCTCAGTTCAGCAAATGGGCAGTTGTTAACCCAGCTCAATTAACAGCCTCTCCCTTTGAGCCTTAGTTTCCTGATCTGTAAAGTAGGGATAAAGCAACCTCCTGGGAAAGAATTGCTTTTAGGGATAAATTAGTAACCAAGTGTTTATTCCGATGGTAGATACCAAAAAACATTAGTTTCCACCCAACATTCCTATCCCTGGATGAGCAAAATTGTGTTTCTAAAAACTGAAGGCAATAAATCAACCAGGGGGTATTTATGGGACACTCTGTATGCTCCCAACAGGGTGCTGAGAGCAATTTGAGGATCACAGAATTAGAGCATCTCTTAAATCCTAAGATGCCATTGATTTTAATGGCACTGCTGATTTAGTAACTTTTAGATTGAAGTGGGGAAAAAAGAAGCATCACACCCTTGATATGATGTACATATCAATTGTAAGATCCATACCGATTTCCAAAAAATTAAATTTGAAAGAAAAAGTGTTTCTTAGAATTTGAGGAAATGTGATCTGAAATGTGGTCCATGCCTTCAAAAAGTAAAGAGTCCAGTTGGCAAGACAAGACTACATGGATGAAAATTTTCTGTGAGAATTGTGAAAATCAGTAATGATTTGGCATTTGCTAATAATAATAATAATAAAGACTACATGGATGAAAATGGAAAAGAAAAAAATCCCCAGCCAAACAAGTACATGGTTACATACTGAAGGTTTCAGTCAGTCTTTCTACAAACACTGGGCAAAAGGAAGGCCTTAGCCTTGTATTGCTTATAACACACAACTATAGGCTACACGTTTAGGCATTCTTGACCAGTCTTAAAGATTCCTGTAACTATCCACCATTTGGTAGCCTGCAGAATTGCAAATGTACATTCAAGTCAAATGAATTCAACTTCAGTCTTGCCTAAGCATCTACTCTGTGCACACTGTTGAGCCGTGTGCCATGGGACAGGACACCTTGTCCACCCCGGCACTTCCCCATGGTCCCTGGTGGAGCACACAGCACACAGTAAGTGTGACTGGTGTTTTGCCAAACTGAGCTGAACTGCTTCTATTGTCCAATTGAAGTTCATATTCTCATACAAATGAAATAGAACCAATCATCGGGCAAATGGTCTGTACCACTGCTTCTCAGAGTGTTTATGGGGAAGACCAGGTTTTTACTCTCAATCTGTGGCCACTTTGGTAAAATACAAAATCACATGATTGGATGCCATGGCAATGCCAAATTGCTATAAAATCTCTCAGCATTCACTCTCAATTTCTGAACTTATCTCAGCAAGGACCATGTTGGCAGAACGATACCAGGCTGATATCAGTACACAGACCATACTTTGAGAGTCCCTAGTTTATATGATTCCAAAACCCTCATTATCTGGAAATCCCAGAATGACTGAGAAAATTGGCAAGTTTTGTGAAACATTTAGTAATGTCGATGAGAGTATCATTTTCCAAGTGTTTTCCTATGTTGAAGATACTGTCAAAGATTAGGAACTAGCCTAATCCTATCTTTTCATTCAGGAGATAACTGGTTAGTCAAGGAGACTGACAAGGGCACACCTCAGTTGTTTTTGACCATAGCTTGAGTGGAGCAAGAGAAGGTATCACTGGCAGTAGAAAACACAGGGGCTCTGGAAGTTATACAACTCTGAGTATAATCCCTGCACTATTTACCATCTGCATGAAATAGAGCAAGTGAGCCCTACCTCTCAGAGCCTCGGTTTCCCTATCTGGATATAAGAGGCCCTCCATAACGTGTGGTTATTGTTCAGATGTATGATGGCTTGTTAAGGTGTCATAGAAAGAGGCAACTGAGTGGTTTGTCACAGGCTCAGATGAGGAGTATCAGATAGAGAAAAGTTCTGATGACACCCTCAGTGTAGTAATAGGCCTCAAGGCTCCATGATAAAGAGCATCTGAAGGACGTGAGGTATCTTGGCTTGAAGGAAAAATGATTCAGAGGACTATAGAGCTGCCTTCATTTCAGAAGAGCCATTACAAGGAAATGAGCATAGGCCTCTTTTGGGTAGCCCCAAAGCCTGGAACCACAACCAGTATAAAAATTTAAAAAGAAGCAGATTTCTGTTAAAAGGAAGAAGTTTCTGGCAGCCAGAGTCTTCCAAAGATGGAAGGGGCTGGCTTAACTGGAGTGAGCCATCACTGATGTGTAAAGCTTGTGTCCATTGTCAGGAGAGCCTAGTGTCAGATCAAAGATGGGTCTAGGTGGTCTCCAGGTGTTCTCTGGACTTGCCTTTACAACTCTGAAAATTCAGGAATCAACTTTGTCATGGTGCAAAGAGCCTCCTCAGACTTCTGTGAGTTTGGGCATTTAAGATAGGACAGCTGGGAAGATGTCAATCTATTTGTCGGAACTACTAAAATAGCAGTGTGTGCTAAAAAGTGGTCCTAATATCCGTCTTATTTGTCTAGCTCTGTATAGCATATAAAACATCTTTACATGTTGCCTTGCCCACAACTCCAAGAGGTGAGTATAATTACTACCCCCAATTTACAGAGATGAAACAACAGCTCAGAGAAGTTCCTAGTTCAGTAAAGAACACACATCCCATAAGTTAGCAACCTGGGGCTCAAACCCAATCTACTGGTTCCCAATCCCTAACTCGTCTCACTGCCCAGCCTCCTCCCATCCTTCTCAACACTCAGTGTCCTTATGCTAGGTGACCATTCCTACCCCATCACTCAGACTGCTTGCGAAGGTCAGATGGGGCAAGGCATTTGAAAATACTTTGAATAGTTGGAATGATTTCCTTCCTGCCTTCCTCCCTCCCTCTCTTGCTCTCTTCTTTCCTTCCTTCCTTAAATGTTTACTGAACAGATTTAATGTTCTAGGCACTATGACAATCAGTTGGGATGCCAAGATGCATAATACACAGTCTTTGCCTTCAAGGAGCTACCAGGCCGGATGGGGGATACAGACATTGCTCAAGAAAAAAATCACAAAGTGTGTCAATAGTGCAAAAATAAAAATGCATAAAATGGAGATTGCTCAGAGGTAGGGGTGAATAATTCAGATGGGGGAGTGGGACCATTAGAGAAGTCTTCCTGGTGGAGGTGACATCTGAACTAGGTTTGGAAGAAGGATTTGCATTTTACCAGGAAGATGGTGTTGGGAAGGTGTTTGGACAGGGAGAAGAAGATATTCCAGAGTAATAAAGGAACACTTCCTAAGGCATAAAGATTTGGAATAGCATGGTGTATTTGGAGGCCTGGAAGTAATGCAGTAGAGCTAGGGTGTTGAGTAAGAACCAGGAGTAGTGAGAGATGGGACAAGAGAGGTCAGAAAGGTCAACAGGAAGATTCAATGTCAGCATAGGGAGCTTTGGTTTTATCCTAAGTGCAATGGGGAGTTTCTATAGCGGTTCAGCTGGAGAAGAGACATGTCAGGGTTTTAGAACTAGCACTTGCACTTGAGTATCAGAATATGGAATGGATAAGGGGGAGGAGGCTGGCCATTCTCTGTCCCCCTCTTCCATGTTCCCAAATCCATTTTCAGCCCCTCTCTGCCCAGCTCTGTGTGACAGGAGGCCAACCCCTGCTGACTACACCTTCTGGGCTCCCTTGAACCAGACTGCTGGGTTCAAACAATGGGAAGCGCCAGCAAAGAGAAGGGAGATGAGTGGAAGGAGCATTGTGTGATTTCTTCCTTGTTTCTTCTCTGCTCTGCATAGCCTCTCTGGTATTTCCCACTGGGCAGCCCTTCCTCCATAGTTCTTGTTCTCACTGGGCTTCAATATCTTCATTCCTTCCCCCTGTGTCTTCAGTCCTATAGGTGGTAACAGCTTCCAGCAGTTGCTAGTCTCTGGATGCCTCCATTAACCCAGCCCCCACCTCTCTGATAGTCCCTTCATTAATGGTCCTTCATTTGAACCATGTGAGATGAGTTGGGCTTCTAGCCAAAACCCTGACTGATACCTGGAATTGAGGTTAGACAGAGGTCTGCAGAGAGGCAGAGCCATTGCAGTAATCTGAGAGAGGGGTGCAGAGGTGGTAGTGGTGAAGAAAGGGAGCCGAGTGGGATTCTTTCCAAGAGGGGAAGCCATGGGTCTTGATTTCAGCCTGTGAAGAGTCTCCAGGAGGGAGAATTCCTGCAGGACTGAATGGGTGGTGGGGCACTCCCCAAAATGGAGAATTCAGGAGGAGAAGCAGGTTCCAGTGGGCTGATGAGATCAGTTGTGATCAGCTGAGTCTGAGGTGCCTGTGGGACACCAGGAAGAGATGTTCAGGAGACCAGTGGACCAGAAAGTCTGGCCTGGAGACTCAGCCAAGACACCAGCAGCACAGAGCTAACAGTTAAGGTCCATGGACAACTGAAAAATGCACTAAATTTGCCACAGGCTCATCTCACTAGTTGTCTTAATAATTATTGATATATAAAGAAGTAGAGTTATAACCTAAAATCTCACAGAAGACTCTGTTCAGAAACTGCCTGCCTTGTACCTTGATTGATTACCCTGCTCTTGAAGATGTAGGGGTTTGTTTTTCAAATCCACAATTTTCCCTGGCATTCCATATAGTCGTTCCTATTTTTCACCACCAGATTGTTTGCTGGGGAAAAGAACAAAAACAGCAACAGATGTCTTTGTTTTGGGGTTTTGCAAAACTCTCTGGTTAAGATAACACTTTCAATTAAAGAAGTTGTATCATCCAAATACCATATGCCGACAAGCCCTCATTTGCAAAAATCACCTGCTTTCAGAACTTGATGAGTCCTCTTAAACCACCACCCAGCAGCTAAGGTAGGCATCTAAACAAATCCTTTCATCTCTCCTCTGGATTCTGAAAACTTCCATCCAAAAGGTGAAGTCAAGAAGGTATCCTCTGATTGGTCCTCTGGCCTCTGCCGACATTCATCACCACTTCCTCAGTCTTCATGCATATATGAGCATGTGCACACACACACACACACACACACACACACACACACACACACACACACCTCCTGTATGTATGTAGCCTGTGCTATTCATTGCATATAAGGGCCTGGAACATTTTAGGCACTTAGCAAATCCTGTGGGATAAATGAACTCATTCTTCCTTTCCTTCCTTCATCCCTCTCTCCATGTTTGTTTCTTCTACAGCTTCACATTTTCTGAGACTTCTGTGCTGCACAGTTGCTAGCATGGAAAGTACAAAGGTAATTAATCAGACTCCCTGTCCTCATGGATACCTACCATCTAGGAGATGGCCACGTGCAAAAAAGAGCTCCAATCCCAGGAAGACTGTGAGCTCCTTGAAGGCAAGAACCAGTCCCAATCCCTGTGCAGCCCCTTTTTCACAGTGCTGGGACCTCAGCAGGCATTCGGTGTCTGTCGAGTGAAATGTTTGTTCAATGAAACATGCCCTGCCAAGACAAGCGAGTGCCATGGTGCAGGAATGCGGGGGATGCCATGCTAAAATTCTGAGTGAGAGTGAGCCAGGCAAGACTCGGGGAGCAGTGGGACGTGCACTGAGTGCTGGGAAGGATGGAGAAGGGCAGGAGGGCAGGGCCTGCTGGGCCATGGGAAGCCCTTCAACCAAAGCATGGAGTCATAATGCTGCTTATGACTGAAGTGACCATCAACGGTGAGCCATCCAGTTTGGTCACGACATCAGGTGAGAGGAGGATTCCACATGATCTGAGTCCCATTACAGAGGATCCTTAATGCCTGCTTAGAGTCTGGGTTTTGTTAGACACTGGGGACTACAGCACACTGTGACAAATATAAAATGGCATCTCATCCAGGGCAAGCCTGTTGTAATAGACTCACCGCACTCTAACCTGTGTTGTGAATATTGGGTAAAAGTCTCATGTTCCCTATTGGACCATAAGCAATTTCAGAATGGGAATCAGGATTCAATATTGTTGGAATAGCTTGCTGGATATTCTCCATTTGCCCATACAGACCCACTCTCACTACTTCTCCAACTGACTCTGTGTCCCAGGATGCTGACCTTATAAAAGACTTTATAAAGTTTCCCTTGCCCTCTAGCTCTCAGTTGGGTCTGGCCAGTAGAAGCCACCAGTAGGATATCACAAAGAAGAGAGTAAGGATGGCATATCGGCTCCCCTGGCTCCCTCTGTGTCCGGTTGCTATGGGTTAGCTATATTCCTCTACCAAAGGCCACAGATCCTGAAAAGTGGCCCTTTCTATATGGTTACTCTCTTCTGGCTCCATAACTGACTAGCTCTCTGAGCCGTAATTCCTCATGTGGACATTTGGATAACAATTCCTACTACATAATGTGATTGTAAGGATTAAACAAGATAATATTCACAAAGTACCCAGGATAGAACAGGTGCTTTATAAATGATAAGCTTATTTTACACAGAAAAAAATATGCATATGTATACTGTGATTAGTACACAGAACAATGTTGAAAACCCACATGGACAGACAGCCTCAACTGAGTACTCTTCTTCTCTTACAAATTACTGCCCCAAACATACAGACAGACAGATGTACATACAATTCCTCATGAGTTAAATGAAGTTGTCAGCGCTTGAAGCTTCTTGTTTAGACTCTTCCTGTTTCTTTTACTTGGCCAAGTCAGAAGTTCCATGTGAGAGACTGTGCAGGTGGAAGGGATGTGACCAGAGGGAGAAAGAAGAAAAAGAACATATTTGAAAGCTGTCATGTGCTATGTACTTCCATGTCTTCTATCTCATTACATTTTCACAGGAGCACACATAACGTAGGCAGAATTCTTATTTTCACTGGTGAACGTGGTGAAGTTCAGAGAAGTTAGGGAATTTGCTCAAAGCCATGCAAATAGTCAAGAGTGAAATCAGGATTTGAGTTCGGCTGTTCTGGTCCCCAAGCCACACTCAGCCCTCCTAGTGCCTCACTGCGGAGTGCAAGCCACCTCTTGCAGCAAGATAGCTAGAATGCTTATGTGTTTTTCTCCTTAAACTCAAACTTCTTTGGCTGGAAGCCGCAAATCATTCCAAGACACGTGACAGTTACTCACTTAGGAGTGAGCCACAGGTCTTTCCTGGCTGGCTCTGCCAACTCTTCTCTTTTAATTGTTTCTGGGGGAGGGGAAAACTCCATGTTAATGGAATTCCAAAAAAGAATGTTATGGTGACAAAGCAGGGAGAAAGCTCAGACAATGGGAGGAAATGTTGAAAGATTCCCTTTCATCTCCTAACGGCAGTTTGGGGCTGCACACATCCACCCCTGGGAACAGACTCCAAGAGCGAATGTTCCCCACGATGAGGAGCCCACATTTCATGAGTGCACAGTTACTCTTCCTTCCGTTTTTTAAAAATATTTTTCTAACCAGGTCTCCGGAATTGAATATAAACACTGCAAGGGTTGTTTCATCCTTTCCAAAACAGCATTTCACTCTCCAGCCCCTCTCTAACGCCCCTGGTGAGAATTTGAGTATCTAGATAAATGGATCCGAGCCTTTGAAATCTTGGGAAAAAGAGGTGTGACATAACAAAACACATAAGCTCTGTTCTGGTTCTGTTTCATCTCCAAAGCAACTCGGCGAGAGCGAGCCTGAGGGAAAATAGGACGGGGCTCTGATTTGCTCTTCACTGGTCGAGGAGGCTCAGCTGTGCTGAGAAAATGAGGCATTGTGAAGAAAGTGGATTTGGACTGAAAAGCCCTGCTTTTGCGTCCTGGTTGCTGCATTTATTAGCAAGTGACTCAACCCATCTGATTCTCAGTTTCTTTAGCAATGCAATGGGGACAATGACATCCACCACTCAGAACCCCTGTGAGGATTCGAAAAATCTCTGCCCTGTGCTTTGGCGAGTCTCCAGGCTGGTCTCTTCTGGAGTGGGGCTGGAGCTGGTTGACAGGTGGTAGCAACCCCACCGGCACCCCCACAGCCACGTCTAACAGGAATCCGTGAGCTCCCTGACACAGCTGGCTGGTGACCAGAAGTAACCCCATGGTGAAACTTTGAGTTTCAGTTACTGAGAGGCTGAGGTGTAACTTCTCAGACTACAGAATTTCCCCCAATTCAATGGGTCCACCACTCTCTTTTTCGTTTTTATTTATTTTTTGGTTTAGGAAAAGAGCATTGGCACAAGTACAGCAACACAGATGTTCTAGGGAGTGGGAGCTGAGAGGAATGAGGAGGGGGAGAAGCGGTGGGAGACAGTGGCTGGGGAGACCAGACTGGCTAGAGGAGCTGGTTGAACCAATAGAATCCCTTTAAAACCTGGCTCAGGCACCCCCTCCTCCAGGAAGGCTTCCCTGACCACCTTCTCTCAGGCTGAGTTAGGTGTCCTCAGGTTGGGACAAAAAGAAAGGTGTCCTTCAGGAGGTTCCACATGCTCACCTCCAACATCGCATTTGCATACAGAGCACTGTAAGTTTCCATTTGGTTTCTCTGTGAGCTAGTGATGAGATCTTATTAATCTTGTGAACCCAACTGGCACAGTGCTTGGCACACAGTATTTTGCCCAAAGTAGTACATGTTATCGAAAGAATAGGTGCCTAACTGATTGAGTGAACTTGAGCTCACCTGTCCCAACGACAGTACCAAGGGGGTCCTACCCTTCACTGGGACACAGCCACTGGCAATATTCAACGTTGGGTAGGTGGTGACTATGTGGGGCCATGGAAATCATCACATGCGTGCTTCCACCAGTACAGGATGAGTAGGAAAAGCACGACCCAGCCCCTCCCCTTCCCCTGCCCCTGCCAAGGAAAAGGAGATTCAGCAGCAGGGTTCCAACCCATCAGGCTTGAATTCAAGTCTGAGCTTTACCCCAGGAAGAACCTGAGGTGTCAAGCAGGGAAATTGAGATGTCCAGAAACTTAGAGTAGGCAATAAAGATGTCTCTTGGCCCCAAGAGCTGATAATACTAACAGTCAACTAAAAGAACACAGGATAGCAGAAGCAGACGTGGGGAATGCCTTCATCAAAATGACACTAACATAGCAAAAATACCCCAGCTCTGTCCAAAAGTTATCAGCACAGATCTCTGGGGAGCTATGTTTTTATTAACTTCCTCTATGGAACTGTGTAATTAGAGGCAACCATAAAAAGAAAATCACTTCATTCTGAAATTATCTCTCTCCCAATGCTAAAGATGCAAAATCACCTGGTGGCTTAAATGGAAACGTCTCCAGGGTAAGACCGGTGTGACAATCAAAGATCAAAAGATGAATAAGATGGGGTGCTCATTTGTCTTGGTTCCTCTCCTATGTGAGCAAGATGGATGCTAAGTGGAGAGGGCCTGGCAGCCTGCTCAGGAGAGAGTATATGTGGAGTCTGGCTGAACGTTTTCCATGAACACGTCCAGCCAAGGGGAGAGAAAAAGGTATGAATGCAAGTTCTTTCTGCGAGATGCTTCATGACTGTTGACAAGGAAAGATCAAGATTTCTCAACTCTTGACCCCACTGACATATGGGTCTGGATAATTCTTTGTTATGGGGACTGTCCTGTGCATTGTAGGATATGAAGCAGCATCCCTAGCCTCTACCTGCTAAATGCCAGTGACTACCAAAAATGCCTCCAGACATTGTCAAATATTCCTGGAGAAGCAGAATTACTGCCCCTCACTTCCACCGCAATGAAGAACTACTGGTGCACATAGACTATGAAGCTCACAGCAAAAGTCTGGGCTTGGGTGTGGCTTCACCGTCACGGTCTTGGACATATAGGAGACTCTGGATGACATAAGGCCCTGGTAACATCATGAGCACTATTATTATTAGACTAAGTTTCCTCTACATCCAAAAAGACACCTGTAAAATTGAACCACATAGAGAGAGAAAAGAACTGAAATCACAGAATGCATAAAAAAAACAACAACATGGTATTCTGAATCTAACCCAAAAATAATATGAAATTGAGCACCAAATTTAATTCAAAGCCTTGGAAGCCTATGGGAAACTGGAGGAATTTTATAGCTCTTGTTTTCTGATGAAAGGAAGCATACCTTTTTTATTTGTTGGAAGAAACCCACTTTCCTCCTATAACTGGACTTTACGGGGGATTTATCGGAAAATCCTTGTAGAAGGATTATTAAAAAACAGAAGGACCAGACAAATGCACTATGGCAACCAGGCTGACAGAAAAGAATCTCCCCATGTAGCCTACAAAAGAACAAAAAGCAGCTTATTCTTTTATACAGCAAAATTTATTGAGCACCATCTGCATGCCAGGCACCATACTAGATACAGGTAGTATATAGATCTATAGATGTTGGAGGTATGTCTTTGAATAAGACCAAAAAAAATATTCCAGTTTTCCTAGAGCTTACATTCTTGTTAGTTCAGAATCAACTACTTAATAGTTATGCATCCTCAAACATGTCATTCCACTTTGTGGTGTCTCCATTTCATCTGTAAAGTGAGAGTAACACCCACCAACAGGACCAGACTGACACTTTGAAGGCTTACATTGTTTGAATATTTGTTTAACATTTACAGAAGAGAGAGAATGTATTGGATGAGGGAAGAGCTGAACAGGAAGACTATGGCAGGTCTACCATGGAGGGTTGGCTACGCTGTGGTGTACATAACAGGGCTCCTCCATGTACCTACGCACACCGTGTATGTAAGCAGAGCGCAACCTCACGCACGTGTGTGATGTCATGTCCCAGAATGGCAGCATCTCACCCCATACTCCATTGAGCAAAACAAGGCTCTGCCATCATGTCACCCACCCTCCACAGAAGACAGTCTAGGTGCTTTCAGGCTCACCCCTCAGCCCAGGCAGCTTATCTAACTCTTCCATCCACATATTCTGCCTCAGAGAAGCTCTGGAAAACATACATCTTGCATTTCCAGTGATGCTTAATGCTCAATGCCTCTTGAAGATTGATGGACTGGGTTACCGTGTCCCAGGTTATTGGTCAACTGGCTCGCTCTGCTTACCTCCAGGGCCTGGAGGGTTAAATGAGGAAGAATGCAGAAACCACCTGGCCAGTGAGACCCACTCAACAAGAGATAGTCCTCATAATCTCCATCAGCCTCCCCAGATCCGTTTGAGAAGTGAATGAGGTGAAATGGAGGGGGTGGGGACACCTATTGTCCAATGCCCAATAGGTCCTAGTGAGGATCATTATTGTCAATTCATCAGAGGCAGCAGCAGCCCAGACAAAGAGCCAAACCTGAGCAAACTAGAGAGCTAAGGGTCCGAATCTGCAGAACAGATGAAGGAGACCTGAGCGTCAAGGACAACTAGAAACGCTTTGCAGCTTGCAAAGCCCTGGACACGCAGATTCCAGAGGAAACCCATCCCCTTCCCCCCTTCTCCCCACCTCCTCCGCCCCAGCTTCCGCTGCCCAGCCAACATTATTTTCTGGACCCCTTTAATTTGGAGGCTTTTAGGGCCACATCCTGCCATCAATTTGGGGGCTGACTTCAATGAACATTCTGTGCGGGGCGGGAGAGGGGCAGGATGCAGCTTTCTCCTGGCGGGCCCTGATACAATAGGGTTTTCTACTGAGATCAATGGATTAATTGCGGACTCTCCATTTGCGGCCATAAGGAGATGTATTGTTTTCCCACAGTCGGCAGTCAGGGCCTGGGCTGGCCCAACTTCATTTTTGAAAAGTCGGGGAAAACAATTTTGTAAAAAGGGGCGGGGGTGGAGGGGTGCGGGAGAGTAATTTTGCTCATCTCACTAAAGGTCAGTAACAATTACAGTGAAAATTCAGAAGGCACGTTTGTTCTCTGACGGAGGCCCTGTCTGGAAAATTCCATCCAGAAACAATTTGCTGTCTCTCTTGCAATCCTCCCCTCCCCCCACAAGGCTCTGGCTCACTAATGCCACAAATGTTGAGAAGGGGGAAGGAACCGGGGTGTTCTCTTCCCTACCCTTGGGAAGTTGAGGTGGGTATGTTGGCACCATTCCTTTCACCATGGAGTTATGGGAATGTTTTCCTGGCATTGGATACCTCTTGGGCAGACAGGAATTGGAACCCTCGCCCTGCCATTTCATAGCTGATACACTTGGCAAAATTCAACTCTCTGAGCATCCACAGTGCCATCTGTAAAATGGGAATAGTGATATGGACCTCCCAGGATTACCAGAAAGATGAATGCAATGTGATGGGAAATCTGCACTGAAGTCAGCGCAGCTCAAACACAAGGCTAAATGCAGCCTAAAACAAGGCTCTGATGACAGCATGGCCCTGTGTGGCAATCTTCCAGGGGAAACCATTCCTGTGCCATCAAGACCACATCAGCTGGCCCCACATTCCAAGCCCTCCACTTCCCATCCTACCCCCTCCCTTTCCAGCCTTATTTCCCTCTCCTCCTCAGCAACCCCCCCACCCCACCCCACCCTGCATCATCCATCCTTTCCTTTATGCTAGCCATGGTTCCAACTCCGGACTCTCAACTCTGAAATGCACCTGTTCACACCTTCCCCATTCGAAGACTAGGCTCAATTGTCAACTTCTCCAAAAAGTTTGATTGGGTCAGCTACAAGGCATTGATTCTTCTCACTACATTTAGCTCATTGATTAACCCCATGCCTTCAGAATGCCGCATTCTCTTAGTTGTGGCTCACCCAAACATTCACGTATCCATCAAACCATTAGAATCAGGGTTAAGCGCTCCAGCTCTGGGGCCAAAACTGTCTGGGTTTGGAAGTCAGCCTCACTTCTTGCTAGCTGTGGCATCTTGACCTTTCTGTGCCTTGATTTCCTCACCTGTAAAATGGGAATAATAACTGGAACTACCTCAGAGGTTCCTTGTAAGGCAAAGGGAGGTAATGCATGTAAAATCCTTCAAAGAACATTTGGAACATAAGTGCTCAATAAATATTAGATAGTATTATTATTAAATACCTAGTCTTTTTCAGGGCCTAGGGATACAGTGATGAATAAGACCCGCTTTCCTTTAACAAATATTTCTTAAATGCTTTCTATATGCCAGGGATTGCTCTACTCCTGGTGGGAAGGGGAGAGGAATGGAGATAGATAATAAACTAGAAAAAAATAGAGAAACAAGACAAATATCATCCTGTAAAAAATATCATGTTGCAAATTAGATTGAAGTGACAGAATGTCACTGAGGGTTTCTTTAGAGGAGAAGCCAAGGAAGGCTTCTGAGGAGGTGACATTTAGGCTACAGTGGTATCATGCTCTGGAGGGGGTGTCCATGGCAGGGCACATGTTGATTTAGTGCTCCAGAGGAGAGGGGACGGTCTGGTTCATCTCTGTTGCTCCCTGAACCTGGTTCTGCAGTCAGCGCACAGTAGATGGTGAATGGGGACCCTGAATTCAAACTCTCTCACTCCCAGTTTCCTGGGAAGGAGTGGTTTGAGTGTAGAGGTTGGTTAGGGATATGCAGACAATGACATGAATGAAACTGGATAATGTGTTGATGCAAACAGCCTTGTATTCTCTTGAAGGAGCTGAAAAGTGGGAGCACCATAGCCTTAGGGTCGGGCAAAGCTGGATTTGCATCCCAGCTGGACCACTCTGGCCTCAGAGCCTCACTCCCCTCTTCTAGGAAATAGCACCAATTGCGCCTCCTTTCAGGGGGTTGTGAACACTGCCCAAGACCTTGTAGGTAAAGTGGCTTCACTGGTAGGAATCCCATAAAGATCAACTCCCCTCCCCACACATCAGAGCCCTGAGACCAAGAACTGCACTCCTGGACTCATCACTATATTAAAAATCTGTAGGAAAAAGTGGAATATTCTAGTGACCACTTGTTCATCTCCCCGTCAAATGCCATCAAATGTTTTTTCAAGGGAAATAAAATAGTAGGAAAAGGAAGAATGTTTTTTAAAAAAAAATCTCTCTTCTCCACTGTCCTCAAAAAAAAAATTGACTTCTAGAACATCAAAAGCTCCTCAAAGAATTAACAATATTTTTTGATAATGGAAGTATGAATAATCAAACATATGGATTACATTTCCTTAAATTATGCAGAGCCTAAAATCCAGGAGGAAAGGGAGGGTGCTGGTAAAATGTTTTTCACATTTTATTAAAACCTCAAGGTCTGAGGAATACTTTTAGGACTATTATACACACACACACACACACACACACACACACACACACATTTCCCCTCTCAAGAAAAAATGAGCACACTGAGCATCTTTCTTTCCTGCTCAAAGCTTTGTCTTTGCTCTACTCAGCTCTAATTTCTCAGCAGCAGCCTCATTCATAGAAAAAAATGGACCACAAGTCAATCTGGCTTTCAAGCTCTTCCACCTTACCAGTTGTGTGATCCTGAGCAAGTCACTTCCATTCTCAGAGCTTGAGTTGTAAATAGGAATGATGGTCCATACTTCACAGACAGTGGTGAAGATAAATGGTATGAGACATGTGAACATACCTTGGAACATGTACAATGTCAGGTGGGTGTAAGAGATAGAAGTGCCTCCAGGAAGCTAGCCCTGCCTCGACAGGCAGACTATTGCACCGGGGGTGGTTAGACAACCTGACCGCCCACCTTCAAGCTCCCGCTCTTCTAATCAAAAGCTGTGTGTTTCTAGGCAGACAACTAAGTGAATCACTCTCTTTGTGCCCCATTTACTTACTCGCAAAATGGGATGCTTCTGGTAATAGTATTCACATACATACAGTGGTAATAAGGATTAAATCAGTAAATATCTATAAGACACTTAAGTTAGTGCCAGGGTTTGTTTTGAAAGATAGAGAGGACATGAGAGGAAGGAAAGGAGAGAGAGAGGAGGGAGGAACAAGGGGAGGGAGGGAGAAAGGAAAGAAATGTCCCACTGATGATCCCCTGTGCCAGAAATTCAACATTTAGTTGTTGGTGTTAGGTATTATCTTTTCCAGGAGCCCTTTTTGACAATGCAAACATTCTTTAAAAACATGGCATCACAATTGAGATTTAATGTGTATTTATTGAGCACCTACTTTATGCAAGGTAATGTATTGTATTCTTTAATCCTTTGGAAAATTTCTGACTCCTTGAAGGGTGCGGGTGGGGGGAGGTGACAAGTGGGAAAAAGAGGAAAAAGGGAGAGAGAGACTTCCCTACTCTGGCTTTGGCATTGGACAGACTTAGGTCCATGGGTCTGCTCCACCAGATACTAACTGTGAACTTGGACAGGCAAGGGCAAATTGTAACACCACTCCAAATTTGACATTTTTACCCTTGAAAATGGGGATAGTGACAATAGGTTGTAGTGGAGATAAAATGAAGCATTGTGTGTGGCACATCTCTTTTTCTTTCTCCCCAGTGCCACATCTTTGTGCCAGGCCCCCCACGGCTTCCGTGCACTGAGGAGAACGGAAGTGCTAATGGCAGCATCTAGGGGATTGGAGTCAGACCTCTCAGAAGAGGAAATCAGTTTCCACTTTCTCTGTACAATAAAAAGCCCCCCCACCTTTTTTGAAGACTGTGCTCTGCTAACTCATAAGAAGCGCATTTCCTCTCGGTGATATCTCCGATCAATTTCAGCCAGCAGTAACCAAGTGACTAACTCTGCCTCCAGAGGCAAAGAGCCAGAACTGGTGTTTGACTTCTCCCCAGCCTCTCAAGTGCAGAGATGATTCTTGCCAGATACTGGTCCTTGGAGGAAATAGGAGAGAAATTCAGCCTTGGCTTCAGCAATTCCAACAATAAAGGAGGCAGGGAAAAAGCTGAGTGAGAAAGAGAGCCTACGAAGCCTCTTCCTGGATTCTGGCAGATGCCAAAGGAGGAATCAGTGAGTGAGTAATTCTGTAGCCTGGAGTCCAAAGCCTGCAGCCGGGGGGTCTGTGCCAAGAAGACAATGCCGGGTTCGAGAGAGGTGGGCGGCTCCTGCGCCAGCCTCAGCCGGATGAGGGACAGCTCAGTGTGAGTCATGGACCCGGTCTGTGCTCCACGGGTCTCCTGCAGGCCACATCCATTCAGAAGGACCTCCCACAAAGGGAGCTTTTCCTTGCAGAGATCCAGATGGCCTTTATCAGGGTGGTGTGTCATCAGTGGGCATTGAATGGAAATGATAGAAAAGTCCTGTGATCTAAGCACAAGCCAGCACAAAATAGAATGCAGACAGTCCAGGACACAGGTAGCAGGTTGGTGCCCAAGGTTGAGGGCTGCCCAGCTTCCACACTAGAAATGGCAACAGCTTCATTTACCGATGGCTCACCAGATTCTGGCACTGTGCTGGTTGTGAGCCTCTCCATAGCTCTTACGGACAACTACGAAGCATCAGGATCTCCAGAGAGCAGAGTGATGCTGGGAGAATGTTAGGTAAACCATTTCCTGTCCCATTACCTATTTCCCCACTGTAAAATGAGGATGATCCCTGCCTACATTAGAGGTTATTTTGAGAACTGCAGCACAAGGATTCAAAATGCAGACTTCTGAGTCAGAAAAATTTGCGTTGGAGACCCACCTCTGCTTCTAATTTGCTCTGTGACCTTGGGCAAGTTACTTAGCCCCCTGAGCTTCAGTCTTTTCATCTGTGATCATAAAAGAACCAATCTCAAAGGATTAAGACAAAGATCAAATGAGGTAATGCATGAACTTGCTTCCTCATCTGTAAGCCAGAGAAAACACTATGTATCTTTCATTGTTGTGAAGAGTAAATAATATTTTTAAATGGACTAATAAAGTACCTCTTGATGAGTCATGGTTACTACTACTACTATTATTACTATTATTAGCATCAAATGATTCATTACATGGAAAGTTATTGGTAAATTTTAAGATGTTTTTGATAAAATGTATTACTTATTAAACTCAAGCAAAGTGTTAAATGTAGTAATTATATTTTGATTATAACTGGTACTTCTTAAAAATCTCTCTGTGTTCTTTTTCATAAGTTTAGGTTATATTGGGGTTTCCGACCTCAGATCCCTGGCCTCAACAGGTCCAGCAAGGTGGTAAAGGCAATGAGAGAGGGGTATCTAGAAGTGTTTTCAATATTCCAAAATACACTTGTCAGTAATGCGACCTCCACAACTTCCTAGAAGACCAAGTTCCTTTGCTGTAGGCTGAAACCTTAACTAGGCTTGGTTTGGCACAACTAGTTAACTGCTGTTCACCAAGATCTCCAATCGGCCGAGGTATGAGTGGCAGACCACCTCTGTCAGTACCGTGGGGCTCTGGAGCCAGAATCCCAGCTCCCTGTTTTTCAGTTGTGTGGCTTCTCTCTGGCCCTCAGTCTCTTCATCTGAGAATTGAGAATGACAATACTGGATGATGATAGTATCTCCCCGCAGGGCTACTGAAAAGAATGCAAACATGTAGGGACAGCCTGGTCCACAGTAATGACCCCATGCTGTGAGCTCTAGTGTCCCTGTTCTCGCTACCAGACTTCAGGAAACATCTTCCCAAGCTTGAGCATGGCTTGTCAATGTTGACAGTTGGGAGCGTGTTCAGCGTGAGTTTCTGTGATAGGGAAGGAAGAGAACTCACACTTCCTGGATGTGTATGAGGTGCTGGAAAGTGAGCTACGTGGTACAGATGTCATCCTTTTGGGTCTGGTCCACCACAGTGTGAGGTGGGTACCCTACCAAGGAGGACCCAAGGCTAGGAGGGATCCCCAAGTCATACAACTAGCAAGTAGAACCAGTATTCCCCCACAGCTTGAATTCTTTGGATTATACCATGGGGATCCTTGGAGAAAATTAAGTGAAAGGAGGCACTTCTTGGACCACCAGGTGAAAGCCCTTCGTTTAGGGTCACAAACATTTGGTGAGATGGGGGCATTCCTCTCCTCTCCTGATTTTAGCAACAGCGAGAATAACTTCTGAGCCCTTTTGGGACAAAAGGAGCCTCAAAATCTCCTTCTGCTCGCAGGCTCCCGCTTTCCTGGGCATCCTGGGAATCCGAACCTATATTTATGGTGGCAACAGCTTCAGATACCTGGGTGAAAACCAAACTCTCCATCTTGGAAATGCAGCAGAAAAGCAATTTTTGTTGCCCAACCGGCTACTTGACTAATATATTGAACCCAGGTCTTGAGAAGGTGGCTCAGAATGACTGACACACATTCGCTCCCTTCACCAACATGCTCTGTCTCTGCCCCAGGTTTTCAGCTGCGTGTCGGGAACACAAGTTTGCTGGCATAAAGAGGGCTCTGTCTTTTGGGGCACAGATGAAAATACAGATGGAAACACTTACCATTTTAGTGGCAGGAGGGCCACTAAGCACTCAGGTGCCTGACCCTCTCCAAGGAGCTCCTGAGAGGAGGTGGTATCTTACAGGACAGGTAAGGGTTTGTGAAGTAGAAAAGGGAAGAGGAGTTGCGTCCTAGGCAGAGGGAACAGCATGAGGAAAGGAATGATGGGATGAAGGATCCTAGTGGAGTTTTGTGTGGCTGGAGCAGGAAGTGAGATTTACAGAGGGCTGAACAATGAGGCATTAGTTACCTGAAGAAGGCCTTGGAAAAACGCCGTGCTCAGAAGCTAGGATTTTATCCGAGGAGCCACTAAAGAACCTTGAACAGAGGAATGGCATGATGATTTTCTGCAGCTTCAGGTGCACCATTTCTGACCTGACCCCCCCATATGTTTTGTCAGCAATATTCCTGAAGGTCCCTGCCATGCAAAAGCTTTCATCCATCCCAGGAAATTTGATGACAAGAATTATTAAAATAATAATAATCATTATCTCATACATGGAAATTTCCTCTTTCCTTAACTGTGAAGTCCCAGAAGACAGAGATAGGGTCTTGCTTGCCAATGCTTTCCCAGCACCAAGCACAGTGCCAGCCACAAAGAGCTTCTTCTTGATAAACATGCGAGTGAATGCACGAATGAGAGTTTTTCTCATTTTGCTCAGTTTGTCAAACATGTTCATACTTAAATCTCTTAAAACTCCTGTGAGGTAGGTATACCCTTCGCCCCCACCTCCTGTTTTACAGATAGGAAAAAACAAAACAAAAAAAACCCCTGAGTTCAAGAAGAAAAAGACTTCCCATGATGATACAGGGACAATGCAAGACAACACAGGTGGCACGTGCCAGGAAAGGCCTGACAAGATGACTTCAGTATTCAGAGGAGAATGCACTCGCTGCTAGCTGGGGTGGCCAGGGGAGGCAACCTTGAACCGAGCCTTGAAGACCTAGTGCATGCTCCCGGCCTCCCTTGACACTGGATTTCACCTTAACAGCAATTGGTAACATTTACTGAGCACTTCCCATGTCAGGCATGGTGCTGGTGCCGAGTGCTTTGCATGCATGAATTCACCTAGTCTTTATACATAAATTAGACTGGCAAATACTGTTACTAAGTCTATTTAGCGGACAAAAAAACTGAGGTCTAGGATGCTACATAATTTGATCAATTTTCCACTGCTGGCAAGCAACAGAGCTGGGATTGAAACCCAGGTCTGAGTCTCTTCAATAAATGGTGCTGGGAAAATTGGACAACCACATGCAGAAGAATGAAACTCGACCATTCTCTAACACCATTCACAAAGATAAACTCAAAGTGGATGAAAGACCTCAATGTGAGACAGAAATCCATCAAAATCCTAGAGGAGAACATAGGCAGTCACCTCTTTGACATCGGCCACAGCAACTTCTTTCAAGATACATCTCCAAAAGCTAGTGAAACAAAAGCAAAAATGAACTTTTGGGACTTCATCAAGATAAAAAGCTTCTGCACAGCAAAGGAAACAGTCAACAAAACAAAGAGGCAACCCACAGAATGGGAGAAGATATTTGCAAATGACACTACAGATAAAGGGCTGGTATCCAAAATCTATAAAGAACTTCTCAAACTCAACACCCAAAAAACAAATAATCAAATCAAAATGTGGGCAGAAGATATGAAAAGACACTTCTCTGAAGAAGACATACAAATGACAGACACATGAAAAAATGTTCATCATCATTAACCATCAGGGAAATCCAAATCAAAACCACACTGAGATACCACCTTACACCAGTTAGAATGGCAAAAATGGACAGGGAAAGAAACAACAAATGTTGGAGAGGTTGTGGAGAAAGGGGAACCCTCTTACACTGTTGGTGGGAATGCAAGTTAGTACAGCCACTTTGGAAAACAGTGTGGAGGTTCCTCAAAAATTTAAAAATAGAGCTACCCTATGACCCAGCAATTGCACTACTGGGTATTTACCCCAAAGACACAGACGTAGTGAAAAGAAGGGCCATATGCACCCCAATGTTCATAGCAGCAATGTCCTCAATAGCCAAACTGTGGAAAGAGCCGAGATGCCCTTCAACAGATGAATGGATAAAGAAGATGTGGTCCATATATACAATGGAATATTACTCAGCCATCAGAAAAGATGAATACCCAACATTTACATCAACATGGATGGGACTGGAGGAGATTATGCTAAGTGAAATAAGTCAAGCAGAGAGAGTCAATTATCATATGGTTTCACTTATTTGTGGAACATAAGGAATAACATGGAGGACATTAGGAGAAGGAAGGGAAAAATGGGGGGCGGGGGGAATTGGAGGGAGAGATGAACCACGAGAGACTATGGACCTGAGAAACAAACAGGGTTTTAGAGGGGAGGGGGGAGGGGAAATTGGTTAGCCCGGTGATGGGTATTAAGAAGGGCACGTACTGCATGGAGCACTGGGTGTTATACGAAAACAATGGATCGTGGATCAATACATCAAAAACTAATGATGTATTGTATGGTGACTAACATAACATAATAAAATTAAAAAAAAAAAAAAAAAAAGAAAGAAAATAAAAGAAACCCAGGTCTGTCTGACTGCAAAATATTTTGCCTACAAATGGGGGGGCTGCCCACGAGCGGTAACCTGTGTATCAAAGGACAGCATGTGGGCATAGAATATGGAGAAAGTGAATGTGAACACCCTTTCCACCACCTTTCCATTCTCATGCGACAAGGTTGGGCATGAGATGACCCCAAGAGCTGTGTGGACAGGAGGACAGTCTTTGCATTCACTACATAAGCATTGGGTAATAAACAGCACCCTGGACCGGAAGTCGAAGGATCCGAGCAATAAGGTCAATATGTTTCTTTCAATCTGTGGACCTTGGGAAGCCAGCTGACCTTTCCAGGCTTCAGGGTTCTTGCTGTGTAAGGAAGGGACTGAAATTGATAAATTCTGAACTCATTTTAAACCTGAGTTCCCATGACTCATCCAGACTTCTTTTTAAAGTCCAATTGGAGCTTTTCTGAAAGATCTTGCATATATATTATTTCACCAGACCTGCCTAGCCCACATTTTAGCAGTCTCATATTTCTCCCTGAGGGAATCTTAAGAGGCTTCTCATTGATGACCAATGCTATACTGAAAATCAAAGAGGAGAGTAATTGTTTTTCCACCCTGGTTGCAAGAAGAAAAATGATAATAATTAAAATACTGCTCCCTTGTGAAGGAGGTTTAGAAAACCTGACTTGAGTCCAACCTTTCCATCCAGCTTCCTACATGTCCTCTGGCATCAGGGACACCAGGTCATTTCTTTTTTGGCGGGGGGGGGGGCAGGGGGGCAGTGGGGAATCAGCTCTGTGGCCCAGCTGTTAAAGGGAATCCTCCCCAGGGCTCAGTTTCCTCCCACGTAAAATGGAGATATTTCACGAAGCTTGCTCCGCCTACGTCACAGTGTTGCTTGGTGGATAAAAAGAGATTACAGATGAAGTGGGTGCCAGACAAATACAAAGGAGATTGTGATGATTAGGACTGTATTTGTCAGGGTTCTTTGGAAAAACAGAATCAGAGAGAGGGAGAGAGAGAAAGATGACAAGGAATTGGTTCACATGACTATAAAGTCTGACAAGTCCCAAGATCTACAGCCGGCAGGCTGGAGACCCGGGAGAGCCAATGGTGAGAATTCAAGTCTGGAAGCTAGCAGGCTGGAGACTCAGGAAGAGCTGATGTTTCAGTCTGAGTCATAAGGCAAGAACACTGTCCATGTCTCAGTTCAAAGTCCACCAAATAGAATTTTCTCTTACTCAGGGGACAGGCAGTCTTTGTGTTCTATTCAGGCCTTCACCTGATTAGATGCGGCCCACCCACATTAGGGAGGACATTCTGCTTTACCAGCCTCCTGATTTAAATGTTAATCTCATCCAAAAACACCCTCATAGACAAACCCCAAATAATGTCTGACTGCATATCTGGGCATCCTGTGACCCCGTCAAGTTGACAAAATTAACCATCATGATGATAAAAATGTAAGCTCAATGAGGAAACCAAATCTTTGTTGATTTTGGTCTTTGCAGTCCCTGCAGAGAGAGCCTAGGAAAAAACCCAGCACAGAATAAAGGCTCACAACATATTGAATGAGAGAATGAATGAATGAGGAGAAGGAAGAAAATTTGAGGCCAGTGGGAGAAGACATCCTATACAGAACAATTTGCCAGGTACATTTCCATCATTTTTCCAATCAATAATTACACATTTAACTCTCAAGTTATTGAATCCTTACATCAACTTTGTGAGTTAGCCATTATAATTCCCCTTTTTCCAGGTAAAGAAGGTGAGGTTCAGAGCAGTTAAGCATTCAACAGGCACACTATCTCCATTCCACAACTTTCTCTTCCTGTCTCACCACTTATCACAATGTGCAATTAGGTCATTGTTTGTTTATTTAAGTTTATTCTTGCCTCCTGCAATGGCGGAGGGGGGCCCCAAAAAGATATCCCCCCCGGCACCTGATAAATGTGACCTTATTTGGAAAAAGATCTTTGTAGATAGAGACACAGATCTTGAAATGAGGCCATCCTGGACCAGAGTGGGCCTTAAATCCAGTAGCAAGTGCCCTAATAAGGGGAGAGAAGACACACAGAGGAGATGATACGAAGACAGAGGTAGAGATTGGAATGATGCATTTGTAAGCCAAGGAATACTAAGGATTGCAGGAGCCACAGAAGCTGGGAGAGAGGCCTGGGACAGATTTTCCCTCGGAGCCTCCAGAAGGAACCAACTCCCTCAACACCTTCATTTCAGGCTTCTGCTGCCAGATCTATGAAAGGACAAATTTCTATTATTTTTAAACACTCAGTTTCTGGCATTTTGTTATGGTATCCATGGGAAACTAATGTCCTCCCTACTTCTACCCCACCTTCCAATGAGACTCTAAGACTCTATTTTGTTCACTTTTTATATCTTCTAGTGTCTAGGATTAATGCAGGAGCATGGCAAATATTTGTTGAATAAAGAAAAGCGTGACCAACCAAATTTCAGATGCTTGGAACTAGACAAGTCTCTTAAGTGGAAGCAAGGAATCCTGGGTTCTCTGTTCTACTCTCATCAGGATATACTCATTCCCTGGGACTAGCATCAGAATGTTCTGTAGAGTTCATTGTGTTTCTGGAGGTCTTGCCACGTGGGGAGGAAAGGCTGGGGGAGGGGCAAGGGGAGTGAGGGCATGTGGGTGTCCATCTCCCAATTTATAAAATGGGCATGGGCCTCCTCCCCCACAGCTTTGGAGGCTGGCACCTAGTTTACCCACCAGCATGGGTACATAAAACAAGAGCAGGTGGGGTGCCCTGCCCGAGGAGAAACTACTCTTTCCAGGATTCCAGGCCCCAGTCTTCTGCATCTTGGAGGAAGGAATTCTCCTCCTCTGCTCTACCTGCCTTTCTGCCACTCCTTCCCAGTTCTCTAGAAGTTGCACGCCTTTTTACCATCCATCACACCGAATCCTCCGCTAAAGAAAGGGGTCAGAGTGCACCCAGACAGACATGCTCCTGTGGTGGGTGTGAGGGGTGCCAGGTGGACACAGCTGCCCCGCGGCTGGGGACTCACGAGCTCGGGCTCTACCTGACCCATCCCTCCTTCACCCACTGTGCACCCTGGCCAGGGCTCTGCCTTTCTCCACGCAGGTCTCTAAGGCCCGCCTCATCGTTGTAACCAGACTTCACTCGGGACCCTCTCAGGCCTGAGTCCTTCCTGCTTGTCAGCCACACTGAGGAAGGGGTCTCAAAACCTAGGAGGAAAACCAATCTATATGCCCTTTCCAAGTAGAAGAGCTGGGTTGAAATCCTGGGATATACTGCTTATGGGGCAAGGTACTTTACCTCTTTGAGGATCTATAAATTGTGGTGATAATATCAACCAGTTTGAAAAGACGACAAGAGGTATTAAGGCATCCAGGACAGTGTCTAATACACAATAGCTTCGCAAAACGTCATTTTACCTCCCTTCTTATTCTCTTTTCCAAGAGAAAATAGACCTCATTCACTCAGTTCACCCACTGATGTATTCAAGTACTTAACATGACTGCTTAATTCAGGGCAGCTGCTATTTTTCATTCACTGAGCAATCACAGCACCTGTGGTCACTTGCGATCAGAAAATGAAAGCCCTGCAAGGGAGAGTCAAGAGCATATAGCCTAGCCTTCATTCTTCCGATGAGGAAAGGGATGCTCAGAGAAGGCAAGGCATTTACCTGAGGTCACACAGCTAGTAAACTCAGAGTTAGGACTCCACGCAGCCTGTGGCCCCTTCACCGGATGACACGTCCAGCCTCAGGCAGTGGTGATAATAGCCACTCAGTCAACATCCTCTGGTATCTGTAGCACCCCGGGGCGGGGGCGCGCCGGCCACTCTGCGGGCCCTAAAGACCCTCAAGGGCCCACCAGAATGGGGCCAGCTGGAAGGAATTACAAGGCAGGCATTTAGAAAGCAGTTCCTTTCCAAATCAAATGCATTCTTGATGCTGCTCTCTAACACTCATATCCTAAAAATTGTTATTGAACGTGCTCTCCACATCCGAGCCTGACTCACTCTTTGAAATGGAAATCTGGGCGGTTTGGGTGGCTGTTCCTAAGGGCAGGCGACAGGACGGTGCTTGTTGGCAGTACCAATGGGCGGCGGGCAGCCTTGAGCCCGGGCCAGAGCCTCAGCCTCCAAGGCCACCTGGCAGGCTTCGGGGGCTCCAGAGCAGGGGCCTGGGCCTGAGCAAGCCTGACTTTGCCAGAGGCGGGATCTGTTTCTGATACGGTGTGGCAAATTTCTAAATCCTAGCTCTGGGATGGCATTTGCTCCTTGCAGGAAAAGAGCAAGGGGCCCAGGGGGCTCCAACTGATTCCAAAGTAGAACCAGCTGTTGGAATCCTGCAGCACTGATTAGGAAAGTTCACTTCCAGGTTGCGGTTTCCAGTTGATGAAGCCCTCGCTTGCCCCTCGCCCCCACCCTGTGCTGTCAGAGAGGCCCCCCGAAAACCGAGTTGCTGCATTCATTGATCTGGAGCTGGAAACCAGGCCGAGGCAGGAAGAGGGTCTAGAAACAATAGCCTCCGTCTCTTGAGTACCCGGTTGTTCTGTGCCTGCCATTGGGTTAGGTGCTTTGTAAATAGTATTTCCAATTCTTAAAGCCATGCAGCAATAGCAGCATTCCCAGATTTTCAAATGAGGGAGGAAAACATTCAGGGAATAATAATTATTATTATCATACTCTTGCTACCTCACGTTTACTGAGTGCCCACCTACCTTCCTTAAGCACATTCCATATCATCTGCCAATTTATTATCACATCACCTGTGATCCTGGTATTATTACTGTCCCCACTTTACAGATGAGGGAACCGAGGCTCAGGGAAGCTGGGTGACTCCTCACGGCCCTTGGCTTGAGATGCCCAGCGCATAGCTGCTCGTGCCTGAGCTGGGATACAAACCCAGGTTTTTCTCACTATAAAATTAGTAATAGTGCCAACAGCTACCACTTGTTATAAGTTTACTATGCGCCACATACTGTGCTAAGGTTTTTTCTTTTTTTTTAAACAGGTATCACCTCATTTAAATCTCATGCCAGTCCTCTGCTGTGTGTCATATTTTCCTGCCTTGGCAAGTGAAGAAACCAAAGCTAGGTGATTAAGAGAAGCAGGATTTGAATGCAGGTGCTTCTGCCCCCAGAGGGGTTGGTCTGAATCACTGTGATCTCTGCCTCTGAAAGTGTCCTGAGGGCTCATATCCCCCGGGTTGAGTTTCTAAGTTTTCCATTCTTTGCTATAACTTTATCACATTATGGAAAAACTGGGAGCTGGCCTCAAGCTCAGCCCCAGGTTTCGCGGTGACTATTCTGTCATTCTTTCCAATGTCAACCTTCAAAAGCCATGGTAAAAATGCATTTGCAATTTGAAACTTGCCATGAATGCTATAAACAGACCATTAGTTTAAACTAGTGTTGATTTTGTGGACTATTAAGGATGAAACAAGTTTGATATTTACTAAGTTAAAGGAACATGAAGTTTATGGTTTTTAAATTGCTTTGAGGAGGCTTGCTAGAATTTTCCCTTATATAAAGTCAGGATGAATAATTTCTTTGACAATGTATATGTTCTCAAATAAGGGTCCACTTGGCCTCGTGGATATCCTTTAAAGCAAGGTGAAATTCACCCATCTGAAAGGGAGCACAGTTACTATTGCCTATCTCATCAATCAACCCACAGATATTAAACACGCACTGAAGTGTCTGCAACCACTGGACACTTTCCAGGAGCTTCCGACATGGTTAGACTTGTTTGTTAAATTTGCATAACTATGTGATATGGGTATTCATACGTTCATTCAACCATTCATTTATTTGTAAATGTTAATTAAGTGCTTCTGTGTGCCAGGCACCATGGCAGATGCTAGGCACCCAAGGATCTTCCAGAATTTCCAAGTCTCAAGGGGCAACCAGATAAGAAATACCACTTAGAGGTCACCACTGATGCCACAGAAGCCAATGGAAGCTCCTAATCCAGGCTGGGTACAGGTGTGACCAGGAAAGCTTTCTGGAGGAAGCGTCCTCTAAGCTGATAAACAAAGGATGAAGTGGAGTTTTTAAGAGAGATAAGCAGGAATTCCACGTGAAGTGAAGAGCTTTGCCAAAGTCTTTGGAGGGACACAGTCTTTGCTAAGTGCTGAGAGAAGGAGACAAATGACACTATCAGAGTTTAGAGAAGGGAGCTCCATTTGAATTGGGGGAGGGGAGGGTCGGAAGAGATGTGTTGGAGAAGGTAGAGCAGGATGCAGAGTATTTAGGCAGGGTGGAGGCTGGGGAGGTGTGAGGAACTGCATACGTAAGGGCACCAAGGGCAGAAGTCACGTTGAAGGGTCAATGAGAAGAGCCACATACCGAAGCAAAGCATGTACACCAGCACCACCATCATCCTCATCGTGGCTAACACCTTGCACTTACAACACATGTGGCCCTTGTTGGCAGATGATGCTCCATGGGCCTCTTGTATTTCTGCACATCTTGCAAGCAGAGGTACTGACTGCCTTTGTTCCAGACCATCTTTCCAGGATGCTTTTACAGAAACAGACTTGGAAGATATAATGTTCCTCTCTACACCAGAGAGCAGGTTCCTTTGCAGTCCATTAAAAAAGATTCAGGTTCCTTGAGCTCAGGGCTCCCCTCCTTAATGCAACCCACAGATGTCAGGTATCCCCTGGCCTTCCTCATGTCACCCCATGGGAACTGGGGCTAGGGAACGGGCATGAGAAAACACTGATACTCTGGCTACTGCTATTGCTGTGAGTGATACAATCTTTGTCTCTGATCTAGCAGCCATGAATCGTGCCAGGCTGACCTATTAGTTTGCAGGTAGTATGAGACTCCAGACCCCACCTGATTCTTGAAAGCCCTGTTCTAAGTGTTTCCCAGCATGAACTCGTTTAATCCTCACAAAAATCCCATGATATAGAAATGATTCCCATCCCTATCTGGACAAGAAAAGTAGAATAAAATAGTCCCCAAAGTAGGTTGGTGTGAGATCACGAAGAGTCTTGTGTGCTGGGCTAAAGAGCTTAAAGGATTTTGACCAGGAGAGGAATGGCAGGAAAACATTTTCCCGAAGCTCCTCTAGCCATGGTCTGTTGGAGGAATTGGGCAGTGAGGAAATCCTGTGAGGAAACAGGCAGGCAAACGTTAGAAGGCAGCACCCAGGCTCCAGAAAGGCTTGACGGATGGGCTAAATGTACCAATGCTAGAGTTTCACGAGGCTAAATGTCAGGCCCTGGACAAGACTCCGAAATACCAACGGCTCCAGCAAATGGTTGGAGGGACGTGACTTAGCAGCACAGCCCTTGAAAATGAGGCCTAAGCCTTCCAGGGACCAGACGACCTGGGGTGAGTCAGCAGGGGCTGCGCCTGCCAAAAGGGCCACCGTGAGTCCTCGCGGCATGAATAGGCCAGTGTCAGGTGGGAGGCAACAATCCAGCCCTGGCTCCGCTCCCCCAGGTCCACTCGTCTTCAGTTCTGAGCACTTATCTTACGTCCAGCTCCGTGGCAGCTCTTGGCATTCATGATCCCACGTAAAGCCCCCAGCAGACCGATGGGGTGTCACGACCCTCTTGTTTTACATATAGGGAAACTAAGACTCAGTGAAACTTGCCTGAGCTCTCCCAGCTAATAAGTGGCAATGTCATGGTTCACAATTAGGCCTAGTGTCACCATAAAGAGTGTGCTCTTCAGCCCCACACCAGCTGCTACCTTCAGAAGGACAGTGTCGAAATGGAACAGGTCCATGACAAACGCTCAAAGATGTCAAGGGAACTAGGAACTCTGACACTGGTCGAGGAGGATAGATGCTCGTGAATGGGGAGCCAAGCCACTCACACAGCACGGCCTGCAAGCTCTTCCCATGTCTAGGGGCAATCTTGCAGAATCCATGTATGTATCTGTGGTTCCTCAGGGGCACCAGGACCCATGAAGAGATAAAAATCCCTCTTCATCGAATTCTTTTCTTCTATTGCTCTGCATGGAAAATCTGTGTGCATCTTTTCAGACCAAGCTTGAGCACCGATCCCCCCCCCCCCAAAGTCCTCCTCGCCTGCTCAGGAGCTACTGCTCCATGAGCCTGCAACCCCCCCAGTCTTGTTTTCAACCATCTTTTCAACCCTGGGTGGAGTGTTCCAGGCCCCCCAGCCTGGGAATACCTCAAGAGTAGAGGCTGTGTTCAACTCTACACTCCCAGAGACCTGTGGATGCCTGGTCCAAAAAGATAACCCAAATAAAAACGAAAGCCATGATTCCTAAGAGACATGGAGGTCATGAAATGGATCCAAGAGCGCCGATTTGCAAAGAGTCTGGGGAAACAGGGCCCAAGAGAAAGGCCTGGACAGTGAATAACTAGTGCTGGCCAAGGGAGAGGATATTCTGGTTGGCAGAGTGACTCCCTGCTGTTGGGAAACTGCCCCCAGCGACACTCGGGCCTGGAGAGGAGGGGAACAGGAAGGAACCATCCACCTGGGGCAGTCAGTGTTCTGACATCTTAACATCCTGTCCTCACAGGACACATTCCAGGCAGCGAAATAGAACAGGTGCCCAGCCAGGGATTGGTGTTTGCTTTTGCACTCCTGGGGCCAGTGTGCCAGGGACAAAACTCCCTCCCCTCGCCTCTGCATGCCCCCCTTCCCCGAGAACAAGAAGGTGGGGCAGAAAAAGAAGAACACAGATGGATGAATCAGACCTCTGAACCTTAACGAAGCTCCTACTATGTGCCCAGCGGTGAGAGATGGGTACTAAGATCAATAGCAAGTAGCATGGTGTAGCCAAGTGAAGAGGCTGGGAGGGAGGCCCATGCCAGGAAAAATCCCAACTCCATGCCCTATGAGCTGTGGGACCCTGGCCGGGGACCTGACCTCCTGAAGCTGCTGTTTCCTCCTCTATAAGGGGATCCTGTGACACCACCCTCGCTGGACAGGTGTGAAGATGAAATGGAGCCACACACACACGCGAAGCGTTTAGAAGGCCAATAGCAGGCATGCCCGAGATGCTAATGCACTCTCCTTGTCTGTTTGCAGCAGGAATCTGCGAGAAAGTACAAGATGGAGAGGCAGACGGGTGGGGACAAGGAGCTGGGTTACCAGACCAATGTCTTAACCTCTCTGAGCCCGAGTTCCCTCTTATGCAACAGGACTGTCTGGAGGAAGGCAACAAGGAGATGGCTGTGAACGTGCTCAGGAAACTGGCAAGTTCTAGCCGAACCCACGCGATTGTAGCTATTGCTCTTCATTCCGTCATTCAGAACATAAAACTTCACCGAAAGCGATGCTCAAAAACAGGAGTCGGTCAGAAGTGCCACAGGATCGGAGCAGGTAGTCAGAGCTGTGGGGTTCCAGGAGCAGGGGCCGTGGTGACATGTGGGCTGGGGCAGCTGGGAAAGGCCTCTTCTCCATAGAAGATGTGGGCTCTGCGGAATAAGCTCAGGAGGCTGACCCGGTCCCCCTGACCTGGGTGCATGCACTTCCCTCTCCCGGCTCCTCACCCCAAGTTCAAATTGTCCCTGTGTGCTTCCATTTCCCCACCCAAACTGTGAGGCCGGGGGCATGTTTCTCCATCATCATGTCCCTACTGCCTAGTGCAGGACCCATGACACAGTGAATGCTGGAGAGATGCATTTGAGGGAGGGCCAGAAGGGGCGGGGCATAGGGCCAAACCCGAAGTCATATTTAAGCCCAAGCAAAAGCCGGAGATTTTTCTGAGCCACCAGAGACCTGACAGATCCTGGCCCCCTGGAGCATTTCAGCACAGGAGGAGAACGGACCTGAATGAAATCAGGGTTCAGTCCTCCCTGCCTCAGAACAGCCCAGTGGTTTGGCCCAGGCTCGAGACACAGCCAAGTAGTTTGGCCTCGCTTGGCTTTCTTTAAGCCAGACAAGTGCTATCTCAGGGGAAGTGTTGGCTGTCCCCATTCCCTTCCTTCATCCCAGCCCCCGGTGCCTAAACCCGGATGTTCTGTCTGTCTAGAGAGGAATTTGGAGTCTGGAAAAGTTGTGCTCAGCAGCCCTTTCCCTCAGGAAAGCACACCTCACACCTTCTAATTAAAAGTCTCAGCACACCTGGGAGGTCACAATTCCTTCCCTGCCCCCGTCTGTCTTCCCTTTTACAGCTGGGAGCCAACTGGGGGCCTATTCCTTTTTCTGCTCCAGGCCATAGAGAAGAAGTCTGATTTTCGGGACTTTATGGCTCCTCATCCTGTACTCAGACCCTGATTTACCTCTTTCATCGGGGAACTGGGAGGTGTAATTACTGCTCCTGGGAGCTTTGAAGGTCCGCATGCTCTGTGGCAGCAGAGGTGTTAAATATGATGATTAGCATTAACAATAAATATTATTAGCAGCAGAGCTTAGCTCTTTTGAAAGGGGGAGACGGCCCTGCAACTATTTCCCAGCTGCCGAGCATCTCCCGTTGCTTGTTTTGCTCTTAAAGAAGATGCCATGCCCGGATGGGGTGGGCTTGGGAGTTGGGCCACAGGCGTCCTGTAATGATCAGAGGCCAACCCTGGCCAAAGATGGGGAGAGAGCCTCGTAAGCACTCCGTGTGGGCCTGGCCTTTAGTATCTCTCGAGATGCCTAATCTGGCCCCCATCTCCCTCATCTTGAGCCATTCTAGATACCAAGGCACTCTGGCCCTCTTTTAATTCCTCTTGTGTGCTCTTTCCAACCCCAGGACTAGGACACATGCTAGTCCCTCTACCCAGAAGGCCTTCCTCTCCCCCGCGACACTCCAGTGAGCTGATAACAGTGCATCCTTTGGTCTCTTTTAGGTGCTGCTGGGTGCTCTGTATTTCTCTTTTGTGGCACAGAGATTTACTCAATGTCTGCCTTCCCTGCTACATTGGCATGCATACAAGCACAGGTCAGAGTTCATCCATGAGCCAGTTCATTTCACTCTATTCTCTACACTAAGTTTGACAAAGTAAGTAGGTGTCTTTTCTGTAGCAACACCTAGCCGACTTATATGCTTAATATATAAGCATATAAGGAGGGGTAAGATATCCCGAGTGTCATCGGTGCAAAATTTCCACCTTACACCTCCAGGCAGGCTGCACTCCCAGAACTGAAGCATCCTGGAGGAACAAGAAGCCTGCACAAGTATCCCCTTGCCACATCTTTTATTGTTTAAATTCCAACTGTTTGAGCGCCAGTGGGAGTGGCCATGTCTGTGCTTTCTCCGCTCCTTGGCCATGTGGGGTAGGCCGAGACCTGCTCACACTTGGTCACAGTGATTTGTCCAAGGCATACACATGACCTACATCAGGCCAATCATGGGGCTTCCATGGGATTTTTCTATCTCACACTCTAGGAAAAAACTCTCTTCCCTCTCTGATAACAAGCTGAAAAAACTGGACGGCTAAACTGTACATAGATCATTATGTATTTTTCTGTAGATATCATATTTCACAAATTTAAAAAGACTTTACAAAACTTGGAAGACAAGCCTGAAGCTTTGGTGATCATGCTGGAAGTTCATGAACAGCAGGAGAGAATAAGACAGGTAGGCAATAAATCAGAGAGATAGAAGACAGAGGGGTGTTCTGGCAGCACAGGACACCCAGATCTAGCCATTCCTGAGGCTGGATCCACCCCTGCCCTTGATTTATCTGAACAAATAAAGTCCCCTTTTTGGCTTAAGCTAGACTGAGTTCAGATTTCTTTTCCCTGAACTGACTAACCACCAAGAAATAAAAATAATACTTCATATTTTATTTATGCCCACATTGTTCCACAAAGAATTTAAAGCTCACATCATTCCTTCATCTTACATTTTCTGATATATGATTACTCAAAGTAATTTCTCAATATAACTTTGTGAGACAAGCAAAGCAAGTATAATTCATCCATTTTACAGATAAAATCACTGAGACCCAAAAAAGTAAAGGAACTTCAGTCCCACAGCTAGTAAATGGCAGAGCCTCAACTGGAGTCTAGGTTTTCTTATTTTTCTCTCCATTTTATTAATAAATCGTGGCTATGAGCACTGAGAGAGAGAATTTGGCTGCTTGGATCCAAAAGATTTCCACAGCTTCTTACTGTGGGTAATTATGCCCCTTTAAGAAGCATATTTTCACAGTACAAAAACACTTGCTCAAAATATTCCTGAGAAGTCATGAAACTTGAAGACGATCACAGAGTCTTAAGGTCTGTCCAGGTTGAAAAGAGATACCAAGATCCTGCCTTGTTTCTTAGGAGAACAGGGTGCTCAGAACCCAGTGGAAGGAGACAGTGGATGCATTTGGTGAGGAAGGGTCCATTGGTGTTGAGAAGAGGCAGGAGGTGAGACAGAGGAGGCTGGGAAACGTCTGCTTTCATTCACTGAGATGTAAGAAGAACATGGGAAGTTGGAAACACTGCTGTAAAACCAGACAGACCCGAGTCCAAATCTGGCTTCTAGTCAATACTTTGTGTAAGTCACTGAATCTCTTTCAATCTCTGGCTCTTCATTTGTAAAATGGGGCTAATAATTCCTTCTTTCAAAGTGCACACGTATGGATCATGCATATAAAATGCACCCACCACAGTGTCTGGCACATAGTAGATGCTCAATCAGTTTCTCTTACCCTCGTAGGAGTAATGCTCATACTTTATCCTCTGTAAGCAACAAGCCCGTAGGAAACACCTGTGTGACCCAAGGCAGGGTAGTACATGGTGCACTCTGATTCTGCAACCGGACCTTTCCCCATGTGGCCCCCAGCACCTTCTATGGCCATGATGCCCCTTCCGCTCTTCCTTCTCCCATATGCCATTCCAACCTTCAGATGGATTGTCTGTGGGCCAAATCTCATCCTCTCTACCTTGCCTGCACCTCAGTGTATTTCCAAACAGAATGTTTTCCTGGATGGTTTATTTGCCAGTGAGGCTTGCCCTGGAAAAGCTTCTAGTGGTGTCCCTTCTGCAGAGTAGCCCCTCTTCCAACAGAGAAAAGGGAAGGAAGCAGCAAAGAAAGGCAGAGGAGGGTCTGCAGGATGGAAAAAAAAAAAAGAATAAAGGAAATGATAGATTTACTGTTTCAAGGGCTTTCCCCAAGAACTATCTTAACCAGCCATCGGAAGACTAGATTTCATTAAACATCATATTTACCAACTACGATACCCAAGATTTCTATTTTGGGGAATCTCCTACCACCCACTCCATTCTCTTATGGTCAAAATGCCACATTAGCCTTCAAGGCTCAGCTTAAATGCCTTTTGACTTGTGTTAATTAATTCATGTATTTGACTAATATCAATAGAATTCCAAGTATGTGCCAAACACTGTTTTGGGTGCTGGGAATATAGTGGTGACCAAGACAGACACCATCTCTGTTCTAATGAACCTTTGAGGCTTGCCTGGTTTCCCCCTCAGAGATGATGAGTACCCCCTCTCTTTGTTCCCACAACTGTTGTTGCTGCCCCTACTGCAACTGGTTTTATGTGTTCCTTCCTTTCTTAATAAAAGTCTGCAAATAGCATGACCAACTCATCTCAGTGTGCTTGGGCCTTCTCTGGTTTTAGCACTGACAGTACCATGTTGCAAGAAAACTCTCAGGTCCCAACAAATTGGGACAGTTGCTCACCCTGCTATAAAGTCAATGCTATGACAACAACAGAAAAGGGTCTTTGAAGAAAATCGCTCAATCGTTCATTCTTCAAATATTCATTGAGACTGATTCTTGTATTATTATAACTGGTTGTCTCTGTTTTGTGTTATATCTCTCCCACTCTACCTGAGCCCCTGGGGGCTGGGGCCCATGTCTTTTTCACCCTTGCATTGCTGGTCCCCAGCACAGTGTCTGGCACATAAAAGTAACTTAATTTTATGCAAACCACTGTGTTTATATTGAGAAACAGTGTACATTTGTGCAAAACAATCTTGAAGTATGTGTTTCTACAATTTTTAAACAGAGATCTCTATGTATTAGCTTGGCTGGAATGCTCGGCAAGTGATAAGATCCATTAAGAAGCCCCTCCTCTCCTACTCTCCATCCAACCCCTCCTATACAGGTATCAGTGCCATCCAGTCCCAGATATGTTTTCAGAGGATTCTAGTTTTCTGTAAACTGACTTGAAATAGAAATCTCTGTACCTTCCATCCATTGGTTATGGTCCTTCTAGCCCAAGACATAAAAACAATCCCAGACTCCTATAGCTGGTAGCCCTTCATGTAGAAGCAATGCATTTCATGTTTTTTTCCTTCCTCCCCCCAACCCCCACTGGTACACACACCTGAGATTTTCTTAGGCATTCTTACAGTTCCTCCAACTGTAGCCAGACTGCTAAGATTTTAGGATCCAGGTCAGAGTCCTCTAAATTTGTCCCACTTTTCCTCCTTCATAAAGTGCCTAAATCCGAACAGTTCTCTAATGGGTCTGACTAGAATAGGACGATCATTCCCACCTGTCCCTAGCTTAGTAAACTCCTAATAATACAGTGTAAGGCCTCAAATGCCTTTTGTGCATGTGCGTTAAGGGCCATCTACTTAGGTACCTGGCACATTTTAGGCATTCAGTAAATTATCGCTGGCTGCCCGGATGCCTGCATGCACAGATTCGTTATGTGGGTGGAGCATGATAAAGATTCTTGAAAGTACAATCATAAGAAATAAGGACATTGTACTGGGTTGTATAGTGTCCTCCCAAAATTCATGTCTACCTAGAACCTCAGAATGTGATTTTATTTGGAAATAGGGTCATTGCAGATAAAATTAAACAAGTTAAGATGAGATCATACCAAAAGGAAAATTGTATACTTGAAAAACAAACTCCTACATCTTATAAGAAAACAGAAGACATATACACAGAGGGGAGACAATGTGAAGACACTCAGGAAGAACACCACATGAAGATGTAGGAAGAGATTGGAGGACTGCAGCGGCAAGTCAAGGAATGCCAGCCACTGCCGGAAGCTAGGAAGAGACAGCGGATGATAACCCCTTAGAACCTTCAGAAAAAGTGTGACCCTGCTGACACCTTGATTTCATATCTCTAGCCTCCAGAACTGATGGAATAAATTTTTGCTGTTGTAAACCACCCAGTTTGTGGCGATTTGTTATAGCAGCTGCAGGAACCAAATACAGACATATTAAATGTTTCACTCTTCCTTTCCTATATTCAGCCTGAGAGGATGCAATGAGAGTATTGGAAGAATATTCAACAAAGTTAGGAGAGTGTTCAAATCATGGTTTTATCACTCCCTAGTTGTGTGATCCTAAAAAGTAATCTCACTTTTTTGATACTCAGTTTTATCACTAGCAAAATAGGGACACAAATATACAGCATGCAGAATTAGTTTAGGGACAAAGAGTGATAAAGAATAGGAGAGTGCTTTACAAACTATAGAAACTTTTCAGGTATCAGTTATTTTTCCCCCCCTTTTTTTTTCTTAAGTAGATTTTTCTACAGATTTGCCTATTTTACTTTTCCCCCAAAGAACCAGCTCATGAATATATTTATGAATTCTACTATTTTGTTGATTTTCAAATGTACTTTATTATCCTTGTCTTTTTTAAATTGTCCTGTTTTTCTTGGTTTTGTTTTGCTGCCCATTTTTTAAAAATTCTTAGGTTAGACATGTTGTTGCTTTCTTTTCATTTATTCTTATTTTTAAATGAAAGCATGAAAGCTACAAATTTACCTCTGATTATGGCTTTGGCTGCACTACATACATTTTTATATCTAGTATTCTCACTTTCTTTTTTTTTCTCTAAGTTACTTACAATTGTGTATTTTTTTAATGTTTCATTTTTTTTTAAAGATTTTATTTATTTATTTGACAGAGAGAGAGACAGTGAGAGAGGGAACACAAGCAGGGGGAGTAGAGGAGGGAGAAGCAGGCTTCCAGCCAAGCAGGGAGCCCAACGCGGGGCTCAATCCCAGGACCCCGGGATCATGACCTGAGCCGAAGGCAGACGCTTAATGACTGAGCCACCCAGGCACCCCTAAATGTTTCATCTTTGAGTTACTTTTGCTATTATACTCAGCAATGTGCAATGGCCTCCCTGATCCAGGAGGACATGGCATTGTCATCACTATGTTGAAGCTAGGGTATTACAATATTCTGTAAACAGTTTTCTCTTTGACACCTTTTAGACACGTACATCATGAATGAAATTTTTTTTTAGTAGGGAGTTTTTATTTTCTCGTCATGAAAGCATCAGCCACAAAATATTAGCAGCTCTTCGGATTCAGACATTTGTCAGTGGAGTACCTTTCTAAAATGTTCTCATATCTCCCTCCAAATCCACCAAGAACTAAAGAAATCAAAAATCCTGCTGAGGAAAAGGGAAGTGTTAGCAACACTAGTCAATGGCCCTGAACTTAGCTTATGAATTATGTTCCCAGGATTGCAGTCTAAACATTAACCTTTCTTTATGCTTAACACACAGCCTAATGTCTCCTTGAAAGTTTCACAAACTACCTGCACTCAGGTCATATACTTTGCTGAGTCTAGGACTCAATCTTGACTCCCAAATGAGACTGTAAGCTCCTTGAGTGTAAGACCATTTCTTATGCCTTTTTTCCATCTCTCCTTATACTCCCTAGCATCCAGCACCAATAAATAGCAGAATTGTTTGATTATAATTCTTGCAGAACATTTCTTGAAAGGGAACATAACTGTGAAATTTAGGTCACAGATTTTAAAGTAGTCACATGGTAAAATCTAGGGCCTTTTTTTTTTTTTTAAGATTTTATTTATTTATCTGACAGAGACACAGCGAGAGAGGGAACACAAGCAGGGGGAGTGGGAGAGGGAGAAGCAGGCTTCCTGCTGAGCAGGGAGCCCGATGTGAGGCTCGATCCCAGGACCCTGGGATCATGACCTGAGCTGAAGGCAGACGCTTAACGACTGAGCCACCCAGGCGCCCCAAAATCTAGGGCCTTTTAAAAACCTTTAAAAAGGTTGAGGCTAATACCTCAGATGCATCTTTGAACAGAAGAAATAGTGCTATCCTCAGCATCAAGGGATTACGTTTTTAGACACTGCAAAAACCAAAAGTGTCATATTGATACTTGTGCAACTAGAGCTACCTTGGGCTTATGTTCTCCTAAGTACGGTGGTGAAGGCAACGGGGTCCAAAATTATTCTAACAATAATGTGTCACGTGTGTAAAATACCTTACAATTCACAAAACTCTCCATGTGTGAGTTCTCTTGATGGTCAAGGCAGATCTGTGAAGAAAGCAAATTAGGGACTATTATCCCCATTTTGGAAAATAGGGGTTTAGGGTTCAGAAGACATTGGCTAATTTACCCGAAGTCAAAAAGCTAGTAGATAGTTGGAACAGAATTAAGCCCAAAGTTTCTCATTCTCCATCCTAATTTTTTTAGGCTACAGCTACTCTAAACTGATTTGGGTACTCATGATAGAAATGTGGAGACACTCAGTCATCAGTTTCAATGGCTAGATAGTCACTCACCAAACATCCTTTGTGTTTCCACATGCTTGGAGATACACATGAAGAAGACACAGTCCCTACCCCGAAGGAGCTCACAGAAAAGTAACCCGATTATTATAATGGGCATGACAAATTATATTTGCCACAAGTGCCAAGAGAATTAAAATAAATAATAAGTATGATAATAAGTCACATTTATTGAGAACTTATGTGCCAGTTTCTGTCCTAAGCACATTGCATCTGGGGTGAGTAACATCATGTACCATACTGCCCGGTGTGTAACAAGAGTTTAAGTCAGCAACCATTATCTTTACTGTAGTTTTTAAAAAATAAGATCAGGGGTTGTTATCTGAAAAAAAGGGGGGGAAGAATATTTAAATTTTAAATTATCCAGAGCAACACAGTAAAGGGGCAACTAGCCATCTGGGGAAATCGGAACCGAGGGGGAGATGTTGGAGCGGAGTCTTCAAGAACAACTGAGGGCTTGCAGACAGGGAGGGGAGGAACATTCCAGACAGAGCAAGAGCATTTGCAAAGACTTGGGCCCCGAGCAGAGGGAAGGGAGAGGCAAGGAAAGGAGGCATTGCCCTTTGGGCAGCCAGAGACAACATGTAGAAGAGGAAAAGGAGGTGGTTTCCAGCTAGAAAGCAGTGGAGGGTGGGGCTCTCCCTGCGCCTGACCCAGGCACTGAGGGTGAGGCCCAGATTTTCCAAGGCTATTTGTTTGTAGGTTATATTTTTCCTGAACAGAATCCAAATTCCTTTGTTTTCACAAAGAGCACCATAGTTTCCAAAGAAAAGAAAAAATAGACTTCTTGGTCCAAGGGCTTTCCCTGAGAAATATCCTAATGGCTCGGGGCCAAGAAAGGGTTCCACCAAGCGCTGCATTCAGAGAACAATAGAGCAACAGGCTGGAATCTTCTTCAGCACCTACAAGAAAATGGGACTTCGAAGTCATTCCCTAGGAGACTTTTAAATATAAGTAATATGTCCTGTTGGTTCTGCCCCAACCAAACCCTCCTACTTGAAGTTCCCAGAATACCACATGCAGTGTGAAAAGTCTGTGCCTTGGCAGGCGCTGTCACTTACACTGACAGGCCTTCCTCCTCTTCCCTTTAGATGAGGCCAGCCTAAACACTCCTCCTCCGTCAGCCTTCCCTGGCAACATCCCCCAAATCTTGGTCCCTACCCCAAGGTCAGTGGGTGGGGGGGTGGATGGCTTTGACCTCAGTGCTCGTACAGAGCCATGGACCCACCTCTATGGGCAGGCATCCTACTGCCCTGCAATTATAGCACATCTTCTCCCCTAATCACCCCTACCCCATCTTTCTCTTAATTTTGTGAGCCAGTGATGGACCAAAGACGGGAGATAGGAGCAATCCACCCTGGGTGCAGGTAATAAGGGAGTACATTATCTGTAGCAAAGTAAATAATTTTTTAAACTATTTTTAAGAAGTCAGCCATTTTAATTGTCACCATGTACAGGCAATTCTGAACTATGTCAGAGATAAAATGCTCCTCCTCTCTGGGCAAAAGGTATGCAGCAAGGGGTACACCCCTTGGTCTATCACTCCCGTGAAAACTTTCCAATTCCTGCTCTCCCCGAAAAGAACCTGCTGTCAGTGATAGAATGCGATGTGGGTCAGCGCCTTTAGTCAGTCAGCAGTTACTCATTAAGTCTTACTTTGTGCCAGGTACCACTTTACATGTACTTTATCCAATCTTCCCAATGACCCCAAAATATATGCACCCATATTTGGTTGTTTGTCAGATGAAGAAACTGAGGCTCAAAGCAGTTAAGTGATTTGTCCAGGGTTCTACCACAAGGAAGTAGGAGAGAGAAATTCCAACCAGATCTGTGTAGCCTGACAACCGTGCTCTCTCATCTGTGCCTCTCTCATCTGTGCATATGCGTCCCACACCAGGGGCTAGAACTGCAAGCCACACGTCCTCTTCTTGGGGACTTCACAGCCTAATGGAGAAAGGAACTCATGCAACTCATCATGATTCAGCTTAGCATGTGACAAATAGCTTTAGGAACAAGCCAGACCAACCCCCCACTGTGGCCACCTCATTGTCGATTTACATCTCAAGATCCAAGAGGAGGAAGAGGGTTGGCCAGAGAAGTAATTAGCTGATCGAACTTCTACCAGATGCTCTTCTGGATGCACACACATGCTCTCCCGCTCGAGTCTTAGGACAAACACCTCTGAGGTAGGTCTTGTTGTCCTGAGTTCTTTGAAGATGCTCGGAGAGGTTAAGTGCCTAATCCAGGGTCACACACCAGCTATTAGCTGGTAGGGCCCAGATTGAAGCAGAAGGCTCTCTGACTCAGAACCTTGCTCTGGGCATAGCAGCACCCTGATGAAGGAGTGAGGGGGGACCACACTAGAGGTCTTCTCAGGGAGGAGGCAATATAATAATGACAAAAAGGATGAGGGAGAGGAAATAACAGTCTGTTCGTTTTCTTTGGGGACTCTACCATTTATAAGATGCTTTCTCACTCACTGTCTCATTGAATCCCTATGGATTTGGCAAGACAGGTATTACCTCCATTTCACAGTTGAAAAAATGGAGGCTTTAGTAAAGCTATATGATTTTCCCTTTTTTAAAGATTTTGTTTATTTTTGAGAGAGAGAGAGAGAGAGCATGAGCGGGGGGGAGGGGCAGAGGGAGAAGCAGACTCCCCACCGAGCGGGGAGCCTGATGCAGGACTCAATCCCAGGACCCTGGGATCATGACCTGAGCCGAAGGCAGACGCTTAACCAACTCAGCCACCCAGGAGGCACCCGCTATAGGATTTTCCTGAGGTCACACTAGTTCGTTGCAGAAAGAGTGTAGAGGGACTTTATCACACTTGTTCCGTGCATTATGGCATTCACAAACGGGTACTTTTGCATTACATCTGACACTTGAAACAACCCAAGGAGGTAAGTTAGGCAAGTCTGAGCCTCCCTGCTTTACAGACGAAGAAGTAGAATTCAGAGAGGGTGAGGGACATACCCAAGAGGTGGAACTGGGGCTAGAGCACCGGCCCTTAGAGAAGCACACACTTTTCCTATAATCCCCCAAGGAACAGACCATTTACTTATTCTTTTAGCACCAAATTTAAGCAGGGTTGCCAGTGACTTGGGAGTGGGCCTGTCCCTAAGAAGCCCCACTAGCATATTGGACAACCAGGTTCCCCCTCCCTCTAATAGCTCTTAGATCCCCCACTGGTGCCACCTCCAAGTTTGGACCCTAAAAGACAATTCTTGGGGAGCCTGGGTGGCTCAGTGGAATAAGCATCCGACTCTTGATTTCGGCTCAAGTCATGATCACAGGGTCATGAGATGGAGCCCTACATAGGGCTCTGTGCTAGGCGTGGAGTCTGCCTAAAAGATTCTCTCTCGCCCCCCTTCCTTCCCATGCACTGACTTGTGCTCTCTCTCTAAAAGAAAAAAAAAAAATTTTTTTAAAGGCAATTCTCTCAGACCTGCCCTTTTAAAAAGTTCTCTTTGGGTTCTAAAGAAAGGTATAAAATTGCTCCTCTGCAAACACATTTCAAGGTTTCTTGACTAAGATCCTATAATTACAAGAAATAAAGCAAGAAAAGTAAAGGCTGAAAGATTTACAAAGCAAGAATATCAGTTATGCACTATCTTAAGCCAGAATTCATTTGGTTCCTGAAAAACAGGAGTTAGCGTGTTGGTGCTTTCAGAGACATCGAAGACACAGTCAGGGACCCACAAAGACAAGGCAAGGTGGTGGTAAAAGTCTGGACCTGGGAATGATTAAATGTACTAGAAGCGAAAAATCAAGGCTCAGAGAGGTTAATTAACATGCTGAAGGTCACCCAGCACTCCACACAGTTGAAAATGAAGATGGACTCTGAATCCAAGTCCTTCTGCCTTTACATTGTTTCCCTGGCCTTTTGGAGGAGAGTGTGTATTTATCTGCCCTCCAGACTGAGTAAAAGCAAAGGTGAAGATTGCAAACTGAGCCTGGGCGGCCTGGGCCCCCGGTTCTCCCTTAACTGTCCTGGATCCTAAAATCCCTATAGTATAAATGCTACATGTGTGAGGCAGCCCTGAGACAAAAGAGCTTCCAGATCATCCTCTTTTATTCTGCCTTATTGTATCAGCTAATGTCACTGTTCCAACCACATTCCCTTGGGATTGGTTTGAATTGTTCCCCGGGGTGGGGGTGGCGTGCCCCATCTCTGCATACCTCCAATGGCCAGTGTCAGCAGCTACTCTTGGGAAAGGCATCAGGTGCTATAGCTCCCTGGCCTGGGGTGGGGCTAACTCCGGGGTGTAACCCACACTCCAGAGACCCCCCGGAGAGTCAAGCTGAAGATACCCACCTCTGCAGGGGGCATCTCAGTGCCATCCCCAAACTTACAGTGACAGGAACTTAGATTTCAGTTAAAACAACTGTGGGATGGATTAGACAGATTCCTTTATAAAGAACAAACATTAAAATGCCACCTATTTTACACTCAGAAATTCATTCTTTGTTCTATTTTGATTAAACTCATTTTAAAAATCATATTGTTCTTATATTTTGCTCCACAAACCTCCATTTGTTGCTGACTAAAAGCTATCAAAATATGACCAAGGTGTTCAGTCCAGTTTCCTGGCTGATCAGCCACATTCCATTCATTCACTCATTCATTCACCCACAGTGGGGTTGAACTCAGAACACGCTGCCATGGCTAATCTTATCTCACCTACCAAATGATCATCTGACCCCAGCAGCTGCCTTTGAAAACAACCCAAGACCTACCCCAGATACTGTCAGTTCATCCATGGCCTTGTTCCTCAATGTGCCCAGTTGTTTCTGCCTCAGGGCCTTTGCACTTGCTGTACCATGCTGCTTGAAATGAACTTCCCACAAATCTTTACCTGGCTCCCTCCCTCACGACATTCTGGGTTCTATGAAATGCTGCTTCTTCAAAGAGCTTCTCTTGACTCACCATCTAAAAATCACCTGCCCATCCCCCACTCCATCCATCTTTTATGGTCTTGTTCTTTCTTCATAATATTTATTATCAGTTGAACTGATATATTTATTATTTACTTATTTACTATCTTTCTCCCCCAGGAGAATGTAAATGTCCTGAGAGGAGATCTTTTGTCTACCCTGGTCACTGCTATATCCGTGATGTCCAACTAGCACCTGGGCGACAGGAACCAATATTTTTGGAATAAACAAAGAATTAATGAAAAAAAACCCCACCTTTTTCTCCCTAGCCTCTTGTTCACAAATAAAACCTTCCCAGCATAAGAATACCAAAGGAAAAGCCTGGAAACTGGGAGATCTAGAGCTTCAAGTCTCTGTTACTTGTGGATCAAGGAACACTCTACCTCAAAAACCTGCAATGGCTCCCTATTGCTTCAACAGAGGACAGTTGTCCATAAGAGCTTATAGCCTGGGTGAAGTTTGAAGACTATTACAGTAAAATAACCTGATAGTGACCTGTGCGTATATGTGTGTATATTTATTCATATCCATTTACTAAATGCTTGCTGTATGCCAGGCATTCTGCTGAAAGAAATATAAAGATGTGGTTCCACCCCAACCACCATAAGCATAATTTCGATAGTAGTTTTGGTGGATGTCCAGGGAGACCAAAAGTGATAAGAGAAAGTGAGAGCCAGAGAGAGAGAAAAAGAGAGAGAGAGGCTTGCAAACAACACTCAAGTGTTAACAAATACCAGGATACTTCTACATAGGCAGGCAGGGAAAAGGAGGCAATTCTCTTTATTTGGATAAGGTGGGAGCCAAAAGACCTCCTTGAGAGAGCTGCATTTCAGCTGCATCTTAATGAATAGGAGCTCACCCAGCAAACGGGAGAGGATGGGGAGTGAGGGCTTTCAGGCAGAGGAACAGTCTGAGCAAAGGCCTGGAAGGATGATACATTCTGGAACTACAGATAACAAAGTTGGCCGGCAGGTTGGACCCTGAGATAGGTCATGGTGACAGACACAACTGAGAGGTAGTAAGCAGGGTGTTCAGACAAAAGACATGGCACTTGGAGTCAGACAGACCTCTGAGTTCAAGTGCTGGCAGTGTCATGAGTGAGTCACTCCTCTCTGGGCTCAAGTTCCTGGGAAGTAAATGAGCTGGGGGTGGGGGTCAGATCAGCAGCTCTCCACTGGAGACAGAGGTGAGGAGCTGGAACCAGAAGCTCCAAGGAGGCTTATTTTGCTTAAAAACAAAATGCTGAAAACTTCATCCTTTTGCTTTGATTTGTTTTGAATCGTGATATTTAAATTATTTTGAATCTGAAACTCATTAAGAGGATGTGAGCATGTTGTGTTTATTGAGGGTGACCTGGGTCATAAAAGAGGCAGAGAAACCCTGGCCGGGCTGATCTTAAAGACCCCTCTGTCTCTAGCCTCCAGTCCTAAGATGACCAACAGCCAGGCACACAGGAAAAAGCAGAGTGGTGCCATGACTCAGACACTGAACTTGGAGTCAGACCCAAATTCCAACCCAGACTCTGCCCCTTATTCTCTGGTGAGATAGGCAAGGGAATGAACTTGTTGAAGTGTCAACTTCTTCCACGGCATATTTTCCTCACAGGCTTAGTGTGAGGTTTATTTAAAACAATGGAATTCCAAGCAACTGACACATAGTAGGTGTGCAATAAATGTCAGCTGAGGGTAAAGTCTTTAACTGCATCCCAGTCCTCAATTTAAACAGAATCCCCTTGAGTGCCTACCATGCCCTGAATGCCCCATCTCATCTACAAAGAGAAACTCAAGATTTAATACTATGTCATCAATCGAGTTCCCTGAATTGTCTAAAGTTGGTTTTGACCCTTTAGAATGCGCCCACAAACAAATGATGGCAACTTAGGGTATGCTGCCTGGAATCAAACCAGGCTTAAAATCTTTCTTAAATTTAAAGCTGTTTTTTATTACTCTGGAAACCTACCCACTGCACGCTCTTATTTCTAACCGTCATGCTTTCCCCCCCCCCCCACTTTCCACATTTAACTCAAGGCTTCAAATGCAAAAGCCAAGCTTGAAGTGATCATAACATTTAAGCGATTAATGTAACGACAGCTTACACTTGCATCGCAGGAAGATCTACATTTTCTATTTAATAGCTTTAGCCATTTACAGCAAGAGTTATCACAGGGACCCCACAGAGGGAGGGGAGGAAAGGCAGAATTCTGCAGCTTTGACCAAAGGTGTTGTAGTCATAAGCTAGCTGGGAAATGATTAAGTGATAATACAGTAAATTCACCCTCAGTTCTGGGAACCCCACAGTGCAGACAGTAATTCTCAGAGGCAGAAGCAAGTATTATTAAAAGGTCTAAACCTTAAGGGTGTGCTGTTTCAGTCTCTTTAACTGGAAGATCACTAAGTACAGATAAGGAGGAACTCAGGTGTGTGAAGCACCTACAGACACCGAGGACTCCATCACCTAAAACACCTAATGTCCACACTCCCCCATGTAAGCTTCTTTGTAGGTGGACCCCCAAACATACAGGAAGAGGGAAACAAACAATGCTGAGTACTTCCTGTGTACCAGGAGCACACAATGTGCACATAAAATATAATGAAGTGTGTGCCGTGCTTAAGCATGTGTAAGGAAGGCCAGTAAACTCGGAAAGGACCCCCTGCCCTTTGTTAAGGAGATGACTGTTCGTTGTTCTTCCTGGATGCATCCCCATGGCCTAGCATAATGCCTGGTACATCCAGTAGGAGTCAGGAACATGGAAGGTGGAGCCAGATTTTGTGGATGCAAATTCTACTTAGTAGCTGTGTGACCTTCAATAAGTAACTCAACCTCTCTGTGCCTTGGTTTCCTACTTGTAAAATGGGATAACAGTGATACCTCCCTCATACTGTAATTGTAGCATTAAATAAGCTAATAAGCGCAAAGTGCTTAAGACATTGCTGGCAAACAAAAAAAGTTGCAAGCATAAACACTTGTGGACTTGCCAGACACTGCGGAGCTCATCTGTCCTCACCCCCACCCTGTGATGTAAAGTGTAATAAAGCTTCCTTTTCCAGGTGGGGTAACCGAAGAAAGTACACCTGCCAGGTCAGCTAGTTCCTAATTGGCCTAACTTAAATTCCTACCCAGGCCCGCCTAACATTAAGGGCAAAACAGAGCATTTAATTGTTTTTTTTTTTTTTAAATATTCTAGGCCTTCACAGATAGGAATGCATTTACTTCTCATAGCAATTACATGACATAAGGGTTGCTTACCCCCATTTTACGGATACAGAAACTGAGAGTGAGAGTTTAAGTAATTTTCTCAGGGCCTGATGGTTTGCAAATATCAGGATCAGATTAAGCCCAGGACTGACACATGTCCCAACACAAGGAGAGGGCCTCTGGTCCCAGCTGCCTGGAGTAAGCGTTGGGATGTCTTCCTAGCCCCTGCTGGGACTAGGGGTCTGGATGGCGGCTCCTCGGCAGGGATAGTTCTAGGGGGCCTGTAGCAGGGCTTTGTCCCGGCGCTCCGGTCCTCCGCCCCCCGCCCCCCAGGGGACGGCAGACAGGAGCTAAGGCAGGAAGCATCCGGTGCGCTCCCACTGCGGGGACGGGTCAGTGGCCCCGCCTGCGCCGGCGCCTGGGCTATCCACGCGCCGCCCTCCCAGCCCGTCTCCCGCGCGTCCCTTTCGCTTTTAGCCCCAGCCGCTCCGGTAGCCTGCGATTACTCAGAATCGCCCCCACTTGGCTGGCTGAGTGACAAAGATCAGCAGTAGTTGTCCGAGGAAACCTATCTGCAAACAGGGCTCCCGCCCCCAGCAGAAAGCACCCCTGGGCCAAGAGTCCGGAAATCGCGGTTCTCCCCGCCCCCGCTCTGCTTCTTGGCTCTCGGTGCGACTAGGTTCAGGCCTCAGTTTGCCCATCTGTTGTGTAAATGGTGTCGACAGTGCTTCTGCCCAATAGATCGAAAGGTGAACGATGTGGAAACAGCCTGAAATTTCTTTGAAGTCCCCTCTTTTCAGCTAAAATGATTATAAGAGTTTTAGATTCTTATCCACCATTACTTGTTTTACTACGAATCTAAACTTTTTAATTTGAAAAGGAGTAAAATTGTCATCCAGGAAAAATAATCTTTGGTTTATCCTGTGGTTCCCGTCCCCCTGTTTGAGATACCCAAGTTAGCTCTGGAAGGCCCTTCCAACTCCCGCTGTTAATCTGATTCGTTGTGGACCGTTAAGACCTTTACGAGCTCACAGATGACAGGTGGGGTGGGGAAAAGACTGCGTTTTGCAACCAGATATGTTCGGTTAGAATTTCTTGTTCTGCCATTTTCTTTTTGCCTTTGGACCCTCATCAAGCCAATTAAACTTGCTGAGCCTCATTCTCGCGTCTTTAAAATGGGGACAATACTCCCGGCAGGGTTGGTGTTTATCAAGGGCTTGCTGGGTGGTCAAAGGATGGGGCTGCTAATGGGTCGGGACTCTCAAGGGTCTAAGGGCTCCTTGCTGCCCCCAGGACCCCGCCCACCGCCTGCGCTGGGCACGCCTGCTCCCAAGCTCCCAGGCCCTCCCAGTGCCAGGCTCTCAGTGCCGCCTCCTCCGCCCGCCCGCCCACTCTGCCCGCGGGACCCGCGGCGACCTGCAGGCGGAAGGCCGTGGCTTTATTTACACAGAAAGCAGCCGGCGGAGGCTGGCCATGTATGGACGAAACGCTGGTGGGCCGGCACCATCCCCGGGGGAGGCCTTCTCCTGATAGGAATCTGAATAAATCAACACGCGAAAGAAAGAATGCGTTGAAACGGATCACAGAAACACGACCCAAAGGCGGCCTTCGGGATCAGCCCACACGCCCCGTCGCATTTGATAGTTTGGCCGACAGAGGCTCAAATGATTAGCGAGTTATTGCCAGGCCAGACCTCCTGCCACCCAGACCCCACAGTCCTCGGGTCTCCTGTGTGGCGCGACTTCAGGTCTGGCAGGGAGTGAGATCTACACCCTAAGCCAAGGAGAGAAAGTTCCCCACCCCCTCAGCTTTATGAGCACCAACGACGCGCTAGGCACCGTTCCTATGTTATTTCATTGACCTCACACACCACGCTTTGAGCTAGGTATTCCCATTTTTCATCTGGGGAAACTTTGGCTCAGAAAAGCGATGTCACTTGCCTAAGAACACAAAAGCCTGTAGGTGGAACAGCTGGGATTCAAACACAACTCTGTCCCAGGCTCGTCCCACCCAAACGTGCTGCGGGGGAGGCCCCAGGGTAAAGCTCAAAATGCTCGGTTGCGACGTCAGAGGAGCCGCGCGATCACCCGGCTGTTTCGGGGAGCCGCCCCTTCCCTCGTTTTCCTTCCCAGGCAAACTGGATGTCTAAAGCCTCCTCCAGTTGTACCTGTCAGCTGATTCGCTGCTGCCCCACCCGCTCGCCTGATTTAGCAGCCGGAAGTCGCACTCCCGGTGACCGCTGACCCAGAGCCCCTAGTCGTATCACTGCCAAAGCTAATGTCCCTGGAAGACACACAGGTGCGCCCAGGGCGCGCATTTCTCCTGTCTCCGCCCGAGTCACCAGGCTGCATCCGGTCCGGGAGCAATTGAAACTGGTCCAGCAGCCCCTTTCCCGACAGGGCCCCGCCCACGCCCACCCGCCGAGGCCCGGAACAGCTTTCTTCACTTTCCCTGGCCCAGCTCTCCTGCCGGGGGCGAGGAATGGAAGCGGGTTGCTCAATGTGCCTGAGGATTGTTCTGGTTCTCATGCGATTTGTCGACCGACCATGGGGGGCGGGGAAGGGGGGGGTGCAGCTCAAGGCACCCAGCAGGTGCAGAGGCTTGCACATCCAGGTCCACCCAGCAAGCCCTTAGGCTTCCTCATGTGACACCTGGGCCCTGTGCTCTGTGCATGGCCCTCCAGAGTCAAGTCCCATGGAGAAGGTGGGCAGGATGCCATAGGCTGCCCTAGCCCTCTGGGTCCACCCAGCAGTCCGGAAGTGGGGGAGGCTGGTGTGAGGCTTGGCCCAAGGCTAGCTCACTCACCTCTTGGTGGCCCTCCATCAGCAAATAGCCAAGGATCTCTGAGGACTTCCCTGAAGCCTCAGTTCCTTTGCTTTAGACCTCTTGGCCAAGAGGAAGGCTTGAGCAGAAAAGCCAGTCAAGTGACAGAAGGAATTGACTCACAAATAATTCATTGAGTGCTAGGCACTGTACTAGGCCCTGGGGATACCACCATGACACAGACACAGTTCCTGCCTTCACCCTGTCCCAGACTAGTGAGGCATCAGGCAAGTAACAGGTCACTTTAATTCGGGGCAGGGAACCGTTTCCCAGAGTGCATCCGGGAGAAACCCTAAATTGGCTAGGAGGAGGGGGTGGGAGGCATTGGGAAAGGCTTTCTCAGATTGCAAACACTGCCCTTTTCTTCCTTCTTCCACGTTTCTGCATGCATTTCTGGATTACCTGAATCATGCTAAGAGCTCAGGGAGCAGTTGGTAGTTTTCAAGGGACAGCAGGTCATGGATGTCATGGTATAGGGGTTAAAACGCCAGGGCTCTGGCTACAGCCACTTACTTTGCCCTGGGTGATTTGCATAATTTCTCTGAACCTCAGTTCCTTTATCTGTAAAATAAGGCTAGTGATAATACGGCTTCATAAGAATAAGGCCTGGCCTAAGGTAGGCATCAGTGAATGGAATCTATTGTATTACTTTGTTGTCGTTCACATGCTTCTTCTGATCCTCTTGACAATGCCCTACAGCACAGGTAACTTCATACCCATTTTACAGATGAGGAAGCTAACTTGAACAAATCAGCAGGATTGCCCATGTCCGGTAAGTTTTCAAGACCAGGATCCCGGGGAGGAATGGCCTCCTGGAATCGGAGAGATATTTTGACCTCCACCTGCCCTCCCTGAAACCCCAGATGACTGGTTGAGACTGAACTGTCTGGGGAACTTCCTTTGACCTAAATCCTGTCAGCTATCCCCGAATAGCAGCCAGAAATACAAAGAGCCCCACCCTCAGCACTTTTGCCCCAACAGGCACTCCATGCCAGGGGATTTCTCTTTCAAGGACTACTTTAAAAAGGGGAATGATAGATGCTCACTGGACACCTACTATGTGCCAGACACTATACCAGGCGTGCTCCCGCGGGTTATTTTACTTTCTGTGGGCTGGGAAAGGAGGAGGAAGGGGATCAAGAAGAGGAGGAGGTAAGAAACGACTTACCCCCACTGCTCTCTATAATATAACTTGACATATGCACATATAACCCTGAGTGTTCTTTCTAAAAATGCAACTGCAGTGATGTTTTTCCAACTCCCTCGCTTCAGATCTCTCAGTGGTCGCCCACCGCCTTTACACAAAGTCCACGCTGTGGAAAGGCATACTCAGCCAGCCACATTATCACATCTGCTCTGCCCATTTATCTTCTAGCCTCCGCACATGGAATTCCTTCTTCCTGGAATGTTCTTCCTAGCTTCTCACTTCCTTTCCTACTTTTACTTGGTTAAAAACGATTCATCCTTCAGCTCTCAGCTTTAGAGGGCACCTCCTCCAAGAAGCCTTCTTGTCCATTCAGACAGGGCGAGGCCTGTCTCTACTGTATTGTAGGTATTTGTTTAATGGTCTGTCCCACTAGATGATGAGCTCCTTAGGGACAGAGCTCCCACAACCTTTCTTGACCAATCTCAACGTCTTGAGATTGAGCCCTGTGTTGGGCTCTGGGCTCAGCACAGAGTTTGCTGGAGATTCTCTCTCCCTTTCTGTCTCCCTCTGCCCCTCCCCCCTGCTCGAGTGTGCCCTCTCACGAGCTCTCTCTCTCTCCTCTCCCTCTCTAAAACAAATAATTAAATCTTAAAAAAAAAAAAAAAGATAATACAACCTGCTTCTAAGATTTCTCATCAAAGTTGCTCCTACCACTGGTTTTCAATATTGCACAGAAACAGGACCCGGGTCCTGTTAATACGTGATGTAATAATTATAAACACTAGTCATTAAATCTATATTTAGTCCCAGGTACCGACAGTAGGTGCCTGGGACATATTATACCTCATAACATCTTAGAGAGCTCAACATTGTGATGTCTAACAGATTAGGAAGCTGGATCACAGAGGTTAAGTGATTTGCCCAAGTTTCCATGGCCTTCAAACCCAAGTCAGTCTCCAACTCCGGAGTCCAAGTTCTTTCCACCTCCCCAGGCAGCCTCCTGACCATGACCCTGAGGCCAACTCTCATATGGCCCTTGTGCTCCAACAGGGCCCCTCTTCTCTCTCGATGGGTTACAGATGAGACTCCGTGATTATTCATGGTCTTCTGGGCTTGGCCCAAGTGTCATACTAACGCTGGCATTTTCCTCTGGCCACCCTTCTCTTCTCCCTTTGGGTTCCGGCATCTGCCCTGGCTCCACCTCCGGGGAAAAGACAAGGCATGGGAAGCAGTCATTGTTCCTTGTTCTAGTAAATGGCCCCCTTGAGAACCAGGCAGGTAGGGGCAGATCCTCTCATTCTCAGATGTCTCAATAAACAAACTCTTTAGCAATTACACACACCCTTGGCCAGAGCTCCCACAACCTTTCTTGACTCCTAGGAACCGTTCCCCAACTCTAGGGTCACCCCAAGAGCTTCCTTAAGGTGTTTGCATTGATTTATTTGCTCAATGAATATTTGAGCATCTATTACATGCCTGACATAGCTCTTTCAGTGAACAGTGCTCCCCATGGAGCCCTGGCACTTTTTCAACTCTCTGAGATGAGGGGGTGCCCCTAAAGCATCTGTACTAGACTAGAAGGTCCATGAGGGCAGGTGCTACCTCCATCACCTGACACATGATAAGCCCTTAGTAAGTATTTGTTGAATGGCTGAGTAACTATTAAAAAAATCCATTCATCTCTTAAAATTTGCTTCTAGTGCTCCACTTAGAGATAGGATCAGAGCATATTGAGTCAAAAGAGACCCTAAAGGAAAAAATTACCTACTTTAATCCCCTCATTTTACAGGAAGGGAGACCCAGAGAAAGGAGATACCGAGTTCCAGGAAGAATCTGAAGTACAACCCAAGCCTCCTGACTTTTGCCTCAGTCCCTTCTCTGTGTTGGGACCCTGCTCCGAAGGCATAAACATATTCCCATTTAATTGTCACAGCCACCATGTGGGGACAGGAGTAAGGAAGAAAGAGCAGTACCACTGTCAAATACTACAAGAAAACACTGGGGCTCAGAGGCGAAGTGGAGGGTACCCAAGGTCACACAGCCCGAGTCTGGGGCTTTCTCTGCCACAGCCATGCTAAGAGCTCATTCTCCCCCAGTCTCTCTGCCTGTTGCTCCCAGCTTTTGTGAGCCTTAAAAGAGATTTGAAAAGAACAGGCCCTAAAGTTGCAAAGACCTTCATCTTCATTATTCACGCCACTTCTGGAAGGTTTGGTCAATCTGTCTGCCCAGCGCAAAAACTAAGACCATCCAGGTATGCAAAATTGTCATCTCTTAAAGGGGCTGGTGGCCCAAATGCTTGTCTCAGAGGCCAAATGGCCTCAGATGGTGCTGAGGACTTCTCCTTGTTATGGTGGCACTGTGTAAGTGGGGACCCAGGGTCTTTGGGAGACTGTTAGAGCCCATCTCCAATCTCAGAGGTCCTTCTGGACTCTGAGCACAGCCAGTTGGCTTTCCTGACAATAGGCTCATCCACACCCCTGGTCTAGCCTTCACTGTCATGGCTGGTGCCACCTCAGCAGCGAAGAACTGCCCGTTACAGCAGAGAAAGGTCTTCAAAGGAGGCCAGATGCCTTAGGAAAAACACCAAGAAAAAAAGTCAAACACGCTACCTTAACATCACACTCAAGTGACCTGAAGCGAAGATTTTTATCTCTGGGACAAAACACTGCAGTTACTCAGGAATGAAAAAGCATTTCTTTTTCTAAAAGAGCAGGGGCAGAGTCTGTTCACCAGCATCCTGGGTCCTGAATTAGAGGCAATTTACAATGTAACTGAAAAATAAGATGTCTTACCAATGACTTGAAGATGCCAGTGTGGCCTGCTGTTCGGCCAGCACTGGGCAGGAGCCCTGGCCCTGCTCCACACCAGCAGAGGGATCTCGAACAAATGGCCCCACCTTCCTACATCTGTCTCAGGGGCTGAGCAGGGATGCTCATGGTGCCCCCTCGGCAGGGTTTGCGGGGATTAATTGTCGTAAAGCACCCAGCACCATGATGGCACAGAGTGGGTGCTAAACAAATATTAGTTCCCTTTTTTTTTTTTAAGAATAGGGAATGAATTGTTCTTCGGAAATAGAATAGTCATGGAAAAACCCAGGGGCCCCCAGTGAAGTAAAGTTCCACCAGGGCTAAACAGAGCCATTTCCCAATCGTTTGTTCAAGGACCAGCCCTCTCCCGTGTGACTGGCTTCCCACACAGAGGGCTAGTACGCTTCCTTTCCTGTTCTCCTTGAGCTGGGCCTTGCCAGCAAAAATGGAGTTAGCCACTCAAAATGCAATCATTACGACTCATCCAGCAGGCACAGCAACATGCTGGCTGACATGTGCCTACACATACTAAAAATGCACGCAATGTGATGCAGCCTGATAAAACAAGTGGCTCCCTTCCCCAGACCTTCAACAAAACTGTAGAGCTGCGTGGAGAGGGCAGGAACTTTGCAGCCAGATGAATGGGGGCCCAAAGCTGTTTCCTTCCTTTAACAGTGAGTGGTGTGATCTGGGGCAAGTCACTGGAAGTGTCAGTCTGAAAAGATGGTAATTACAATACTTAGTTTTGGGGTCTCATTGTGAGGATCATATAAGACAATGTCTGTAAAAGAATGGTCTAGAACACTTAAAGAGAGTTATTGCAGAAATGCCAAGAATCTGAAACGGGAGGAGAGAGGGGAGTCCAGTGCTGAGCTCACCTTTTTTATAGTGTTTTACCCAATAAAGTGGCCTCATCTGTTTCTCAACTCCTTTGGGGCTTTTTGCCTCTTAACAGTAAGACTTGGACCCTAGCTGGCTTTGCTCTGTTCTGGACCTCTTTTTGTTTTGCCTCAATAAATGAGCCAGCCCACCATCTGAGTGGGAATGCCACATTTCCCCCCTACGTCTCCCTCCACCCACCACCGACAATTCCCAATGCCCAGTGCAGAGCTGGGGACAGCAGGTCCTCGGAGGGAGGCTGGGAAAGGAGAATCGAAATCATCTTCAGCCTCAAACCTCTTCCCCAACTCCTCCCTCCTTCCTCTGCCTCAGTGGAGCCTGTTTGGATGGGAGGGCCAGCAGTGAGCAGGAAGGGCAGGGACAAAGAAGGGTATGGGAGTGACACTCTGGATATGGATCCGGATCCAGATCCGGGGTAAATTATTTTGGAATGAGAACCAAACTAAAAAGCACTGCAAAAAGAGAAATTCTCTCCCTCCTCTCCTCCTCTTTTCTCTGAAAAACTGTCAGATGGAAAAGGAAGAAGGTCAAATGAAGCAGTCCAGACCTGAGACAGGTTAGAATTTGAGAATCCTATTGGCAACTATTTTGCATAATGCTTTCCCCAGCTTTGTCTCATTTCAACCTTCACAACGTCTTGGTGAAGCAGATGCTGTTGGCCCATTCTATAGATGGTAAAACTGAGACTAAAAGAAGCATCGTCACTTGCCTGAGAATCACACAGCAAGGAAATACCAGATATGGGGCTCATACCTGAGTTTGCCTTCTCTAGGTCCTAGGTTCTTCCTATTATGGGCGGTCATTTATCCATAGGACAAAAAAGAACTTCTGAGTCCTGGGCCCATCTCAGACTCTCCTCTATCTCCTGGCCCCTGCCACTGACAATCCAGACACCCAAGCGACCTCGGTGGGGTGCATGTGAAGCTACTCACTGATTCACCAAGCTGCACTCAGGATTTGTGCACTTTTCTGTGTACATGATCTAGTTCTTTTAAAAAGACACAACAAACAAATATAATTTTAAAATCTACTGGAATATCACCTTCCACTAAAGGCTTTTTCTAATTTTTATTCGTAAAAGCACCCTATATAATGGGACCCCCTGCCTGTCTCTCCAGCCCACCACCCCCCACTTTGTGCACTACCCACAGAGGCCAGGCTCTCCCGCCTCTGTTCCTTTCTTTCCGGAACTCTTCCCTCCTTGGGCAGGTTGGTTCCCACTGCCTCATCCCTCCGGCCTCAGGTGAGACAATCCTGCCTCCAGGAGTCTTCTCTGACCACCACTCCTCCAGAGTTGGGACCCAGACCCGCTAAGCCTCCCCGCACCAGGGCCCACTTCCTGCACAGCCCTGCCGTTCTGAGCTGGGAACGCCTGTTTCTCTGTCTGCCGCCCCCAGTCCGTGAACCCCTTGAAGGCAGGCAGGGTCTATGCTCTCTAATTCCTGCTTCCCAGCCGCCCGCTCAGCACAGAGGCCCCGCACGTGTTTCTGGGTCAAAGAACGAATGAATCCACTCCCTGCCCACCTTCCAGTACGGTTTGTTTCCCTCTTGACTTGAAACTCTGCTTTTTCAGCTGCGTGCTCTGTCCCTTTGCCTAATCTGAAATTCTGGGGTGGGCAGGGGGGGGGTGTCGGCGCACGGGAGGGGTTCTGTAGTGGGTTGGGTTGAATTGTGTCCTCCAAAAAGATATATCCAACCCACGGTACTTGCAAATGTGACCCTATTTGGAGATAGGGTCTTTGCAGACATAATAAAGGATCTCAAAATGAGATCATTTTGGATTTAGGGTGGGCCCTAAATCAGCCACGTGAAGAGGGAGGCAGGGGTCGGAGTGATGCTGCCATAAGCTAGGGGAGGCAAAGAGTGGCTTCTCCCTTCGAGCCTTCCATGGGAGCACAGGGTTTTGGGCCTCCAGACCTGTGTGAAAATAAATTTCTGTTGTTTGAAGCCACCAAGCTTGTGGCATTTGTTCCCGCGGCCCTAGGAAACCAGGATTAGCTGCAACCGCGCCCCTCATGGCTGCGACATCCCAGCCACCCACCTGCCCCAGCATCTTCAGAAACCTCACCATGCAAACAGTAGGGCCTCCGTGAAAGACCTTATGAGGTGCTGAGTCCCAAAGGCCTTGTCTGCATTTTTAGCTGGGTTGCCTATTCTAAAGGTTGACTGAAGCCAACGCAAGGTTCTCCCAACCCCATGGTCAGGTCAGTCAGTCAGCATGGAAAGCACTAGCATCGGCGCGTGCTCACTGCCCGCTAGCCACGCCACACTGGTGTCCCATTCGGTCAATTTCCGCTCAAGACGTATTCTTGAGTATGTTCTCAAGGCCCATCTTCGAGAAGGGGGAATTGAGGCTCGGGGGGGTGGGGCCACTGGCTTGAGATCTCACAGTGCTCCCACTGTGGGTGTTGGGTCTGGAGCGCTGGGCTCCCAGGGCTGTCCTTCACTTGGCTGAGCTACCAGGCTTTGTGACAGGAACAGAATCAGGACAGGGAGAAGGAAGAGAGGGGGAGAGACCAGTGGAGGAGAGGGGTTCAGCTAGCAGACTTTGTGTTTTTGCTTTCATAGGCTGGGAACAGTTAGGTATCATACTTCTAACTTTCCATGTGTTGTGCTGGTGCCAAATGTAAACCTTGAGTGATCCTTATCTATGATCGGTATGCATCTGTATGTGCAAAATTAATCATACTGTAAAGCCGCCATGGGAATTCCAGACAACCCCACGACGACGGCAGGAAGCACAAGCGTGAGAGCGGGCACGTCACTGCCACAGACGCAACAGCACTGGTCCCCGGGGGTGCGTGTGTGAAGGGGGTGGGCCCCTAATCCGCCTCCTCGCTGCTCATCGCCTTGGTCTGGGTAACATACATGCTGGTCAGTGAGCCACCCAGGCCTGCAGTCACCTGTAGCATTGACGCGGGCTCGTCCCGGCACTTCGGAGAGAGGTCACACGCTTTCATGCGCTCAGCAACTATTTATGGAGCGCCGACTGTATGTCGGCAGAAAGCAATCATATGGTAATAACATTGTACGGTGACAGATGGCAACTACACTTATCCTGGTGAACATTTCATAATATATGTAACTGTGGATTCGCGAGGTTCTACACCTGATACTAATATAACATTGTATGTCAGCTATCACTCAATAAAAATAAATAGGAAAAGGGGGGGAACACAATCTATTCCTATAAAGCTTATATTCTACTGGGGGGGGAGGAGAGAGACAATAAAAAGTAAATACATAAATATATACTATTTCACCGAGACGTGAGAAGGAAAATCAAATGGGGGACTGGGAGAGACTGGGCGTGCCATGTTATGCAGGTCATCCAGGAGGGCCTTCCTGATAAGGTGACAGGAGAGCAGAGGCCTGAGGAGGCGAGAGTGAAGTCTGTGGATACTTGGAGGGGGAGGGAACTGCAAGTATAAATAATCCGAAGGTAGAATGTGCTTGAAAAGTTCCAATGTCCAGGAGACCTTCGAGGCTGGAGCAGAGGGAGCTGAGATAGGGCAGGAGGAAGCCAGTCTGAGAATTTGCCAGGACACTGTCCACACAGGGTCTGCCAGCCACAGTGAGGACCTTGGACTGCTCTGGGTGTGATGAGAAGCCACTAGGGGTGGGGGGAGGTCTGGTGCAGGTTCTGGAAGGATAAACAACAGAGGGCAGGCTGGAGGCAAGGAGGCCAGGGAGAAGGCTGCTGTCAGATTCCTGGGGATGGAGAGTCCTGGATGGAGGCCTTGAGTCACAGTGGATTGGAGCAGACTGAAAAGGACGAAGAAAAGGAAGGGAAAGGAAGGTGAGGGGAAGAAAGAAAAAGGGTGGAAAGGAGAAAATACAAATGAAGTGTGAGAGAAAAGACTGTTTTACACAGAAACAAGAACTCCGTCGTTAATTACTGCATGTCAGACTCTGGGACCAGCAAAAGGGAAATGGATACCTCCCAGGTGCCAGCCTCTGTACTAGATCCTCATATGTCCCACCTCATCATATAATGATCGTTTGAGGTAGGAATCATGAGCCTCTATTCACATGAGGAATCTGAGGCCCAGAGAAGTTAAGTAATTTCTCCAAGGTCACACAGCCAATATGGGAATGCTGGAATCAGAGTCAAGAGATTGTCTAAGTCCAAAGCCTGTTCCTTCCAAGCCTCATTCTGGCTAGGTGCAGAGAAGATTATAGACATAGTCCCTGCTCTCAAAAAGTCCCCTGACTTACAACAGCCCCATGAGGTCAGAATGGATGCCCAGAGAGGTTAAGTGACTTGCCCAAGTCACAACAGCTGGTAGGCGGCAGAGCCAAGATTCAGTGCTGGTCTACCTCCTCGTATCTTAACCACGACTCTGTGTCATTACATAACGCCACTGTTTCGACCTTTAGTAAAATATATTTTTAAACTTCATTTACAGATAGGTGGTAGGTAAGAAGAGAACCAAGTCATCTATGCCGACCAGTTCTCTAAGACTTCTTGAAGAACACACACGCACACGGGCACACACACACATTTATTGACATGTATACATGCACATATGGATATGGACACACCCATAAAGTGCATGCATACACAACATTCCAAAGTCAATTACTTCCTAAATTAACCTCTGTTATCTGGGTCTCTGGGGAAGTTAAGTCATTTGCCCAGTCATGATGAACTGCCAAAGCCATCTTGTCTATTCCCAGGAAGTAGGCGGTCTTCAGATTACTTCTTAAAAAGTCAACTGGAACATTCTGTTACCATTTCCTTGAGAAGCTCAAGGAAGGGGTACTAGTAGGACAGTTGAAATGTCAAATATTCATCCCTCGGCAATAGAGGGCTTCTAAAAACACCGATTCCCAGTGCCCTGCTTCTTCTCCGGAAATGCAGACTCAACTACTCTGGTAATTCAGTTTGGAGCATCAGGAGGAAAAAGACTCCTGTTGAGAGGTACTGTGGTCTAGGGAAATGAGTGGAAACTCACTTTGTCCTCCGACAGCCCTGAGTTCTAAGCTGGTTTCCAGCCCTTCCTGGCTATGTGATCCCAAAGAGGTGACTGGGTTCCCCTATAAACAAAACAAGGATAATATAATACCTCCTTCTGCGCTATCACGAGGATTATAAAGATCCCTTAAATAAAGTGTCAAGCACACAGCTGATGTTGATGGAGGGCAAAGTTCAGAGTCTTGACCTTTCCCCTACAAGGCACAGAGCCACTAACTTCCAACCAATAGAACCTATAATTACTATCTCTGGCCACCATGGGAAGGAGTTTAAAAGAGGGGGAAAAAAAAAGGCTGTCAGATGTTTTCACGCAGAAAGGCAGGCCCAGGCATCATTACCATGTTGCTAGGTAGTGTTAAGCCACCCACCTAGCCCCAGAGTGGGCAGCAATTAATGTAATTAGTGCAGTGATGAGTGTCCTCTGCAACGATAAACAGCTTGGTCCTGCAGAACTTGACAGACCTGCTGGTCCCCTGGGGCTCCTGACCTTGAACGTCCACTCGGGGAGTGGTGTAGTACGGTTTAGTGGAAAGAGACAGGCTTGGAGTCAGATGGAACCAGAAGTAAATCCTGTGTTTGCTAATTCCTAGCCATGTGTCTGAAGGCAAGCTGTGTCCCCTCTCTGAGTCTTCGTCTCCTTATCCAGAATATGGGGCTAATAGTATTTTCACAGGGTTATAATTACCTCTACCATCATCATCTCATCATCCTGGAAAACCCCAAACCGGGCGGGTGTTGAACTGGCAAAAGGGTGGACATAAACATTGCTGATACCTAGCGCGGGAGCAGCCCCATTCTTCTCTGGCTAAGGTCAGAGCGGGCAGCACTGATCTGACCGGCTTTAGGGAAACTATTGGAGTTTGGAATGTAAAGCATATTGATAACTAGAATAAAAAGGGAGAGAAAGTACCCCTTGATTTGATCATTTAAGATAATGTTATAAATAATTACCACTAATATTATCGGCAATACCACCACTTACGTAAAACAAAAGCACCGCGGCAATCTGGCAGTTGGGCCTCAGAGAACACCCAGTTCAGCAGTTCTCAACCCTTTCCATGGCGTCTTGGACAGGTGAGACTCACATAGCCTAACAGTCTAGGCAGAGAAAACAATTCATGGGGTAATAATAATAAACATTTCCAGCTGCTAGCTGTCAATCCAGTTTTCTCTCCCACCAGAGAAAGCTTTTCAGTATCCCTGGGTGTAAGCTGAAGCTATTAAAGGGATAACTTTTTGAATCCACTCTAATTTGTTTAATAAAATGGAGGTTGGGAGTCAGCACTACAGTGGAGAACCAGTGATCTGGCCCAGGCCTTCACGCTATTGGTGGAGAAGCTGAGGCCCCAAGTGACCCATCTAGCCTGTCATGCTAGCATATACTTCTTGCTCAATCGGTACTTGCTGAATGAGAATTCGTGAATGAATAGGAAATGAGATGACATGACCAAGGTTACCCAAACTGTATGTGGCTAGTAACACGTACGGTTTGAAACTTTGGGACTAGGAGTCAATTTATTTATTTGTTTGTTTGTTTGTTTAGTATATGGAATGCTTCACAAATTTGCATGTCATCCTTCTGCAGGGGCCAAGCTAATCTCCTCTGTATTGTTCCCATTTTAGTATATGTGCTGCCGAAGCGAGCGCTGGGGGTGAATTTGGAATGTGGTACCTAGAAATGCATGTTCATTGTATTTCCTTTCTTTATTTTGCTCAACGGTAGCCTGGGAAATGAAACCACTTCCCCACAGACATGGCAGCGTAGAGTGAGCCACAGTAATAGCCCGAAAAGACGTGGAGTTCTAGAATCTTCAAAATATGGATGATACCAGGGCCGCCTGGGTTGCTCAGTCAGTTATGCAACCGACTCTTTGGTTTCAGCTCAGATCATGATCTCAGGGTCGTGGGATCGAGTCCTGTGTTGGGCTCCCCGCTCAGCAGGGAGTCTGCCTGAGGTTCTCTTTGTCTCCCTCTTGCTCTGACCCTCTCCCCCCACTCTCCAGTGTCCAATCTCCAGCGCTTAAAAGCCACAACTGAGAGCCCCCCATACAGTAGACACTTTAACTGACCAGTGGAAAACGGAAGATCTTTTAACAGAATTGACCTAGTGCAGAGCCCGTAGAAACAGTCCTCAACAGCTGATCACTGGTGATGGCTCTTCCCTGCCTTTTCCTCTGCCCCGAATGCCCTTCCCAAACCACTCTCCTCTCCCAGGCTCAGCATTTATATCCTTTGTGTTGTAGCCCCTCTTTAGAGAGGCCCTTTCAGATCATCCCCTTTAAGAAGATCCTCCATTTTATTTCCTTAAAGCCAGAAGTGTTTGGAGATCTTCTAGGTCAGTAGCTCAACTGTCTCCCAACTCCCCCGTCAGATAATATTCAATATCCTGCTAGCTACACCACAGGGAAAACATAGTTCCAGATCACAGGCAATCCCCACCTGGCTTTTTTCACTCCTAACACTTGCTGCTTACTGTGATTTCATATTAATTTATTTATTACCTATATATAGCAACTATAATACCAGTGATCACAGTTGACATTTACTGGGCACTTCCCGGTTTAGGTACTCATCATTCATTTAACATCCATAACAACCCTCTGAAATAGATTCTATTGTGAACCTTATTTTACAGATGAGGAGACAGATTCAGAGAGAGGAGTTTGACCAAGTGCATATAGTGCATCAAGGACAGAGCCAGACATCAGAGCCAGACACTCTGGCTCCAGAGGTTAAGTGCTTAACCTCTAGGTGATATAGAAGCACCATGAGGGCAGATTCCATGTCTTTTTTGCCCACCACTTCATTCCCAGGACCTTGTATAATGTGTGGTATGGGATAGATCCTCAATCAGTATTTGTCAAAAGAATGAAAAGTCAGCAGGGAGGGGGGAGGGAGGGAGGGAGGGAGGGAAAGAGGGAAGGAGGAGCCCTGAGGAGGAAGATATGCCACTAGCCCCTTCATGCCCTTGCATAGGTAAAGTAGGGCTGGGACCCACTGGAGATAGAGTTGAATGAGACAGTGTCCCTGTCCTGGAAGAGTGCCTGCATCCGCATCTCAAGGGGGTCCACTGGTTCCGATGCTCTCAGGAAAGCCCAGGGCCCTTCGCTGCCTAGGAAAGGGGGTTCAGCTCTAATGCAACCATTGTGCTCCAGGGCCCTTATGGGGGCCCTCAGAGCACATCAGGGAATATGACAGAGCCCTCTCTCCAGGAGTCACAGCCTAGTGAGGAAGAAGAGCCCTGCAACCAAGGAGAGGAGGGCGGTGTGGACCAATCAGACAGGGAAGGGAGGGAAGTCTCTGAATGTATTCTGCCTCTGGGAGTCTCTGCTTGGGCAGCTCATGAAGCCCGGGACTGGGGCAGGCTCTTGGTCGAGAACTGCACCCCTCGGCCTCCACATCAGCATACGCAGCCACTGTGCTCTACAACACGATACTGTGACACATGAGACTTGAAGACAAGCTAAGGCTGATCGCTAGAGGAATGAGAGCCGCCTTCTTTCACACTGATTTTTCCCAGGATGTTAGCATTTTGTTCCACTGAGGAACAGCAGGGAACAGAGACTGTCCTGCACAGGGGAATGTGATTGCCTCAGAGGCATACAGAACTAGGGGGACTGGGCATAGTGCCCTTTCACCCTCCATCCTCCTGCTGAGCTATTTGTCCACGTTGCCTTTCTTAAAAGGGTTTATTGCATGGTGTGCCCCCATCTTCAAGCACCTGCCCTCACCACCATAACTGGGCAGCCTCCTCTCTCCCTTATGCCTTCCATCAAGCAACCTTTGCCAGTTTTAAGGTTGAGTCCTGTATTTGCTATAGTGTGTGTGTGTGTGTGTGTGTGTGTGTGTGTGTGTGTATTTATTTATTCTGTCAAAATTTAACAGGTCTTTTTAGGATACTGAGAGTTTTATCTTAGCATTGTGGTTACAATACTGCACAGGTTTTCAGTGGTCTGCCTCAACCTTATTTTTGCAAAAAGGCCTATTATTTTTTAATGTACAACTCTGCAGAACACCAAGCTTTGCAGGAACTTCCATGTCATGTTGTAGCAGAAATGCCTGTAGCATTTTCTACCTGCTCCTATGGCATTCCTTACCCAAGTTCTATGAAGTAGGGGGAAGTGGCAATTACCACCCTCATTTTCAGATGAGGGAACTGAGGCTCAGAGATGTTTAGTGACTCATCCAAAGGTGACGAAACAGTACTTGAATCCAAGTCTTCAAGTCCATTTACCCAATTTTCACTGTACCCACAACATTTAGCACATTTCCTAGTGATATGGTAAGCAATTGATCAGTAAGATATTCAGGGAACAATTAATTCTGCCCACAGATCATTCCTTTATCCAACAATAGGGTCCATGAATGCCATTTGGGGGAGAAAATGAGGGAAAGAAGGTAGCTAAATTTTTTGAACTTCTACTATGAGCCAAGAATGACATTTGATGCTTTTTGAACACACACACACGCTGTGAGATAGCTGTTGTCATTCCATTTTATAGACAAGAAACTGATGTTCAACAGTTTAAGGAAACTGCCCAAGATCATACTACTGGGAAGGGAATGCATTGAGATTTGAACCCAAGTCTTCCTGATTCCAAAGCCCATACTTTTCCACTGTATCAGTGGAGAATGCCTACCTCCTATAGAATAAGAGAATACTTTCGGTGGTACAAGGACAAATCTATTTATTTGAATGACTGTGTATTTATTTTTACAGTGGTCTAAATGTTTCTGGCAAGTAATATTTGTTATCAACTTAAAATTGTAAGACATCATCTCCTATAAAAAATAGCTTTAAGTTTTAAGAAAGTAAATCTCTTTAAAGAAAAATACCAAGAAAATTAATTTTAGATCTGTAAGTGAACATAGCAAAATGGAGAAAGCAGTGCGTAAATCATTGAAACTTGAGGAACACAACTCTTAATCCTTACAAAGCCCTTAATAAAACATTTTCTTTATGCAGTTGATTCCCATGAGCTAGATCAGCAGATATTGTCTAAATTAGCTCGAATAGAAAGGAAATTAAAATAGGCATGATTCCCTGGCCAGTGTCTTCAGGAATTTAACATGGCACTCTTTATTTCAGCGTCTGTGCCAATTGGTGTTTTCATCCCAGGACTCAGACGTAGTAGGTCTAAGAAGTGCTTGGGTTCTCGCAAGACAGAGGAAGCAGTAGCAAAAGAAGACAATATAGATTTTAAAGAGAGTAATGGAAGTTTCAGGGCCTAGTGACTATTCCCAAATGATCCATACACTTGATGTTTGTGTTATGCAGAGAGAAAAGTGAAAAGCCCTGGGCTCGCTCTAGACACCTGGGTTTCAATCCTATCTTAGCTACTAATTTAATGTGTCACTCAGGTAAGTGACAGCTGGGAGGTCCACTGTCCCCACTGGCTGAATGAAGGAATTTTGATTTCCATAACCACTTTCCAGCAATGTGAGACACACCCAATCAAGAATAACTATAATTGGCAGAAGCAGCTGTCCATGTAAGCTAGAAGGCACCTGCCTACCATGGGCACCAGAGCCCTTCCTGCTCTAAGAATCTCTGATTTCATGATTCAAGCTCCTTGTGCTACAGATGGCCACACGATTAGCAGGGATGCATACAGAGGGCCATTAGAGTCTCTGAATGATGCTTAGAATGTCACATCACAAGCCACATAAGCCAAGCTGGTGTAAACGCCTACCTGCCCTTCCAGGCAATGAGTACTCTGATTAATTAAATGCCCATGTGGCTATCACTAAGCTCATTATAATTGTAAATATGGAGTTTGTATTTTTAAGAAATGCTTAATGCAACTTTGTAATATATTGAACGCAATTTAAACTATGCTGGCTAAGTATTCTCTTTTCCTCACTTTATTGCTATTTTTATAACTAACAAAGCAGTGAATGTGGATTATAGTAGATGACTATACAGCAAATATTCACTATCTCCTTCCATATCCTCCATGACCTCCAAGCTTCACTGATATTGGACTTGGCCATGTGGCTTGCTTCAACTATAGAAAGTGGGCAAAAATGATAGTATACCAGTTCCAAGCCTCGGTCTTAAAAAGCTTCCCACGTTTCCATTTGCCCCAACCTCTGCCATGAGAAGAACAGATCCCTGGTAGATCCTGCCTCTCTAGGATGAGTTCCAGAATGAGACACATCAAGCAGACCTGCACTGGACCCTCAACCCTATCTCTTCAGGGTGCCCGTGAACACATGCAATATGGCACTCGAGTCAGCAGTTCCAGGAGAAACCAGCATCACTACTCTGAAAACTGCCAGGGAGCCCCGTGCGGTGGAGAGAAGAGACCACCCACCAGGACCTTAAGAAGTGTAAGCCACCTCAGCTAACCTGCAGACCCATAAGCAGGAAAAACAGCACTTAACCTTAGATAGCACTCCGATTTTGTGGTGGTTTGTTTCATGACAAAAGCTGATTAATCCACCTATTGTGACCAGGAAAAATTTACAGAAATCATATGCTTTTAAAAAGTACCATCTCTTTATCCCACCCCCAGTGAAAGTAGCTGACAATCACCATTTGATAGGTAACTTTCTACTCCTTTCTCTGGACTCTCCAAAGATTAAATGAGCAAATGCATGTAAAAAGCACTTAGCACAGTGATGGGCATATAATGTAGCCACTCATTAAACATAAGCTGTTCTTATTATATTCTCATGCAAACAAATATCTCAGGTATAAGGGTTTTTTAATGTATGCAAAAATGAGACCATATTATACACATTGCTCTGCAACTTGCTCTCTTCGTGTAACGTGGTATCATGGGTTTGTCTTTAGGTCAACTCATCTTTTTAACTCACTTTTTAAACTAGCTACATGATATTCCAGGGTTCAAATATATCATAATATATTTTACCTATTTCCATTTTGTAGATCAAGAAACTGACATTCAGAGAGCTGTCAAAATATTTGCTGTTCCTCCCTGTCAAGTCCTGGGACACACTCTGGCCAATCAGAGGTGAGTGGAAGTGACAGGTGAGCAAAACTTTAAGAGCTACCTCATGGTGTTACCTCTCTCTCGTCCCGTGACACACAGCAGCAATATTTCAGACAGGGGGCTGCCACTTCAGCCTGAGTTTCAGAGAGAGCTAAGGCCTAAAATCATGATGGAAACGTAACATGCACATGAAATAAATTCATTTGTTCGAAGACTCTGAGATTTGGGAGGTGATTTGTTACCATAACAGAATTTAGAGAATGTTAATACAGTATTTTAAGACTTTCAAGTGTTTGGAAGTTCATTGTAAATATTCACCATCCACTGGTTTGGCCAAGCATCAACATGCCCGTCAATCAAGATGTGGGCTGACAGAATAATGGGAAACGATCTCCTCCCTAACTTTTAGCTATTATCAATAGCTTTCTCCCCTACTGCCAAATCACTAGGCAAAGAACATGATGGTATCACAGAAAAAAACAAGTCTAATGATGTAGTCCAGTAGGTTGAGGACATCCTCTGTATGTGGGAAGGCTCTTAGGTAGGTCAGGATCATAAGAACGTTGACCCATTTTCACTAGGTTGCAAACTACATACACACAAACACGCAACACAGCACTCGTGTGAGCAGTTCCAAGAAAAGCCATCATCACTACCTAGAAAACTGCAGGGAAGGCAGGTGCAAAGGAGAGAAAGTAGACTGAATGGGACCTTAGGAAAGCTAATTTCAGCTTCCCTGGGTATCAACTCTGGACTTCCATCTGCTCAGAGAACTACCGTGAGGAGCCAATGAGGGACAGCAGGTGCAATTACAACTAATAAGAGAAAACATTTATTTTTTAAATTTTTTTATTACACAGGTAATACATGTTTATCGTAGAAAGTTTTAAAACAAAAAGAGCAACAGAAGGAGGAAAATGAAAATTACCCAAATATCACAACTGTTGATATCTTGTTGGTTAATCAGCCGTATTTCCTCCTAGGTAAATGTATACACATAGAGTACAAGGCCTTCTGTATGCATTTATTAAGTGTGTGCATACATTTATTACAAGTTCCTCCTCTCATGCTCATCCTCTCCATTCTTACTTTCCAGTTTACCTTTTGGTCCCTCCAAACATGTCCCATTGTCATGCCCCATAGTCAGACCTTTGTTCATGCATTCCCTCGTCCTACAATGCTCTTTCTCTCTCCACTGACTCCTCTTCTGGCTACTCTTCCTCAACCTTTAGGTTTCAATTTATTCATCACCTCCTTAGAGGACAATTCTCTAGCCACTACCTTTGTCAGATGTCTCTTCTGTGTGAATCCAGAACGTCCTGCCCCCCTTTCTCATAGCATCATCATACTCGACTAGTCTTGCCCCCATATTGTCTACTTCCCTTGCTATGCCCCAACTTGAGGGCAGGTACTGTAGCTTTTGTTCACCAACGTTTAGCAGTGATCGGCCCATGGTAAACGCTCAAAACTTGTTGAATAAATGAACAACACAGCTAACAAAATGTGCTACCTATATTTCTTCTGAAATCCCCAAGCTACCTGGCATTTCTCAATAAATATCCAGTGAAAGATTAAATATAGAAGAAGATGAAGGAAATGGTCACACATCTCAAGAAGTTTATAAATTCTACAGGAAGAAAATATTACCAACAGGAAGCATCAGTATGTAATTAAGTGCTATGTCCTTTACTTCTGCTTCCTCCACTAATTCTCTTCAAACAGGAAAGGGCAGAACAAAATCCCTAACTTCAGTTCCCTGTTTATTCTCTCACTGAGTGGATCCTGCAGCACCAGTTGGAATAAGAAGACACTAGCAACTTTAACATATATACTCTCAAATCTCTGTGGTTCAACACAATACAGTTGATTCCCCATTCAGGTCAACTCTAATGCAAACACTCCTGGTCAGTGAGCAATTTTCCATGTGGTCATTCAGACACCCAGGCTCCGTCTGTCTGTGGCTCTGTCCTTCTCTATATCCCTTACACTTGACCAGGAGATGGGGAGAGACGGTTTTAGGAGCCAGGCCTGTACCTAGCATACATTAGCTTCACCCTCTCTGCATTGGCTAAAACTCAGCCACATGGCCACACCTAATTACAAAGGAGGCCAGGAAATGTAGTTTAGCTGTGTGCACAGCAGGAAAAGGAGTTGGTGAACACTTTGCAGTTTTCCTGCCACAAATATTTGTCATACATCAGAGTACAGTTATCTTAAGTGATCCCAAGTACAGGTAACTTGTTTATGAATACCAAAAACTCTTGTCTTCACACAAGAATGTCCATCTAACTAACACTGGACATAAGAAAACATCATCTCAGATTTTCAAATTTTGAGAGTAATAAAGGGTCAATTCCAGAATTGATAAACCACTAATGTTGGTCGCCAACCCCTGGCCAAATTCTAAAAGAGAATATTTAAAGATGATTTTTATCAACTTTGAAAATAAAGTGATGATTACTACAAGCTACTACGAGCTCACTGGGAATTTATCATAAACTAAGCCAGCATAGTGTCTGGCACAGGGTTGACAACAAATATGTATTGAATGGATGGCCTTCAATTCCACTTTTAAGGCAACTATCCCATTGATAAGTAACTGTGACTTCATAAATTTCTTCCTTAAATATTGCAGAGTTTTCCTCTCTAACCTCTAAACATTACCCTCATTCTGACCTATAAACCTACAGACTAGGTCAACTCTCCCATGTGACATTTGCACAACTACTTGAAGACTTCACTTATTCTTCCCCCTGGGTAAATAAATATGCCCCATTCCTTCAACTCTTCTCCATGGGACATAGTTTTGGGCTTCTCACCATTTGACTGACCCTCTCTGAGATCTGATTGGCCAAAATTGCATTCTACTGTTTCATGCCCACAATGCTCCCAATGAGGTCTAATCACAGCATTCAGCAGAATTAGCACTGCCCAGGCCCGAGTATCACTAGAAGTATATAAGTAAGTGAAGATGCTGCCAAATGGATTCCTGCACTGGGAAAGGGGCAGGACTTGAAGATGACCCTCCACTTTATGATCCCGGAAGTTTTGTGGAAGTTCTGAATGCTGAGAAGAAATCACCAGAAGGATGATGGTGTGCACAACCATTACACATTCCTCCTTGATCAAAACCTAGTCTGTGCATACTCTACAATGACTCAGTTCACTCACTTGTATTTCAGTTTTCTTCATTTCTGCCTCTTTACTCCAATTGTGATGTGAATGCATATATCCAAGCTGACAATCTGGGGAAAAAAAAAAAAGAAAAAACAGGTGGAGGGTGAGGGAGAGAATGAAACATTCCAAAATTGGAAACCAATCTCAAGCACATAAGAACAAATTTTGTGGAGAGCTGATTCAAAAGAAGGACTTCCACAGGGGCTCTGACGTATAACAGAGACTTAATGAGCACCCTCTATGTGCCAAGCACCATACTAAATGCTGTGGATACAGTGAAGACTAAAGGATGCCTATCCTGCCTCTGGTGGGCAAAACGGATCTTAAAATGAGACTTACACAAAGAAATATGGAATAACAAATTTAGGTAAATTCTCTTGTTACAAAGAAATCTCTAGGTCCCTGGCTTCAGCTTTCCATGAGGCGATATTTGCCAGAGTAATTTCTTGTCCATTTTCTCCATCCCTTACTTCCTTCCCATGAGAAAGGTTTGGGTTATCTGATTGCTGAAGTCAGAAGAAAGACCCAGCATGCCCACCCCAGCCATTGCTCTGTCTTTTCAGAATCAATTTGTCCACAGGATGTACACACTCACTGTCTATTTGGAAGTGGCTTGCAAGTGCCCACCTTCGCCAGGGACCAATAGGTAAGTTTAATTCCAGGTAAAGCATTGGGAAACCCATTGTGTCTGCCATGCCCTGCAATCTCTCCTTTATCAGAATAACACTGTGATCTCCTGTGTCTAACTTCCAGCTGGTCCTGAGCTCAAGAGGGAAAGGAAGGAGTGTTATTTATTACATTCCTGAGTTCCCAACTGCTATAAAGAAAAAACAGATTTATGAGAAAGTATAAGAGGGGAATCTAATTTAAATGGGGGAAGGGTGCAGTATGAAAGAAAGCCTCTTCAAGTGTTATTAAAGCCAACATCCAAAGGAAATAGAAATTGACCAAAGAAGAGGGAAGAAGTGGGAGGGCTACTATAAAGGTTCTTAGGCAAGAAATAGTTTATCTTGCTTGAGGTACTAAAGAAGTCCAGTGTGACAGTCATTAGGGCTGGTCACCAAATATGTGTAGCTCTCTGCCTTCCAGGAAAATAAGATTGCACTTCCTGGTCTCCTTGTGGCTGGGGCTGGAGGGGGTAGGGCTGATGGGAGAGTGGGCATGAGACTAGTTTTAACCAATGGATTGTGAGAAGTGACATGGTACATTCTCCGGCAAATGTACTTAACTGCCTGGCCAAGACCCTTCAAAGTTTGCTTTCTGTCTACCACGAGATCTGTAATGTTCCTGAAAGTAGGTGCTACATTAGGCTGGGCCCCAGAGAAGGCAACGTGATCAGAGTCCCTGCCAACCCTTGATGGATATGGAGCAGGAATAAGAAATAATTTTTTTTGTCTTAAGTCACCAAGATTTTTGTTTGTTTTTTTTTTACTGTAGTATAACCCAGGCTCTCCTGACCGATACAGTCACACTGAGTATGGCTACAAAATAGTTGGGAGGTAATATAGCCCAGATAACGTGAGATCTTATAGGCAAGGTAAAGAATTTGGGTTTTATCCCAAATCCAACAGGATGCACTTAAGGAGGTTTCAGCAGGGGAGTTTGATATGTCCCAATTTTTACGTATTAAAACAAAGTGCTATTACTATTTGACTATTAAAATAACCCTTAATTCCACTATAGAAAAGGCTATTTTTTAAAAATTCATCAACAAGCATTTATTGAACACTTTCTAACCTCCCATGTGCCAGGCACTGCATTAAGCATCAGAGCTATAAAAATGAATTAGAAAAATAATAATAATAAAAATATTTTTAAAAAAGAATTAGACACAGTTCCTAGATTTGGAGTCAGGGATGTAAGAAGACATCTACATGATAAACATTCTCTGCTTCAGGTGTTTACCCAATATGGTGAGAGCCAAAGAAAATAATAACTATCTGAGTGTAGGGAGGGAGAGGGGGTAACAGAAAGTTTCAGGGGGAGAAATTATTCGAGCAGGGTCTTGAGGGGGAAGTCAGAGTTTGCCAGGTGGCATTTAGATTAAGGATAAAATGAAATGGAAAGACAGAAAAACGTTAGAAGAATTGAAAATGTTTAGGGTAGCTGAGACCCTGTGTAGTTCAGGGTATGGTAGACTGAATTACTCTTCGCAAACAATTGCTGCCCAGACCCACTGATGTCAGGCTTGACAATGCGAACTGCTCTCAGCCGAAGCTTTAAGTACCATGCTCTTTTCTCTTTGCCATGACAATCAGCAATGTTTCAGAAAGGTTCCTAGAGAAATGATGATATTGTATGAAACAGAGACACAGCCAACCCATAATGGGCATGCAGTATGAATGAAAAATAATTCTTTGGTTGTCATCCAGTAAGATTTTTGGATTGCTACCATAGTGTAACCTAGGCTATACATAGGTGCACATTTCCAGCTCTTGACTTCCAGACACATAGTAGGATTGCATTTTCTTGCACCCTTTAAGTAAAACAGGATCATGTGACTTGTTTTTGACCAATAGAATGGATATGCAAGTAATGTGTGTCATTTCTGGGAGGGACCTTCATTGCCAATGTGAATTCATCATACTTTCTTTCCCCTGTTGAGGTATTGGGATGATTATGGAAGCATTTATCAAGAGGAAGCCTTCTTCAGACTCAGTCTCTGAATGAGTACATTGAGCAGAGCTCCTCTGACCTTGAACATGTAGTATGAGCAAGAAATAAAGTTTTTTTTTTTAAGCCACTGAGATTTTAAAGATTTTATTTATTTATTTGGGAGAGAGAGAGAGAGCAAGCGTGCACACAATCGGGGGAGGGGGAAGGGTAGAGGGAGAGAGAGAGAGAGGGAGAGAAGCAGACTCCCTGTTGACCGTGGAGCCCAACATGGGGCTCAACATGAGACTCCACATGGGGCTTCACACCAGGCTCAACACGGGGCTTGATCTCACAACCCTAAGATCATGACTTGAGGTGAAATCAAGGGTTGGAGGCTTAACTGACTGAGCCACCCAGGCGCTCCAAGCCACTGAGATTTTAGAATTGTTCAACATGGTGGCAAACCTAGCCCATCCTGACTGATATAAAAATTAGAACCTAATTCTGGGTGGCTCAGTCGTTGAGCGTCTACCTTCGGCTCATGTCATGATCCCGGGGTCCTGGGATCGAGCCCCACATCGGGCTCCCTGCTCCGCGGGAGGCCTATTTCTCCCTCTCCCACTCCCCCTGCTTGTGTTCCTGCTCTCTCTGTGTCTCTCTCTGTTAAATAAATAAATAAAATCTTTAAAAAAAAAAAAAAGAACCTAGATACACGGTAATATAACAACAACAAATAAAAGTAAACATTCATTTAGAAGGCAATAACTAAGAACACTTATAGAAGATAAAAAGATGGTGATTTATTTGGTGAATATATCACCTGTGATAATGCAGAAGGCATATCAGGAACCCAATGAACTAAAAAGCAAGAGATTGTAAAACAAAATGTTAGTAGCCTGTGTTGATGGCTGTTAGATACATTTGGAAACTTATTACAAAAAAGAGATGAGCTCAGAGAAGATTTGCCCAGTTTGTAAGCAGAAATTAAAGTAGGGACAATCTATAAATTCAGAGATTTGTAGGGTTAGAAGAGGCTACTGTTTCTCAGTCTCAACCAGTAAAATATAAAATTATGACAGGTTTTCAGCAAAAAAAAAAAAGGCCAATTAAAATCAACCTTGAAGTATGTATCAAGTCAAGGGTATGGCCTCAAACCTATTGTTATAACTTCTGGATACATTAAGATATTACCCAGCATATGCTTGCAATTGGACAGAATGGCTTTGGAAAAGGGAGGAGAAGTATCACTCTCCCACCACAGCCCAGAAAATCCACAGCGCACAAAACCAAGTCAGGAGAGAGAGGAGAAGGGAGGGACAATGAATGAGAGAGAGAGCGATACCAGCAGGCAAGAGAACAAGAAAGCAAAGAAATACAGCAAAACATGGAAGTATGTCTGGGAAAGAGTTGGCTGTGGCTATGAGCTCATGGAACGCCTGGAATCAAACAGATAAGAAGCCTACATTTTTGTGAGAGTTGTCCAGCCAAAAGCACATCAGCCTGGGATTAAAGGAGACCATATTCAAGACTTAATATCACTCTGCACCTCCCCCAATTTTTATAAAAGCTTATTTTAAAACATACTTCCTCATGCCTTCTTCAAATATAGAAAAGGAAGACTTTCTCAGAGAGCAAAGCCAGAGGTCATGGAAAGCAATGGATAGGGCAGCTGCACGAAGGGGGTAGAATCAGGGTCCAATCGGGGTTTTGAATGGTGGGGGGTGGTCCTCAACCTGTCTGCTCAGTGGACTGGCATCTACTGTGGCTTCCCATTCCTTCACTTTCTAAACGGCGTGCCCACTACAGCTAGCCTGTCTCTGTCCCACTTTACATCTTGAGGGTGCACAGGAGAGACATCTCACATTTAGAAAAAAAGGCACATCTGGAGCTGATACAGGGTCTACTACGAATCACCCAGAACCTGGAAAGTGAGCTTGACACACTGACTAGATGAATCTTTAGGATTGTCCCCCCTGAGGAAAGAATGAGGAAATTCTGCCTGTGGGAAGATAGTAAGCCAAACATTTGGTGAACAGAAAGGAGACTGCTAGAGTCATTAGTGTTGTTCTCCAAATAGTCCTGGCTCTCTCCCTTCAAGATACTCGGCAGGATTACAGAGATTTAAAATTAGGTGTTGTCACATGACTTGCTTTGGCCAATGATACCTGAGCAGAAGTGCAGTGTGTCACTTCCAGGTGGATGCTTGGAGAGCCAGTGAATGGTTTGCTGCCTTCTCTCCTCCAGCCAAGACAGTAATGAGAAGCACGTGTCAAGACGAAGCCTTCTTCAGCCCAAGTCCTCAAGTGTCCACAGTGAGCAAAACTCTCCTGCAGACCCTGAGCGGGGGCATTGTAGCATGAGCAGGAAATAAACTTCCCTGGGGTAAGCCACTGAGATGTCCGGCTTGTTTGTTAGAGCAGCATAGCCCAGCCTTTCCTGACTGATCCTGGAAGTGAGAGAGGAGGCAGGAGAGCAGGAGTGGGAGTATGAAAGGTTCTCTCGGGCAAAGGTTTCTGAACTCTCTCCTGGTCATAAGTGGAAGCCATGAAAGCTTCCAAGCAGGGGTGTTAACATGAACAAATCTGCTATTTTTTGGATAAAATATGCTATTTCTCAACATAAGGAGAAAATAAGCCTACTAAACCACATAAGGCAGAGAGAAACACACAGAACCCTTAGAAACACACAACGTCCTAAGTCTTGAAGTTTCTAAATACAGGAGCTCTGAAAGAAGGTTCTGAAAGGAGTTCCAGAGGATCAGGCATGGTAATTTGTTCTACCCCACTATCCAAGTGCCATTTCCCTACAGACATCTAATAGTTTACAAGATAAAGTCTTCCAGAGCAGAGCAGATACAAGGGAACGTAACAAAGACCTGAGGTCAATTTCCAGCCGTCTGTGTGACCTGAGCAAGATTCTTAACCTCTCCGAGCCTAGTTCCTCATATATTAAATCCAAATAATAATACACGCAGCTCGAGATGGTTGTGGGGAGAAACAGCATATTTAAATGGCTCAGATGAATGCCTGGCTGGTGGTAGGTGTTTAATACATGAAATTTATTTTTATTACCATTAACATAAAATATTATTAAGAACATCAGCTCACTGATTACAAAAGAAAATGATTCAGGGCAACAGAATAGACAATGTTCCCTCCTCGAGGAAAGTAACTGGATCTTGTCATCACTGTATCCCCCCGCCGCAGCTCAGTGCCTGGCTCACAGGAGCCACTCAATTTTCCTCTGCTACCGGAGGGAAAGAGAGGTGAGTGCGTGGGGTGAAGAAAAGTTGTCAAGATTTCTGATACCAGCTGCCGTTGGGCCATTGAATCTGAACTCTCAAAGCCACAAATACCTTAAAGCTCTGGGCTATAAACCCAAGGCTGAATTCCCCTAAGTTCAGAAGCTGAAAAGCCAGAATTAGAATCTAAGAACACAAATTGCTGCAGGTCCGACTTTCAAACCCCAGTCCTCAACAGGAGGCCCGGGAAAGTGCTGACTTCTGACCTTTCCTCCCTCACCTTCCTCCCCTCACTGCTCTTCACAGGGGTAAGGACACCTGGTCCTGCCAAGTCACACTCATGTCCTGTCATTCCATCGAGGCTCTGGGAAACTCCGAGGGAAGGTAGAGAAGGGGGCTGTTAGGCGACCAGCCCCTGGCCCTGGAGGCGACGATACTACACGAACTCAGCCCACCCAGTGAGGAGGGTCTCACCGGCCCCACTTGCAGACCTGAAGGAACTCAAAGAAGTTCAGTGATTTGTTCACTTCATACCGTGGCAGCGCGGGCCACGAGAGAACCCACGATTCCCGACTTCGGTATTCTTTCCGCCATAACTTTTGTCCCTAAGGGGTGCGGGGTAGGGGGAGGATAAAATAACAACCGCAGAAAAGGAATCACTTACATGTGTCTAGCGCTTCCTAGAGGCTACCCGGGATATGGGCCCACCTTTTAAATCCCGGTCCTACCCCTGACTCGCTGCGTGACTTTTTTTCTGAGTATCCGACCCTCTCGGACTTGTTTTCCTGTAAACAAATCAGGACGGGAGGTGTGTGGGGTGTGTGTGTTGGGGCGGGGGGGGTGTGTGCGTGTGTATGTGAAGTGCGGTTGCATGTTGTGCGGGGGCGGGTAGCACACGATCACCGGGGTTCCCCAAGTTTCGGATTCCCTAAACGTTCATTCACAACTGGAAGCTGAATTGCCCAATTCTATCCCCTATAGAAAAACTTCCCCGTCGAGGCAAAACTGTGAACACTCGCACGCTTTTTCCCATGGTCTGGAGGGTGCAGTGGGGGTGCAACGCCGACTTAGCTAAGCACCCAGTTTCAAGCAATGCAAATCACTTGGCTTTCAGGCGCAGCCAGACAGCAGCGCGGACGATCGCTCGTGAACTTGACCAGGAGACATACTTCGCAGCGTCCTCAACGTGGGGGTCCCGCTCTCGCGAGACCGCCCCTAAACTTAAGCCCACTTTCACTCGCCCCCACAGGGGACTTAACAGAGCCACCTTAAGGGCGGTGCTCCCGCCCCCCGGAAGTGCGGGGGGGCACAGACCCGGGCGATCTGCCTCCAGCCCCGCAAGGCAGCGAAGTGCCCGTGGATGACATCGAGCACCCCAAGTGGGGAAATACCCTCCACCCCGCGCTCTCGGCCCCAGACACCTGGCCCGGTTTCCTAGCCTTCCGGGTGCCTGCATCCCCTGCATTCCCGCCCGAGCCCTGGACTTAAGCCCGCCTGGGTCAGAGGCTCCGAGAGCCCGCGTTCGCCCGACTCGCGGTAGCCACCGTCGCTAGACAGTCAAACCCCAAGACGTCAGCCCACAATGCACCGGGCGGGCCGGGAAAGACGCGCCGGGGAGGGGAGGGGAAAGAGCCCGGCGCGAATCGCGCGGGAGGGGGAGGGGGAGAGGAGGAGAAAGAAGGGCCCAACTGTAGGAGGGCAGCGGAGCATTACCTCATCCCGTGAGCCTCCGCGGGTCCAGAGAAGAATCTTCTAGGGTGGGGTCTCCATGGCGACGGGCGGGCCCGCCCCCTTGAGAGCGACGCGAGCCAATGGGAAGGCCTTGGGGTGACATCATGGGCTATTTTTAGGGGTTGACTGGTAGCAGATAAGTGTTGAGCTCGGGCTGGATAAGGGCTCAGAGTTGCACTGAGTGTGGCAGAAGCAGCGAGGCAGGAGTGGAGGTGCGCGGATTCAGGGAGACAGACAGACACAGGCAGGCAAGACGGCAGTGGAGTCCGAGCTGCAAATCCTATTTTCTCTTCCATTTTCTCACCAACTGCCCAGAGCTAGCTAGAGTGGCTCCCGGGCTGGTGTTTGGGGGAGCGTCCGGAGAACCCCTTCTCCAGCCGCCCCCAGCAGGAGAGTCCCGCTGCCCGGGAGCTGCTGACAGCGCGGAGAGCGGCGACAGTCCGTCCGGGGAAGTCCGGAGAGCGGCTGCAGCGGCTAAGAACTTTCCTGGCCAGGAGGACAGGGGACAAGTGGCCCGGGTCCCGGAGCGAACTTTTGCAAAGCTTTGCTGCGCCTGAAGCTGTGGCGGCGGCAGCGAAGACAAGAAGGCGGCGGAGAGAGGAGACCGAGGAGGGACGTGCGCTCAGCTTCTCTCGCACGGGTTGCTGAACTTGGGCGAGCGCGAGCCGCGGCTGCCCGGCGCCCCCTCCCCCTCGCAGCGGAGGAGGGGACAGTCGTCGGAGTCGGGGCGGCGGAGAACCGCCGCCGGCCGGCCACAGCGGGATCGGCGCTGACTGCCGCCGCCGGGAGGGCCACTGTAGCCGGGAAGCGTGTTCGTCCGCGGGCTCCCAGGAACCGCTGCGCCGGAGAGCGCTCCGTGAGTGACCGCGACTTTTCAAAGCCGGGCAGCGCGCGCGAGCTGACAAGTAAGAGTGCGGGCGGCACCTGAAACCCTGAGCGCCCGGGGAGCGAGCTGGTGAGCGGGGCGCAGGGGGGAGGACAGCCGGCGGGTGCGCGCGCCCCTCGAGAAACTTTCCTTGCCCAGGGCCCCGGGAGGCGCGGGTGTCCCCCGCTCGCCAGCGCGCTGTTGCGGCCCCGAAACTTCTGCGCGCAGCCCAAACTAACCCCACGTGAAGTGACGGACTGTTCTATGACTGCAAAGATGGAAACGACCTTCTACGACGATGCCCTCAACGCCTCGTTCCTCCAGTCCGAGAGCGGCGCCTACGGCTACAGTAACCCCAAGATCCTGAAACAGAGCATGACCCTGAACCTGGCCGACCCGGTGGGCAGCCTGAAGCCGCACCTCCGGGCCAAGAACTCGGACCTCCTCACCTCGCCCGACGTGGGGCTGCTCAAGCTGGCCTCGCCCGAGCTGGAGCGCCTGATAATCCAGTCCAGCAACGGGCACATCACCACCACGCCGACCCCGACGCAGTTCCTGTGCCCCAAGAACGTGACAGACGAGCAGGAGGGCTTCGCCGAGGGTTTCGTGCGCGCCCTGGCCGAACTGCACAGCCAGAACACGCTGCCCAGCGTCACGTCGGCTGCGCAGCCGGTCAGCGGGGCGGGCATGGTGGCTCCGGCCGTGGCTTCGGCGGCGGGCGGCAGCGGCGGCGGCGGCTTCAGCGCCAGCCTGCACAGCGAGCCGCCCGTCTACGCCAACCTCAGCAACTTCAACCCGGGCGCGCTGAGCAGCGGCGGCGGGGCGCCCTCGTACGGCGCGGCCGGCCTGGCCTTTCCCGCGCAGCCCCAGCAGCCGCAGCAGCAGCCCCCGCAGCCGCCGCACCACCTGCCCCAGCAGCTCCCCGTGCAGCACCCGCGGCTGCAGGCCTTGAAGGAGGAGCCGCAGACGGTGCCCGAGATGCCCGGGGAAACGCCGCCCCTGTCCCCCATCGACATGGAGTCGCAGGAGAGGATCAAGGCCGAGAGGAAGCGCATGAGGAACCGCATAGCTGCCTCCAAGTGCCGGAAAAGGAAGCTGGAGAGGATCGCCCGGCTGGAGGAAAAAGTGAAAACCTTGAAAGCGCAGAACTCGGAGCTGGCGTCCACGGCCAACATGCTCAGGGAACAGGTGGCACAGCTTAAACAGAAAGTCATGAACCACGTTAACAGTGGGTGCCAACTCATGCTAACGCAGCAGTTGCAAACGTTTTGAGGAGAGACTGTCGGGGGCTGAGGGGCAGCAGAGAAAAAAAAAATTACACAGAGAGACAGACTTGAGAACTTGACAAGTTTCGAGAGCGAGAGAGAGAGAGAGAGAGAGAGAAAAGAAGTGTCCAAGGACTAAAGCCAAGGGTATCCAAGTTGGACTGGGCGGCGTCCTGACGGCGCCCCCAGTGTGCACGAGTGGGAAGGACTTGGCGCGCCCTCCCTTGGCATCGGGCCAGGGAGCGGCTGCCTGCGGGCTGCCCCGCTTTGCGGACGGGCTGTCCCCGCGCGAACAGAACGTTAGACTTTTCTTTAACATTGACCAAGAACTGCATGGACCTAACATTCGATCTCATTCAGTATTAAAGGGGGGAGGGGGAGGGGTTACAAACTGCAATAGAGACTGTAGATTGCTTCTGTAGTACTCCTTAAGAACACAAAGGGGGGGGTTGGGGGAGGGGAGGCGGGAGGGAGGTTTGTGAGAGCGAGGCTGAGCCTGCAGATGAACTCTTTCTGGCCTGCCTTCCTTAACTGTGTATGTACATATATATATTTTTTAATTTGATGAAAGCTGATTACTGTCAATAAACAGCTTCATGCCTTTGTAAGTTATTTCATGTTTGTTTGTTTGGGTGTCCTGCCCAGTGTTGTTTGTAAATAAGAGATTTGGAGCACTCTGAGTTTACCATTTGTAATAAAGTATATAATTTTTTTATGTTTTGTTCCTGAAAATTCCAGAAAGGATATTTAAGAAAATACAATAAAATATTGGAAAAATACCCCTCCCACAACCTCTTTTCTGCATTATCTATGAATTACCTATTTAGGTGAAGTTGAAAGAGTGAAGAGTCAACTAAAATCACTCTCACTGCTTCTTACTATCAAGCAAAACTACTCTTTACTGGACTGAGAATAACTGTAGCTGATGCTCTTGTCAACTTAATCCTCTTCCCTCCCCCAACAATCTATATAGAGTTGCTTACAAAGGATAGCATGGCCCTTCAGAAGGCTGAGGGAAGGGAGACTGTGGTGGAGAGGGACAGACAGTGCCCTGAAAAGTCAAACTAATATTTAAAGTCTGGACTATACCAAGTGGCATGTGCTGTGACCATTTATGATGTTAGCAGAAATTTAAGAGTAGTTGCTTATTCTCAAATCAGGAACGGTGGCAGATTTTTACAAAAGATGTATCCTTCCAATTTGGAATCTTTAACAATCCCTAGATAAAAAAGACGGTCTTTGCTTATGAATACTTATAACAGCATTCTTGTCACAATAAACGTATTCAAATACCAATAACAGATCTTGAATTCCTTTCCCTTTACTACTTTTTTTCTTCCCAAGCTCTACACTGAAGCTTTTCTTTTCAGTTGCTGGGGTTAGCATTACTGCCATCTGAAGTTACTGGGTAATTAAGAAGCAAAGAATTTAGGAAGAGTCAACACAGAATTTGCAATCTGGATGAAACATTCTCCTAGTTTTCATTAATACTCCCCTCTTCTCTCTCTTTCTCTATCTCTCTGAAATAGACACCTATACTTAGACAAATTACCACAATAGCAGTTTACCATTTGGGATTCTTGTACAGTTTATTTCTTAATTTGTTTCTAAAATAATCAACCTTGTTTAAGTTATTATTACAGAAAATGCCTTAAAAGATGGTAATCTATATGCCATGGAAGAGATATGAGAAACCATGAACACCAACACAATGATCACATGTGTAAATCAAACCTTAGCTCTGGGGAAATGGCAAACTTAAATTCTGTCTGCAGATACAACTTGGAAGATCAACAAGGCTGTAAGCAACAAGGGAACAATTTTTGCTTGGTTGCTTTTCATCCCAAGAGCCAGTATGATTATCAAACAGCAAAAGCAATTTGATATCCAGGAATATTTTCACAAACCACTAATTGAGGCAGGGCTGTTTGCTCATTAACAGTGCTCTAGTACCCAACAGGTCTGTGAGTGCTAATATCCTGCCTGTGGCTGTAAATCCAAAGACACAAAGAGTTTCTCTTTAGGGGAGTGTATCTAGGAGTGCAAGAGATTGGACAGACTTGTTAGCTATCAGATCCACTCCGTCGTAATAACCCTTCTTTAACAAAGGGTTACTGGGAACAGAGCAGAGTTTGCCAAACAGTGAATTTGCCTATGTCAGCAACCCTGAAGGTGAGTTGATTTTGACCATATGTAGGAATAGTCAGCAGAGGGACAATAAAGCACTTTGGGGTGGGGCTCTATGGAAGCTAAACAAGAGCCAACTAGAAAAAATAAGCAGGCTGGGGAATTAATTACCTGCAAAGGTAGACTAAGCCCAGACAACAGAAAAGCCACACCACTCCCCAGCTTTATTTAGACTCCAAGTGTAAGTAAAAAAAAAAAAAAAGCCCGAAACTCGGGCCTATCCCCACACTTGTTTGTTTCAACTAACATTCTAAATGTATATCCCTGAAATTCTAACCTTTCTAACCAAAGGGATAGAAAAATCATTGTGGTAGAGGCAATTAATCAATGACCTTTGGACACAGAAAATCAGCTAATTTTGTAGACACACACAAGTTAATTTTATTTTCTCATTCAATGAGTTATTTGGGTAACACTAATAGTTGGAGAAGATGAAGCTAGGGGCACATAAAACCATTAATTCGCTTCTAATTTGTCTTATATATGTATATTTCACACATAGAATCTTAACCCTTTGTGCCCACTGGGGCAGAGGGTTCATGAACTCAATGAAAAAGCCTACAAAATTTATGTATGTGTATGTGCGTGCACACACGGGCACATACACGCTCCCCTGGGGAAAGAAATCATTAGCTTTTATTTGGTTTTCACAGAGTTCCATGACTCAAATGCTTAATAATTCCTAAACTTAATGGCTACACACTCATTATGAGAAATTTACCATTGTGTGAATCTGAATCCCATGCCTTTTCACCCTTCTATGCCTCTGTCTGTGCTCATCCATCTACCTGGAATTCCTTTCCTTCTGGTCCAGCGGATGAATCCTACCCATTCTTCAAGGCTTGGCATACATAGCACCTTCTCTATGAAGCCTTCCTCGCTAACTTTTATCTTCAGGTGGAATGAACATTGCTATTGAGCATTCATAACATTTTATCAAAACTTCTATGATAGCACTTATCAAAGTATTATCATTGTGAACCTCTGTGACTCTTGGCTAGAGCCCTATCTTACCCATCTATGGACCCCAGACTCCTAGTACAGTGCCTGGCACTAGTAGATGTTTATAAAATAAATGTGTGATGACTGAGCAAGCAATTGAACTAAAACCCTCCTCCAAAATAATTCCAGGTCTTAATTTCTTCTAGTGAAATATACCTCATCCATTTCCAGGTATACAAGTCCAGATGGATTGAGGACCTCAAGAAAATTCAAGTCCAGCCAATTTTCAATGAGTGTTCTAAAGCCCGATTTTCACAATGAATGTTCTTAAAATAACTAAGCTGTCAGCACATTCTTCCAATCATACAGTGTCCCTTCCCCACTATGCTAATGCAAGTGGGCATCTCCTTATATAAATTGGGTCTCCCTGAAACATTAGGCTTGGAGGTGGGGATGGGCAAGGATAATGTGTGACCATTAGGCAACCATAAAAAATAGTTCCAGATGTGGCTTTATTAAAAACAACTACTTCATTGGTAATCACAGAGAGGACTTTCTGTTTATAAAGTTAATGTATCTCAGGGGTCTAGAAGTTAGTGCTCAGTATCTGCTGGATAGAGATAAGGATCGTTCTAAAGTAACTATTCCCCATGTCCTTTTATTGTTAGAGAGGATGTGCATTGGTGGAACTAACCAAAAAAGACAATGCCTTTTACTCTGCCCTACCCTTGCCTCCATGGGTCTTCCATATGGGTCAAGTAGAAGGTCATGGAAGATGTGAAAAGGTTAGAATATGGGATGGCCCCAGAAAGTGAAATTATTCCTTCCTAACTCTGGAAGCTGGCCCCATTTATTTGGTTTTGGACTTCTGACATCCCAGAGAAGGGCATGACCATGGGCCTGGGTCTCATTGAGGCCCTATGCTAAGCATGGGGATTCAGTGATGAGCAAGACACAATCCCTATTCTCAAGGGACTCACAGTCTAGTGCGGAGGAGTATAGAGATAAAGCACAAAGAGGTGCCAGGTCTGGGGAGGAGGGACCATTATCAGGAGAGACTTCATGGGAGAGGTGACATGTGAGCTGAGCCGGTGGGACTCACCAGGAAGGGAAAGTTGAAAGAGGAGCTTTATGCGAGGGCACAGTGGCATAGGAGAATGTGGTGCATTCAGAGATTGGTAAGCTGCTTGGAGAGGCTGGGAACGAAGATATGAGAAGAGAAATGAAAGGAGATGAAGCAGGAAAGTTTAGGTGTCAGGTTATGAAGTAGTATCTGTCCCATGCTAAGAGTTTGGTAGTTATCCTGCAGGTGATAGGGAAATGTAGAAGGACACAGAGCAGGGAAATGGACTCTCTCAACTTGAGAGAGATTCGTGCTGGTAACAGTTTGGGTGATGGACTGGTGGGGACGACGCCAGGTAAGAAGAGTAATACCAAAGGCAGGATTTAGTTTAATTTGGAACGCCTGTGGTCTTTAAAGCTGTCCTGGAGTTGGGGGAGAAATGGGGAGCAGATTGCTTAGGCTGAGCCCCATCTCCCACATTTCTTCCTGCGCAACTCCCTGGCAAGCTGGGCCTAAGGAGGGATATCAACAAGTTCACGCTTCACCTCGGCTCCTTGTCCTGAACTTCAGTTCTCCTGTGTCAACTTGACATCTGAAGGAAAGTCATCTTATGGTGCAGAGTCCACCTGCTCCGTGTCAGGATGCTCAAATAAACAGATGCAAAAGAAAAAGGCTTGTGACCTCACCACTGCAGGACCCAAACCTCATTTTATGTCATTCCCCCAGAATTGACTAAGCTCAGTGGGACTAATTGACCCAAACTATACAAACCTTTCGATGCAAGTGAAGAGACCAATGTTTTTACTTATGTTGGGGGGGAATTGAATAATAACACCTCGCATCCATATGACACTCATTTGATTCCTCAAGCAACATTGAATTCCTATTTTGTGCTAGGCACTCAGAAGGCAATGGAGAGTGAAATCCACAGGATGTCTCCCTCATGGAGTTTTTATTCTGGTAAGAGACACAGCAAATAGAAAACACACAGATTAATGTATGATTCTACACCTACACGAGGACAGTGAAGAAAAACTGGGCACTATGAAAGAGAAAAACCATCTAAATAGGGCCAAGGGGGAAAAAAGGCCTTTCTGCAAAAAACACCTGAAAGGAGACTTCCTCCATGACTTGAGTTCATCAGGTGAAGAGCAGAAGAGAAGGGGCAGCAGCTGGAAGGGCCACATGAGGGAAAGCTTGGGAAAGAGTTCTGGGTACCCTAGGGGTTGAGAGATGGCCTGCTTTCCTGGAGTGGAGTGAGCAAAGGAAGCATGATGAGCAATGCAATTTGTCCTCACCTGTTCACTCTCCCGCCATTTCCAAAGTGCTCTTCTCTCTTCTGTCTCCTTCCATTGGCACCACTCCCCTGGCTATGTCTCACAGACACAGCAACTGATGCTCCCAGTGAGTCTTAAGAGTTTTGTCGAGGTTCCTCATCCACTGGCTGGTGGGGCCACAATTAGGCTTCAAGAACCCAATTCTTCTCCTATGTTGTTCCAGGAACCAGACGCCCTGGTGATCCTGGGTTCCTTATCCAGGCACGTCCCCGATTCCACATCAAGGACCCCAAGGAACTGAAGTAGTCATCAGAAGGTCCTTTGATGTGCACACCATCTGAGCAAAGGTAATTAGATAGTCTCCTGGGATATGTCATCCCTGCCCCAGCAGTGAGTAGTGAACTTTCCTTGCCCTGCTGCAAACTCCTCCTCTCCGGACAGACCAGAATACTTAGTACCAAGAAGCCCTGACACTTTCTTGCCATACAGACTTCTCCCATGTATAGCCACTGAAAAACAGTGTCTGATCATTGCCTCTTTGTTGCTTCAGAAAATTGGATTCCCAGATCACTACGTTACTGCTTTCTTGGGTTACTGCTACTCACTGGCTACCTGCACAGAATTTGTGTATTTCCCAGATCTCCTCAGGACTGTCAGTCTGTCAGCTTCTGCTGCTAGCTAATCTCTTCCAGAGCGTTGATTCATCTAGGTTCATGCTCTGTGGGAGGAATTTTCCCTGGCCTTATCCCAAGTCCTGGAAAAAGGTGGGCAGGAACCTCGGCTGTTATATAATTGACCACACTAACAGTTAGGATGCTTACAGAGGCCAGTAACAGAAGACACAATTTAAAGAAGTCCAGACATGAACCAAGTCCAGGGCTCAGTGACCTCATTCATTGACATCATCATGGGTCTGGGGCTTCCTATCTTTCCACGTCACCATTCTTAGTATGTCAAGGAACTTCCTCGTGTGGCCTCAAGATAGTTTTGGCAGTTCCTGGCATCATAGGTAAATGCAATGCAAGGATTTTTACTTTAATTTTTCTCTTTTTATTAGCAAGAGAAACCTTTTCTAGAAGCGCCCCACCTCCACCCCAGTTGACTTCCCCTCGGGTCCTGTTGGTCAGGAGTTGGTCCCATACATATACCCAAACAGGGAATGAGACCTCCATAATTGGCCGACAGTCATGCTTCGCCCTTTGGGATCACCTTTTTCTAAGCACATAGGAAAGGGAACATAGAAAGTTATTTTTAAAATAAGTAAAAAATCAGGGCTCTGACAGCAAGAAAGAAGTGAGAGGGAGGATGGCTTTTGGGTTGGTGGATGCTCACTAATGCTCTAAGCCTAGTATTTCCAGCTCTGCTCTTGGGTACAAGGTAGGGCAGTACTTTCCCATCTCCTACCTCCTTGAAGGTGGGTAAGAAGACATGGACTTGTGTCAGCCAATGAAATGTGAGCAGGGGTGACATCTGTCACATCCAGGTGGAAGCCTAAGAGCAAGTGAGATTCAACATGCTTCCTTTTCCCAGCTTTGGCAACTATGGAAACATAGAGATGGAGTGTCCATTAGCCTGGGTCTTTAAATAATGATGATGTAGGTCAGAGTCCCTTCCCAGGCCCAGCATATCTACAGTAGACATTTAACCTTTATTGTTTTAGGACACAGAGATTGAAGAGCTGCTTATTTCTGTAGCATTACCTAGCCTTTCCCAACTCCAGTAGAAACTAACCATATCTTTCACAAGTATAATAAAAACACCCGTATAATATTCATAATAGATCCTATTTACCAAGTTTCTACTATGTAGCAGGCACTGTGCTGGGTCTTACAAGTAAATGATAAGGCTGTATTTTATACATGAGAAAATGGAGGTTCAGGTCTTGTTTGGGCTCATGGAATAAGTGGCTGGTAGAAGCCCAAGTTGAGTCCAGGTCTTTCTGACCCCAAAGAGCTTGCACTGTACACATATGTCCTTATTCCTGAGTAGTACTGCCACATAAATTTATGTCTCAGTTGAGCCTCACAACTTTCCTGCCACAGACCCTGTTGTCATTCTACACTTCACAGGTCTGGGAAGACACCAGAGCCTCTCCCTTTCCACTCTTCCTCCCTATCCTTCTGACTCCATGAAGAATCAAGGTATTACAAGTTAGAGGAGGCACATGGATTTTGGAACCAAGTGTCTAGAGGTTAAATCTGGGCTCTGCAGTTGTACTTGGGGGAGCATGGGGCAAGTACCTTAATTTTGCTAAGCCTCAATCCCTTCCTTTGTAAAAATGAGGCCAGCCATGGCTCCCTCAGAAGGTTTCCAGGAGGATCATATATGTAAAGCCCTTGTATGGAGCAGATAAGCAAGAATTAGTCATTTTTCACTGTAGACTTGTTCATTTAAGAAGAAAGAATCAGGAATCCCCCACCCCATGCCCCAAGCCAGTGTGCATGCATGCACACACAAACCACCCTCGCTGAAATGCAAACATTTCCCACTAAGATTCAACAAGGTCTCACAGGGCCTGCTTCTTGGTCATATAAGGGCTGGCAGGTCCTCTCTACAGGCTGGAGAAAAGTTTTGTTTCCCCAGCTGCACTCAGAGGGGAATGCTCTGCAGGCAGGGCATTGGGAACCTGTTTGACTTGGCTCGGAGGCCTGTCAGCACATTCAGGAAGTGAAGTCAGAGAGAGGCAGGATTTCAAACAGAGCCATCTGCACACAAATGCCCAGGCAATGACATGCCTTATCTAGGCAGGGTGCCTATCAGCCTGGGTCGCCCTGGGTGCTGTCCAAGAAACCTCTGAGGATGGCTCTGGGCCAGAAAAGGAAGAAGCAATCTCTGGCACCCAGAGAAGGGCCATAACTCCCAGAGCAAAGCAGCCGGAAGGGCTACGCAGGGTTCATCTCAGTCAGCCCCCTGGCTTCGGCAGCGAGATGACTAAGTCCAGACTCCCAGAGCTTGCTGGGTCAAGGGGCTAATGTTTATCTCCCTGGAGACTTGAACTCAAGTTTTGGGAAGGGAATGAAGGAGAGGGGGAGGAGAGAAAAACGAATAGGTTAGGAGTGCTGGGGAGGGGAGAGAGAGAAATGGATGGCATCTTGACAACATGTGGACCCCTGAGAAGGAACACATTGCCATTCTCCTGCCATGTCCAGGAACAGTACAGTGACTGAGACCTTCATGAACCCTAATACCAATTAGAATATTAAAGATTAAAGAAGCTAATATAGGTACAAGGGCTTAGCTTAGTGCTGGCAAATCGGAAACATATCAGTTAGAATTCTATGGTTGCAAGTGACAGAAAATTCAATTTAAATAAAAAGCAATTTTATTGGAATAAATCATTGAAAAGCCATCAGTAGAAGTAGCCTAGACCTGGCTCTATGCAGGGCTCAAATGGAATCATCAGGCTTTGATTTCTCTCCATCACTCAGCTTGCTATGGCAAGTGTTAGTTTCATGCTCAGGCTCCATATGATAGTATCCTGCAGACCCCACTCTCTGTTCATAAGAATAAGTAAGATGAAGACAGCAGCTCCTCCCCTCCTCCCAGGATGGTGTCTTATTGATCTGATTGGGTCTCATATCCATCCCTGAACCAATCACCATGACTGAGGGATGGCATGTGGCACACCGATTGGCTTAGTGTAGGTCAACCTTCAATACTAGGGTTTGGGAGTCCCATCAAACCACATGGCCAGAGAAGAGAGAGGGGGAAGAGAAGATCATCAAAGCAATGTCAGGACCTACAAAGGAGTAGATGCTGTTCCATCTATTTTGTGATTATTGTTACTATTATCAAATTTTACAGGCCAGGGTAAAGAGGCATCTAGGCTCCTTCAAAAGCTGGGTCAAGATTCATGATCCATTCTTCAATCTCTTATAACAAGTTGGGGGCTCCAGGTATAAATGATCAAAACATATTTCTCTGGATGGAAAATGTTCAAGAGGATTGTATTAAACAATATAACATGTAAAAATACTCTGTAAAAAAATAGTTACTTACTAATATTAGTTGCTTTTGTGGTGTTTATTGTAAAAGATTTATTCATCCAGGCCAATTGAAATAGAGTCAAATATACTCCAGGCAAGACTGAAATGTCAGGAAGCCCACTAATCTATTCTGGTCTGTATTTTTCTCTACTCTCCTGCTCGCCGAACTGTATCAGTATCAATATCTACACTAGTATTTCCACAATTCAACTGTTGAAGTAGTAAAATTCAGAAAAAAATGAAGTAGACTGTCATCATGATTGAATTCTAAGAAGGAGAATCCAGTACAATAAAATATTCTTTTTTTCTCCTCACAACACATCAAAGATCTTTTTTACAAAAAAAAGATTTTATTTATTTATTCAACAGAGAGAGAGACAGCCAGAGAGGGAACACTAGCAGGGGCAGTGGGAGAGGGAGAAGGAGGCTTCCCACTGAGCAAGGAGCCTGATGCAGGGCTCAATCCCAGGACCCTGGGATCATGACCTGAGCTGAAGGCAGACGCTTAATGACTGAGCCACCCAGGTGCCCCAACATCAAAGATCTTTACATGAAAAATATCTGAAAATTTCTAGAACTGGTTATTAGCATAAGAAATGAATGATAAATCCAGTGTTGCAAGTACGACATACCAAGAAAGGTTGATGAGTCTACTGTGTGGTTTAAGACATTTCTAGGAGGTAATATGGTGACCAATTCTTGGCATTAATAGTCAAAATCTTTCCACCTTAGGATACTAACATGGAATTGAATGATCATTACTCTCTCAGAAGGTAGTGTTACCATGTTTACTCACCCAATGTTTATCATATGCCTCCTCTCTGCCAGGCACCCACTAAGCACTGGAAGTGAGAAGCTACGTAAGACATCAATCCTACTACCAAAAGCTGATGATGGTGGGGCGTCTGGGTGGCTTAGGTGGTTAAGCAGCTGGCTCTTGATTTCAGCTCAGGTCATGATCTCAGGGTTCTGGGACTAAGCCGCATGTCAGGCTCTGTGCTCAGTGAGGCGTCTGCTTCAGGATTCTCTCTCTCTCCTTCTGCCCCTCCCCCTGCTCATGCTTGCTCGCTCTCTCTCTCTCTTAAATAAATAAATAAATCTTAAAAAAAAAAAGCTGATGGCATCCAATATATTAATTGCTGTAACAGAGGTAAATAACAATGTACCTTGGAAACAATATCCCCCCTAAGGGAGTGAGCAATGGCTTCACTGAGAAGCTGACTTGGAATTGTATCTTAAAAGAGATGAGGGGAAGTTTGACAGAAAAATGGGGTGATAGTGTTCCAGGGAGAGGGGACATCAAGGAGTAAGGTAGGACTCAGGGCCCTTCAGTCAATCATCAACTATTCATGGACAAAAATGGATGGAGTTTCTGCCTACTTACTGTCAGGTAAGGAAAAGAGACATTTAACAGGTTATTGAAAAGATGATCACAATTACTTACCAAACCCAGCACTGTGCAAAGGGCTGCAAAGATTTGCAAGTAGTATTACTGCAGATACTGTAAAGGGTGCACTCCCAGAGCCTTCAGTGGAAGGGTGGGGAGGAGCTTGACTCAGTCTGGTCATTAGGGAAGGCCTCTCCAAGGAAGTGACCTTTAAACGGAGACCTGAAGGAATTAGTCAGGCATATGGGAGTGGGTGGAGAGAGCATTCCTGTCTTGGGCAAAAGCATGCATTAGAAGTAGCCAGAAGACCGGTGTGGTTAGAATGTAAGGTTCCCTCCAGGGGAATCAAGGGAGGGGATGGGAAGAGGAGGAGGCCACAGGGCAGGTGGATCCAGATGGTGTGCAGTTTAATGCGGCATGTCCAAATATAGTACCTCGACCCTCAAGTCTCAAACAACCTGAGAGGTTAGATGACAGTGAGCAAAGAGAACCCAGGCATTTTCTAAAAGTCACACATCTCATGCATAGGGCAGAAGCTCTGATTCCTGGCTCCAAGAGACTTATCCTGACATTAGCTGTTTGTGAAGCTCTTGAGATGTGCCCAGACCCCGGGGGGGAAATGCCTTCTGTGTTACCTGTTTGAACCTCACAACAGGCCTATCAGCAAGCTATCACAGGCTTGCTCCCCCTCCAGGAACCTGGACCCAGACTGGTCCCAGAAAATGGCTGCGTCCTCATGACTGTACGAGTCAGGAGCAGGGTTTGGCTCTAAAGTCAAGCTCTTGATCATTCCATCAAGTTGCCTCTGAAGAAATCCAAATCTTTAGAAATCTTGAGAATTTCAACAGCTCTCCCCAAGGGTTACTTCAGCAGACAGTAGGTTTACAAGAAACGCTAATTCCTTTTCCTTAACGTGAAAGGTGAATGGGGGGAGCTCCAGGGACCTTTTAATTTTCTCTCCCATCCATATGTGCGCTTTATGCCCCTGCTATTTTGAATTCCATTTCAAATGAAAAAATAACCAAAAACCACTCTCAGCCAAGCCATTTGGATTTAAAACAGACTGGCAGAAACCTAGAAAGAGTCAAGATTCTCCTTTAATATATCAAATAGAGAAGCTAGAGCCAATCTAAGAGGTTTTGCTCCATTTTGTAGAGAACAGGCTGTATTTTGAAAATGAATGAGTAAGGCTCACTGTTGCAACTTGTTTCAGGGTCTGGAGGCGAAGCCTGGTTTTGATCTGACAGGCCTGGGTCTCCAACTGTGGGTTATTCCTTTGCAAAGACTCAGAGAGGCAGCTCACTCGCCAGGCACAGACCTGGAACAGTGTTCCTTTGAAGACTTCCTCCGTGGGTCTTAAGTGGGATTTGGTGCCCATTGTGGAATCACGGTAATGAGCTCAAAACTAATGTTTTTCATTACGCCAGCAAATCAGTCAGCCCCTCTGTTTGCTCAGGTGTGTGGCTGTGTGCCCCATGCCCTGATCTCTATATAAGAACAAAATAAATATTTTTAAAAGGAAGAAAGAATTGAAGATGAAGGAATGTCACAACTGGTGGGGTAGGAAAAGTGAGAGAAAGGAGACTCTTGTCTCTTTAAAGTATGATAGATTTGCTATCTATTTTCTTTACTAATTGGTCACCCTCTAGTCTTTGAAGACCAAAAAAAAAAAAAAAAAAAACACACACACACACAAACATCAGCTAATGGTGTGGCGAGATTCATCCAATTAATTGGGGCTCGGTCAGAGGCTGGAGCAGTGCCGGTAGATGGCGCCAAAGGGCAGACCCGGCGCTCCCGGCTTCTCAGGGTGTAAAGGATTCGAAAAAGCCCAGCCAATAAATTCGGCTGGGAGGAAAGCATTGGGCGTCGTCCTCCTTCAGAGGGGACCAAGTATAAACACATTTTTTACAGAATAGGGAAGCATATGCGCTGGAAATGTTCTTGCTGTACCAGCCGGAGGCCGGGAAGTGAGCGCTAGATACTGTTTACAGTACAGGGCAGCTCTTATTTCAGAATGAAGAATAAGGCTCAGCAGGTAGGGAAGCCTTGAGAAGAACCAAATTTCCCAGAAGCCCACGCTGAGATGGAACTGTGGAGGGCTGGGCTCAGGAAACTCACTGGATAAGACGATGGAGCCTTATGTTGTCGGAATAAACCCACCGGCCTTCGCAGAGGGACCAGCTGGGTACACTGGAGGAAATAGGAAGTGCCAGAGTTGGCCAGAACCGGGTTAAGATCCTACATGTGTGACCTTGACCGATTCTCTTTCCTTCTGAGCAACAGTTGACTCATCCCTGGAATAGATGCAATAGTTGTAAATGAGAGACAAAATTTGATTTATAGAAAATGCTTAGCACAGCACTCAACATTCAGCAATCTCTGAAAAACTCTTCCAGCTGGGGCACTAAAACCCCTTCCTATGGGAATGGGGACAATCAGAAAAGACAACCTTCTCATTTGTGTCACCACTGTGTCTGATACACAGTCTGATTCTCTCTGGGCTTATCACACTATTTTGCATTTTATTTACTTATGCAGGTCCTGAGATTGGGCGCTCCTTTAAATAAGGGCTGTGTGGTAAAATCCTCCTTGTATTCCCAGAATCTATCAGGGCCCCCGAAACATAACATCTGTTGAATACATGAGCTTTTCTTGTGAGCAAGTTGTTCCAACCTACCAAGCTAAATGATTCAGATACAGAATTATGGCCACATCTCACTTTCTTTTTGTTCATTGTGCTCAGGAAAGAAAACAGAAAATACTACAAACCCGGTGCTGAAAATCAACTTTGAATCTTTTGTTTTAGCCAAAGACCAAATAGGAGCCAGACGCTAGGCAGCCATTTTCAGTATTGGCCAACTCACCCAGCCAAGATTCTAAATAAATTCCAACACAGAATTGCAATATTAGACATAATTCTATGATCTTAGTGTCATCGGTTAAGATTTGGGCATGTGGTATTCTAGTCTACGCAGGCCAGAGAGAGAGATGCTGCAGGAAAGAAGAATGACCTGGATGGAAGCAAATAATGGGAGGCCAACAGAATCAGGAATGCCAATAAGGCCAATAACTAAGGAGGGAATTGGAGACCACAGAGCTTGGCTATTGTGGTCAGATAGACTCGGTTACTAAGTAGCCCCTTTGATTGAGGCAAGTTACTTAATTGCTGAAAGACTCAATCTCTTTGTTTATAAAATAAGGCATATTAGTCAGAATAGGTTAACCTATGCTATGGTCATGTATCAACTCTGAACTCTCAGTGGCCTAGCAAAACAGAAGTGAATTTCTCACCCACCCAAAGGCAGGTTAGCAGGAGCCCTTCTCCACCGCGGGACTCAGGGATCCCATTTCCTTCTATCTTGTGACACTACCCTCTCATCATGCAGCTTCCAGTGTTACTACAGCAGGGAAGAGAGAGCTGGAGAAGGCACACCGGCTCTGAAGTGCCTTAGTAAAGAAGTGACATATGTAATTTCTGCTCAGAGCCCATGGTGCAAAATAAAACACAGTCCCAGCCTAACTGCAAGGGAGACTGAGAAATGTGGAGGGGCATAGAGATATTTGGGGAGTACTATAGATTTGTCTGCCCCACTATATTTTAATATTTAATTAAAATATTTAATCAATCAGGATTACGCTCTGCTGCATGAAATAAAACAGCCAAATAACAGTGGCTTTAAAAAGTTAGAGGTTTATCTCCTCTATTATAAAAGAAGCCTGAAGAGGTGGGGCAGCTCCACAGTCATCAGGAGCATAGGCACCTTCTACCTTCATCCGAAAGTCACTTCATAGTTACAAGGGGCCCTCTAGGTGCCATGGCCACATTTCAGCCAAGACTAAAGAGAAAAAGATCAGGGCAATAAAAGGCACCCTACCCGCTTTAAAGAGCTTTCTCAGAAGCTCACCTTGCAACTTCCGTGTATATTTCACTGGTCACTCCTAGCTACAAGGCAGTGTGTGATGTGTAGTCTTTAACCTTTGTGAATGGGAGAGTGAACGTTGGGAAGGCTACTAACCGTCCATGCCAAAATAATAACACTCAGTTCATGGGGTTATGGTGAGCCCTTTACAAAAGTAAAAAAGCTTTGCCCAGGAGCTGACCATTATACATGTCCAATAAATGTTAGATATTGTCATTACTGTTTTTATTACCACATCATCATTTTGGAAGCCTGAGCTTGGTGGCAATACCTTAGGGACCTGTCAAGAAAATGGAGCGAGTCTTTGGTTTTAGTGAGGAAGATTTGGAAGAGCAAGGCAGGGTACAAGAACCCCAGACCCTGGGTTAGGGATTAGGACAAGGGAAAGCATTAGCACTCAAGGGGAGGACCAAGGCAGAATGTCATTCTGATGGGCTGGGCCAAATCATCCGGGAGCTGGAGGTGCAGGAGGGAAGAAGCTGAATGTGGTAGCACTAGGTTTTTCTGAGGCTGACTCTGGCTAAGAGATGTAATTAGCAGAGAGAAGAACCCAAGAGAACATGGTGGAAAACCAGAAAGCATCACAGTGACTGCCTTGGTTGGCACCTTTAGAATCCAACCTTTCTGTACCCTCAACTCCACGTATGTACTCCCTTGCTTACTGACCTCTTTCCACCTCTGTGAGGTCACCTCACCCCTTCACGTGGTTTCTGCCACCACAGATCTCAGCCCTTCTTAATGCTACTGTTTTTTCATCCTTTCCTTTAGCATATATTTATTGAGTACTTGCCATGACCAGACATAGCTTTTAGTACTAGGGATAGAGTGGGGAATAAGACAGGCAACACTCCTTGTTTTGTGAAATCTACATAACATGTTCTCTTTTTCCTTCCTTGGATTGGTGCATTCTAGGTAATTCCTCAGCCTGGCCCCTGGGACTTCCTCTCTGGTATGCTACATATCACTTACCACCTTGTTGGTCTCAGTCTTAACAGTCCTGTTAGTCACTAAAACCCAGATATAAGACGGATAACTTAAATCCTCATCCCACCTTCATATCCCACTTCGATGTTGGCTCCAAGGTAGGGCAGGGCTAAGTCTGTGGCGGGAGGCATTAGTGGCTTCATCGGGAGATGCTGGGGAGGAAAGAGCTAGAGTTAACAATAGTCCGGACCAGCCTATACAATTCCAAATCTTCAGGTAGAACAATGAATAACTACTTGTGTCAATTAAGGTTCTTGGGTTGCAAGCAACAGAAACAGACTCCAAGTAACTTAAGTAAAAGAAGTTTACTGGAGGGATATGGGGCATGATGAACAAGATTTAAAGGAATAGCTGAAGAATCGGACGTCAGAAGGAATAGAGTCTGGGGCAGCTCATGGACTTTGTTTGAAATCCATGCCTCTGTTGGAAAGAATTATCCCTAATCATACTTCTTGCGCCTTTTCTCTCTCTATTCAAAAGACAAGTTTCTGAGAGAGAGGGAGGCTATTGTTCTGACTTGAGTTACATTTCCCCCCGTTCCCACCCAAAGCCCAATTAATAGTTTCTACCAAATCTACAAGTAATAGGACCTGGTAATTCCCCAAAGCAAAATTAGGGTGTGACTACCAGAATGGGGAATGAATGCTGGGTAGGCAAATACACAGATGTCTACCTCCGCACTCTGGGTAATGTTCCTATTCCCAAGGCTATGGCTTTAGGAACATTTCATGAAGGTACATAAGAATGTGTCCTCCTAATTCTTAATCTCAGGAAACAAACTGAGGGTTGCTGGAGTGGGGGGGTGGGGTGGGAGGGATGGGGTGACTGGGTGATGGACACTGGGGAGGGTATGTGTTCTGGTAAGCGCTGTGAATTGTGCAGGACTGTTGAATCTCAGATCTGTACCTCTGAAACAAATAATGCAATATATGTTAAGAAAGAAAAAAAGAAGAAGAAGAATGTAGCAGGAGGGGAAGAATGAAGGGGGGGAAATCGGAGGGGGAGAAGAACCATGAGAGACGATGGACTCTGAAAAACAAACTGGGGGTTCTAGAGGGGAGGGGGTTGGGAGGATGGGTTAGCCTGGTGATGGGTATTGAGGAGGGCACGTTCTGCATGGAGCACTGGGTGTTATGCACAAACAATGAATCATGGAACACTATATCTAAAACTAATGATGTAATGTATGGGGATTAACATAACAATAAAAAAATTAAAAAAAAAAAAAAAAAAAAAAAAAGAATGTGTCCTCCTGGAAACATTTTCAGTTGCAGGGAGCAAGACCGTGGCCTAATTATAATAAACTTGATGCTCATGTTGGGAATTTGGAGGGACATTGATAGAAATAACAATTACAAGTGGTTTAACAATCCAAAAAATAAAAAATTTTATTTTTGTATTACTTCTTTTTTTTTTTTTAAGTCTGGTCTACATTTTTGTAATTGTAAGTCTATTGATTTTTAAAATTAGTCATGTGTTCACATGGTTCATGCACCTTCCTCCATCCTGCCGCCTGGAACATGGATGTCTCCATCTTGAACCTTGGAGGCTGCCCTTTTGGATCATGAAGACTAAAACACCAGAACGGCAGGACAGTGTGCTAAAAGAAACCTAGATTCTGGTGACTTTATGGAACAGAGACATGATGTTAGCCCTGCTTTGTATCGCTCTATATTTTTCTGTAATAGAGAAATAAGCATCTACCTGTGAAAGCCACCCCTGTTTGAGGTTTTTCTGTTACAGTCAAGCCTAATTCCAATTGCTTCTCCAAGGTTACGCTACCAATAAGTGACAGAGATCTGATTCTAACTCAGTTCCAGAGCCTGGATGAGATGAGGCAAGGGAAGCCCCCGAGGTACAAAATTTAAGGAGGCACTCACGCTCAGGGTCATGCAGGTGCTGACCGTGCCCTTATAGGACTCTACAAGTAGATGCCTCCTAAAATTTTGTGCCCTGGGTGCTTGTCTCGCCTTAGCCTGCTCAGCCTCATCAGCTCCCAGAGCCCAGGCTCTGTCAATACACCATGACTGTGAGAAAGCAACTGGGCTTCGTCTGAGATTTGAGAAATGCCTGCTTTGATATTAACTCTGAGATGCAAGATTTTAAAACTTTCTGACATCTCCATTCCACAGCACCCCTGCTATTTCAAGAGCTCGCTTTTCTCATTAGCTGGCACAGGAGTGAAAAGCCCGTCTGAAATACTTCGCCCTCCCATCCGCTTTCCAAGCAGGCAGCCTTGTTTATATATCGCTTCTCCTGGATGAATCATCTGTAGCAAGAGTACAGCTTCCACTTGTCCATGAGAAACTGTTCAAAACAATCCTTTCTATTCTGCATAAAACCTCAGGAGTAACAATAGATATTTAAAATGAGACGGCTACTTGTCAGCCTCTCAAAGTCAGGGAACAAATACAAGTAACTATGTGCCATCGAAAATCATTTTGAAAGAGAAAACAAAACCTCCCTGTGATTGCTTATTTTTTTGAGCTCCCACCCTCCACCTTCTTTATATTCTGCTTCCTGCAGAAGCCTTTCCAGTTCCTTTTTGCTTCTGGTTTCAAGGTGTTATTTTCACATGGCGCTTCCTGAAATCCATAAAGAGTCATCATTGGGGGGGAAAGAGAGGGCTGGGTTAGGGGGCAGAGTTCAGTTGCCATTGGCATCTTAGGGATCAGAACCCCTAAATCAAGTTTAGAGGGAAATGTAGAGTCATTTCTCAAGAGTGGGTTTATTTGATATGCTGAATTTATGTAGTGCTACACAAAGACCTTCCAAAGAAATACATGTTCTGTAGATCTCTGACAAACTCTCAGGAACAGAGAAAACGTAGGTAAAGGAACAGGGGCTGGAGAAGCTAATAGAAGTGGAGAATGGGGTTTGGATCACGACTTGTGAAGAGACACTGTCCCGGAGCCTTCACATTAATTCTCACGCCGCGCCCCCTGCCCCGGCCCCCTCTTCAAAGAGACTGCTTTTATCTCCATCTTATAGGTGAAAAAAACAAGTTCAGAGAGATTAAGTAACCTGCCCAAGATCACACAGCAAAGAAATAGCAAGTGGGGACCCAAATCCAGGTTGACCCGACTCAATACCTATGCTCTTGCAAAAGCTCAATCTGTTTCCTGTTAGAGGGAAGATTCAGCAAGATGTGAGAAGTCAGGAAACTGAGGATCTAGTTCCAGCATGGGCACATGGGACAAGACTTCCATTTCCCCTGGGACTCCATGCTCTTACCTATGGAACAAGAAAGTAGAACTAGGTGGTTCTTCAATTGCTTCTGCTCTCTGACAATCTGCGTTTCCATATCTACTCCCATCAAAGGCATCCAACAAAAGCATAGAAATAACAGGAAGGGTGAGCCACAGGCAGGATCCCTCCCTGTGGGTCAGGAGTCCAGGAAAGGCCAGAGACAGCCACTGCAGGATAAATAAACTGAACTTGGTGTTCTTTGCACTCTCCCATTTTTTCATCAACATTTCCAGCCCCTGCCTCCACCATTCAGGTACTCTGCTCCTGGCTTTATCACCTCCAGCCAGCCAGCCTCAACTTGTAGCACCCCATCCAGGCTTGCCTGGATTCCTGCAGTGCCGAGTTAAAAGTCCTAATTGTTTTTTATCCAGCCAACTGGATGGTTCCTTTTTGCAAATTATAAGAAGGTGCTTCTCAGACTTGGGTAGGCATAGCCCTGACTCAGGATGAATGGCTTGGCAAGCAGAGCATGGACTGACTTTCAGCTCCTGCCTTCCCTACTCAGCCAGATGCCCTGTGCAGTGCACAACTCAAACAACTGTATGTGGCAGTCCTGGGATGAAGCCAACTATTGATTCATTTCAGTGAATGGTACTCCATTCATCCAATTACAATTGCAAAGAGGAATCTAGGCAATATCTTGACCCTTTTCTCACCTTATCTCTCATGTTCTACCCACCACACTATTGATGTAGCTCCTATTTACCTCTCAGAGGTTCCAGTGCTCTCCATCGCCACCACCACCCTGATCAAAAGAACATCTTTCTTCTGAACTTCAGCACTAGCATTCTAACTGGCTTCCTTCCATCTATTATTCTGTCCTGCCTTGGGTTTATTCCTGTTGTCGCAGCCAGAAGGTAGATGAACTCAATGAGTTTAACACAGAGCTAGCAAATTGGAGGATCTTTTCACAATATAAATATGGCCATCCCTCTTTCATTGCTTGAACTTCTCAGTGGCTTCTGATGACTTTTACACTAAGGACAAAACTATTGACTCAGTCCGGCCCCTACACTTCCAGAATCACTTCACATTGTCTTCTTTTCAGCTCTCCTCTCCCCAACTCCTTGGGAAAGTCGCCCATGAGCACAGCCTTCTCTCTACCTCGAGCACTGGTATTCCTTCTTTGCCTGTTAACTCCACTCACATTTTGAGCATGTCAAGGGTCAAGCATTACACCTCAAGCATCCCCCTAACTGGCCAGCTCCCCTTAAGATAAGTCCCTCAGAGACAAAGCCTTCTTCCCTTTGTGGCACTCATCAATTACATTTCCACATTTCCACATGTATCCTCTGACACTATCTCTCTCTCCAACTGGCCTACAGTAAGCTACATCCCACGGTGCCTCAGCTCATCGCTGTGTAATGTCGGGCACACAGTATCTCCTTGATAAATGTATGTTGAATGAATGCAGGTCTGTCTGGCTTGGAGACACCAGCATTTAGCAATGACCACTTTGAATCATCCCCCAAGTGGCCTACTAGTTTAGCGGCCCCAAACTGGGGGGTGTAAAAGGAAGAGGAAGAAGAGCAAATCATAGAAGATGACAACTGGCAAACCATTCTTTCATAACTAACCAACTCTGAATACATCTTCTATGAGGCATTGTGGTTAACTGGTTCCTGGTAAACATTTGTTGAATCAGTGAATAAAATCCAATCATTGAACGCCGAGATTAGATGCCACATCTGCTAGAAAGACTCAGAAGTAATCTCTCTGTCCCATACATGTTCAAAGCATTTCATCATTCCCTCTCTGCTGATAGTTTTTATCTTGTGTTACAGTTATTTGGGTATATGTCTCATCTCAAAGAGTACATTGGAATTTCCCAATTGATTCCTGATCTGATCTTCCATCCCCCAACACCTAGCACAATGTCTATCTGTAATAGTGCTCACATAAGGTTCAGCAAAAGAATGAAGGCATGAATGGGTGATAAATCATGCCTGTTTAGCTCTCTCTCTCAGGGGTACAAACTGTTAGTTTGAGTGTATTTCTGACTTTCCTGATCCTACATTCTCTTCAAAAGGGCTGGAGAAAAGGATTACTTGGGATACTTTCAACCACTTTAAATTAATTAATCATCTATCATTTAGTAAGTCTCCATTATGGGAAGCCAGGTTGTTGTCTCCCCCCTCCTGTCAAGCATTTTCAGTCTGGATGATCTCGACAGCTTTCTAATTCAAATCAGAGAACTTCCAGTATCACATATGTGCCCCAAGCATGCCAGAGGTTCAAAATCCAGCTTTGGAGATCTTAGTACCAACCTTATGATCATTTAGGTATATGGCCTCAAGCTATTTAATAACTGCCAACACTTTCAATGAGTCTCTTGTTTGTACTAATCAAATACATGCATTAAAACATAGAAAATCTAACCCGCTTATTAGGACTCTGAATGAAAGACAGTTTAGATAATGTGTCAGGATGGTGGGAGTCTCAACTCTTCTCTGACCATGAGCTACCACTAGGATTCATAGATGCATACTGAAATATGCCTAAGAGTTGCCAAGTTTTAGAGCAGAGGGAGACCTCAGAGGTTATTTGACCTAAATGCCCATTTTACAGATGGTGAAACTTAAGTCCCAGGAGAGGAAGGGACTGGCCAAGTGGGTCATGGAGTTGAGATGCATGCTCAGCTTCAGAGGTCTTCAGTATCAAAATACACATTGTATCTCCTGGGATGTAACAGGCTTTTTAAATACTTTATCACTGCTTATCTCTAATTACATCTTAGGGAATGTGCCTTGTCCACATTTCATAGGTGAGGAAACTGAGCTCAGAGAGTTGAAATAATTTGTTTCAATGTCTCCCATCTACCAAATCTTTCAGATAACAAAGTTGGGGTTGAAACCCATATCTGCTGAATCTGAAGATAGAGCTTCTCCCAGTGGTAAAGGTCACTGGAGTTTTGTGAAGAGCACATTGCTACTGAGTGATGGGTTTGAGACCAAAAGAATGCAAATTCCAGACTAGAGAATTCCAGAGCAGAGATGTCAAATGCTTCTGTACCCCCACGCCTCCTACAAAACCACCACTAGCATCCTGAATAGTCAGACCAATACCTTCTCAAACTTTACTGTTCATACAAATCACCTGGAGATTGATTAAAAGTGCAGATTCTGGTTGAATAAATCCTGAGTGGAGCCTGAAATTCGCAGATTCTGAGATTCTCAGGTAATACAAATGCTACTAGTTCTGGACCACAGTTTGCGTGGCAAGGTTGCTGAAGATATAACTCAGTCTTCAGCAGCTCCATCCCCAGACTGTCAAACAGCAAAATTCATAAGGATGAGGGAGAGCAGCTGTGGTTGAGTAGTTGGAGGAAGCACAATGTTGTGTAGACTGAACATCTTACTATGTGCTGGCATAACACTAAGGACTTTATTGTACAATCACATTAATCCCCTCTATAACCCTCCTAGTAGCCATTCGTATCCACAGTCTACAGATGAGGAAACATACTCAGAGTTCAGGCAACTTCTCCAAATTCACATGGTTCTGTCTGATTTCAAAACTCATGCTCTTAACCACAGTGCCAACTTCCTCCACAACGAGTGTCTCCTTTACATTCAGCAATTCTGAGTGGAACTTTCAAGGGGAAAGGAGTCTTTGAGCAGATACTGATTCGCTGATAGGGACATCCCAAACTTAACACCAGAATGCTAGCGAATATCTTAGACCAGATGTTGATCAACTTGCTAGAGGAATGTGCAAAGGATTCATTCACATTGCATTAAATAGCTTGAGTGAAAAATTAGAAATAACTTGCATGCTCCAAGATAGAGGAATGGTTAAATAAAACATAGTATATTAAGCAATGGGCATACTAATTAAGCAATGGTTATACTGATTTCAGTAGTATATCTGCTAGAAGAGCATGATCTGACTCATGTTAGGAAAGACATGAGTTGGGATGCCTGGGTGGCTTGGTCAGATAAGCAGCTGCCTTCGGCTCAGGTCATGATCCCAGAGTCCTGGGATCTAGCCCACTTCGGGGTCCTGCTCAGTGGGGAGTCTGCTTTTACCTCTCCCTCTGCCCCTCCCCCTCCTCTCTCTCTCTCTCAAGATAAATAAATAAAATCTTAAAAGAAAAGAAAAGAAAAGACATGAGTGTGTGTGTGTGTATTCACACATAGGAAAAGATTGGAATGAGGTGTTCCAAGAAATTTATATCAGTAACCTTTGGGTGCTATTATTATCCATTTTTTCTTTTCTTTTCTTTTCCTTTTATACTTATCTGTACTTCTCATTTTTCTATAACAAGGGTGAATCATTTGTGCAATTTTTTAAAGAAAAAATAAATATGCAAGAGAAGCCAGGGGAAAGCTTTTCCAAAAGGGGCAATGGAGATAGACAGACATGCATTACCAGATATTAAAATACATTATAAAGCTGTAAATATTATAACAATTTAGGGTTGGGAAATACTAGACTGACAAATCAGTGGAAGAGAATAAAGTAAAATATAAGATTTGGATACATAAATAATTTACTTTTTCTCTTTACGTGAAAGGCTTTTCTAAAAATAATACAAAACTATTGTATGGCCTCCCAAAATGCTACGTATGCAGCCAGTAGACCATTGACAAAGTTGGGTGAATATTTCTAATATGTATGACAAATAAAGAGGACTAGTTTTCTTAATCGATAAAGGGTTCTTATAACTCAATAGAAAATTTGGCAGAAACATAAACATCTATTCAAAAAAAGGGGCGGGATGATGAGCAAGAGAATGAATCCTAGCTATAGTAACATTTAGAAAGGGGGCACTGCTTTTTGCCATGGTCCTCCCTGGTCATCAAAGTTTTTATGTAACTTTCAAGGTAGAAATTCAAATCAAACTAGAACAGAAACAATTTCATGGGTCACATCTGACCACTGAGAAGCTCATCAGTAGCTTAGTGAGAGAGGGATCAGATATTAATACTAGTATCCTATTGTGCACAATTCACAGTTTGGGGTTTTTTTGTTTTTGTTTTTGTTTTTTGACATGTAATTAGGCTTAAGCTAACTGCAGAATTAAGCAAAGAAGGAAGGGAAGTGACATGGCATCAAGGACAAAAAGGTGTAGCTAAAGGGGCTTAAATCCCAGCTCTTCTCTGACTGTGTGTATTTGCAGGCACCTCATTAACCTTCCTTTCCTCATCTGTAAAATGGATTCAAGAAATCCTCTTCACAGTGTTTTTCTGTGGGAAAAATAAGATTGCCTACGTAAAGCACTTAGCACCTTTTAGTGAGTGCTTCATAAATAGCAACTATGATGACATCCCCAGAATTATTATTACCATCTATAGAAGGGCAGGAGCAGGGGCATGCATTGTGCCTCCCCTCTCCTCACCCCAGTACGGAGCCTACAGAGCAGACCCCTGTGCTTACTGGGTTGGGGAAGGCAGCACAGCACTGTAGCCGCATGGATAGGGCATGGCTTTATCTCCTGTCCAGAGCCCAGCACCAGCACGGACTCCCACGCAGGGAGCCTCTCAGGACCTCTGACTCCTCATGCAGAGAGAACGTTAGTGGTGCAAGCTGTAGAGATCAAACTAAAGAAGAAAGTGTTTGGGGAAACACTCTCTGAGCTGTAAAGCTGTCGGTCTCAGCCCTGCCTTCTCCTGTTCACAGATCTCAGTCCTTGAAGCAGGCCTGTACAGCGAAGTTTACCTCTAAGTCACCTCAGATGCCTTGTCAGCCCATCCAGCAGGGCTCAGAAGATGTCACCAGACCAGAAATCTGCTAACTTAGCCAGGACCAAGCAGTTCCTAGCTTCGTGCAGGACACCAAGATCCAGCTGACTGGAAAACTATGGGACACCCTAGAGTATCCCCTAAACGGTCATCATTGCCCAAACACACACCACATAGACCTATTTCCTGCACCTTCACTGCCAACCAGACCAGGACCTGACATCCCAGGACCAACTAATAGCCAACATTTATGGAGGGCTGTCTGTGTTCTGAGCCTAATGCTAAGTATTTTACCTGCATTGTTTCAATGAATCTTGGTTGTTATGCTGCTTCCCTAGGGATTATTTCACAGATGGCCCCAAGAAGTGAAGGGACCCACCCAAGATCACACAGCTAGTAGGTAGCAAAACTGGGATTCAAATCTATAGCTCTTCAAGTCCAAAGTCATGCACTCCCCATGACACCATGCTGTGTTCCCCAGTCACATAAGATTAGCCTTTAAGTGTCCCTTCCCTGAGCTTAGAGCCTGCTGTTGTCCCAGCACATTGGTTGACGGCCTGGAACCATGCCTGACTTTTCTCAGCTCCTTTCCCTGGGGGCTGGTTCTAGAGTCTGTTCTTGCCAGTGGGACACCTGCTGTGCATGGACAGATCTTTCCCAAAGGTGACAAATCCCAGCTTGGTTCTGGAGTTCCCACTCCAGGCACACCTACTGTTGAGAATGAAAAGCAAACTGACCCACCCTCTTGGCTGCTCCATTGGGTCTTTGAAGTTGCCCTGCGCCTAAGCTGACTTGGACATCAGTGCCCCATCCCACCTTCTCCCACTTCTGTCCCCCTGCTCAGGCAGGCATGTTAGGGACCCGCAATGCCCCGTACTCAAGCCTGACGCGTGACAACTGTGCGCTGTTATTTTTTACTATGTTTCTTCATTTCCAGTTGTAAAAGCAACAGGCTCATGGTGTTATTTCCCACGGCTCTGACAAACCTGCCCTCTCCACAGCAATGCTGCAGGGGCATGAAGGGGGCCAGAGCTGCTGCTGAAGTCTCATAACTGGCGCAAGTACTAATTAAAATTCCTCCAAGGTGTGCAAAGGATGCCATAACTGGATCAGTTTGCACATAAAGGCTCCCAGGGAGGGATTCAAGAGAGGAAAAGCAGACTAAGAAAGAGAATATTCAAGCACTTCAAATCATTTCCTCAGGCTTTCCGCATCTTGCTGGAGGAGCGAGTCATCTTCCTGTGTGAAGTGTTCGAACTCACTTCCGGTGAGTCATGAGAGGGGCATTCAGGTCTGGACACAGCCACCGTGCACGTGGTGGAGCCCACGACTCCACAGCTTCCTCTTCACAAAGCAGAGGTGCTGCCGCTCGGGCCCCGTAACTGCCGGCTTCTCTCTAGGTCGCCAAACAACCGGAGTTTCTGAGGGGCATCTGCCGACAGCATATGCCAGCTCCCTACCCAGCGTATCCGTGAGGTCTGTGACTCACAGCCACCTCACACCGGAAGCCATTTCCCCACGCAGGCTCCATTGCCTGAAATCCTTGCCAGCCCCGAGAAAGGTCTGCGGTGCTGACCGGCCGCAGGCGTGCGTTGGAAAGCAGCAAGGACCCAGCCTTACCTCGGGCTGCGGCAGCACAAGGAGCAGAAATACAAACCAGCACAAACTGACTGGTGTGAGGAATGGGCTTAGCTATTCAGTAGGCTGGAAACCACATACCGTAGATATATGGTGGAAAAGGCGAACGCACGCCGTCCGGGCAGAAGGCTGCGTGTTATCCAGCCAAAGGCGGCCCTTCAAAAGAGAAAAGGAAGGAAAAGAACCCATTGCTCCGAAGCAAATCAAGCAGGACAGTGAGAGACTTGGTGTGTCAGAAACTTCCATCCTACCTCTCATTTGGGTTAATCATAATGCCTTCCAATGATTCCCATAGAAGAGCCTACAAGGGGGCTGTTGGAGGTGTTGCCTCTTGGACTTTACACAAACTGAGCTTCAGAGAGGTCAAGTTGCCACAGACCACACCAGCAGTCAGGTGTCCAGCGGCGTTAGAACCCACATCTGTCAGACTCCCACCCTCTTAGCTCCTTCAAAATTCATTTCCTTCTCATAGATTTTTATTGAAAACCACCTGTGTGCAATGCCATAGCTTGGAGCCAGACGACCTTATGAGGTGCTGAATGGAAGAAAAAAAAGAGAAAGAGGGCAGAAGTCCTAGATGTGTTGCTTTTTAACACGTGACCTTGAGTAAGTCACCAATAACCTCTATCACCTTAATGTTTAACTGTGATTGCCTGAAGAAGTTGTTCAGGAGAGGCTCTTGGGTGCATTTCCCATCTTGACCCTAAGAAATATAGTTTTCTCATTCATTATTCTTTATTTATTTATTCCATCACTCTATATAAACATGTGTTGATTGCTCAGTAACAAGCTTCGGGGCAGAGGGATAAATAAGACACAGTCCCTGCCATCAAAGTAGTCATGGCCTGGTGGAGAAAAAAGACCTCCAAAGGGAGTCATCCTGCAGTGAGACTGATGGGTGTCCTAGGGAGAAAAAGTTACAGCAGTAAGAAAAACAAGAACAACTAATTCTGCCCAAAGGGCTGGGGGAAATTATAGAGAAGGTGACAGTTGACCCAGGCTTTGAAGAATGAGTAAGGATTAGCTGGGACGAGTGCGCTTCATGTTCTGTCCTGTCTGGGCACAGTCTATGCCTTAACCTCAGGTGATGATGACACCGCCATCTTGAATAAACAAGCGAACGTGCGGAAGGATGGTGTAGGGGTAACAACACAGGCTTAGGAGTCAGGCAGTCCTGGGTTTGAACTGGAGCCCTGACACTTACTAGCTCTGGCCTCAGTCTGAGTCTCTATCACAGCAACCTTTTGAAGAGCTTCTCCTTTTTGGCAGCTTTTTTTGAAATCCCTTTCCAATCCTGCCTCTTCTCAATTAAAGGTCCTTCTACAAACATATGAAATGCCCACCATTGCCAGGTAGTTGATAGGTACTGGGGGGAGATGCAGAGGCGAGGGGGACACAGTCCTTGCACCCTAGCAGCACAAGCATTTTGGGAGGCAGGGACAGCCTCACTAGGCACAGTGGGCCATGCACCGTGGCAGTCCCCTCCTGCAGGACTATGGAGGCACAGATGAGAGGCAGTTCATGCTCAGGGTGCATCCTCAAACCATTCTGAAGTTATATTTGGGGTCCTTCAGGCCTGCATGGCACTTGGGTGGTTTATTATAAAATTAGAGCTAGAGTAGAATTTTGAGATCATTCTACAAGTGGGAAAGAGGAAGCCCAGAGAAGCAAAAGGTATGGGTAGGAAGGGACGGAATTTTGTTCTGGACCCAGTCCTCTGGACTTCTGTGTCTTGCTAATTTTCAGCAGTGATGAGATACCCAAATCTTCCACCTCCTTCTATCCTCCCACCCGCAGCCATGCCCTGTAGTCTCATTCAGCTGCATGTAGTAATGCAGGACAGGGACTCTGAATAAATATAAAATTTCTCAGTGGGACATTTGAAATGAGGGAAATCATTTTTGGACTCATTTCCATATATTTCTCTAGTGAGGACCTCTGTTTTTCTAGCCGAAGTACCAAGTCTCAGCTAACATTAGAATCTGCTACAGATGAATTTCTTTTGTGAAATGTAGTGGATGGAAAACATCCTGGTGTGGGATCTCGGAAGCCCAGATCCTAAGATCAGCTTTGCCAGTTGGTTGCCTTGGGGCCTCAGGCAGATCACTCCCCTCTCAGGGCCTCCAGTGTCCCCTCAGCTGCAAAGATGGCTGAACCCAATGGAAGCTCCATGAGATCCGGGACTTTGTCAACGGTGGTCTCTCTGGGGCCTGCAGCCATATATGGACTCAACCCTTGTTTCTTTTATAAGATAAATATCTTCAAAGTCACCAGCATTCACTGAATAGGAGTCCATAAAATCATTTCCAAAATCTGAAGTTTGTCTCTCTTCATTTTTTCCCCTCTCTTTCATTAGAAGCATGATTACCTCCCCACCTCCCCGTCTCTTAGCAACAACATGGAAGGGTTGACTGTTCCGAGGCACTTCTCAAGTTGCGTGACCCGGCAGCTGTGAATTATTCTGTGTACTCTAATATTATCATTTCGGCATTGCTCCCCCTCCACTGTCACTCCCCGGGCCTCCTGCTCAAAACCACCCGCTCAGCGCCTCGCCTCACTTGTTGCTGAAAACACACCCTGATTCCGCCTACCTCCACTGAGCTCGTTTGTGCAATTGTTCAGGACACCAGAAAACTTGACAGAACATCGTATTTTAACAGGAGCACAATGGCGCTGGGAGGTAAAGTAAATACTTTGCAATTTTTGCAAATCCCAGATCTAAAACCTGTACACATTTTTCTAGGGTCTTCCATTTGTCACTTTATCATGCAATGGATTAATAAAAAAGAAAAAAAATTGAAACAAATAATAATGACTACCATTTATCGAGCACCTACTATGTGTCAAGCAACTTCCCACACTCTTCCCTGCTTTATCTTCTCAACAGTCCGGGGAGCACCCAGTTTTACAGATGAGGGAACTGAGGCTCAGAAATGTTGACGAACTGCTCAGGGTCACACAACTGGTAAATACTGCTGCCGGGACTGGATCTGGGTCTGTATCTGATTCTCAAACCTAGGGCTTTAAAACTGAGAATAATCTGGAAAGGGTTAGTCCACAAGAACCACCTAGCAGAAAGGGAACAGAATGGCAGTTGCAGTCCATCTAGTCCTTTCTCCACCCATTTTATTTCCACTCCTAAAACTGAAATAACTTGTTTTCTGTTGTTCCAATATAGAGAACTGACTAAATGTTGGGCCTACTGAGGAGATGCCTAGTGATTACTAGGCCAAAGAAAGTTCAGGTTGGAATGGGCCTTCCAGCTCATTCAGTCTAGCCCCCATAGTTTATAGATGATAAACTGAAGCCCGGAGAGTTTAAGGTCACCCAAGTTCACCCATCTTATCAGTAAGTAGCAGAGCCAGCCTATCCTACCAAATTCTATGCTTTTCACCTGTGAGACTCGTCCTAGCACCTGTGTATGAGCCTATGGCTCTGAGGCCAAAGTGCTTTGCCTGGCCATGCCCTGCACATGTAGCTGCTGCTGACCTGGATCCTCTTTGAACCTCAGTCTCTTTATCTGTAAATGGGGTTGGCAAGGGCCCTTAACTCACAAATTTGTGAAGAAATTCCACTGAGCTCCAGGATGTGGCAGAGACTTATAGCGCTTGCTTCCCAAACATGAGCTATAATCTTTTAGGGCTGTTGGGTAGGGCATTTCAGGTCCCTGCATGATTTCCCAGGTGGGCAACATTAGAATAAGGTGGGCAGCACCTGCCCCCGGCCTCTTATGATTATGGATGATTAGGAAGAAGGAGAAAGAAAAAAAGGACAGGAAAAACATTAGAACTTGCGTCCACATAATAGGTTTTACTTTCTCGACCTTCTTCTCTTCTTGGCACTGCTTAGACTTCATGGAAGCCGTGGGTGAGGAAGGTCACAGAAGAACTGGCACAGGGTGGGCCAGGCTAGATTAGAAGTCAGGTGCCGCCAGGTAGAGGGCTCGGAGCGTGGGAGGCAGCCCCACCGCGCGTGTCACAAGCCTCGAGGACTGCGGGTTCGCCCCACATCCGTGAGCCTGGATTGCACACGAGGTAGTCAAGGCCAACAGGGGCCAGGACGATTCCATTCTCGGTTCACCAGAGTTCCGATCATCTCCCCTTCCCTCTCTACCCTCTCTCTAGGCCCCCTTTTCAGGATGAAAACAACTCCTGACCTCGTGTCTTTGAACTTGCTTCCTGCAGACTCCGGATAGTCATCCTCCTCCTTACAGGCTGCACCACCAGCAGTAGTAGTGAGTTGGGGGGCGAGGAGGTGGAGTCAGGCTGTGCAGAGAAATACTGCAGGGAGTTTGCCTGGGGGAGGATGGAAAGAGAAGGAAAGGCCCTACGGGGACAGCTGGGGTTTAAGCTGATTGTGTGTGGCTGTGCGTGCGCGCGCGTGCGTATAGTCAAGTTTGTTCTAAGGAAGAGACTGAAGCCCATTTACGTGCTTTCGGGGAGAAGCCAGCAGAAAGGAAACGGCTGAGGGGAGGGGCCAAAGCACTAGCACAGGGTCTCTGAGAAAGCAGGAGAGGAGGGAGCCCAGAGCTCCGGCAGCGATTGGCCTCACCCGGGAGGAGGGATGGCTCTTCTGCTGCGGTAGGAAGGGAGGAGAGTAACAAGGAGCAGAGGTAAGAGCCCCGATCTGCCAGCTCCCAGAGCTCAGTACTGTCTGTCTTTCCTCTGCGCACAGCTGTGGCCTCACCCCAAGGGCGGCCTCCAGTGCTCCACACACGTGAATTGGTATCCTTACCACAACCTGCAAGGCGGGCATTTCTAACACCCCCGCCTTGCAGGAATTTTATAGATTCCCCCACCGAATCTCGGAGAGCATGTGAAATTGCCGAAGGTTGCACAACCCGTATTAATAATAAAAATAGTGCCGACACGAACACAGCCCTAAGTCTGGGTCAGTCTTTATTCTGAGTACTTCATATTCATTAACCTATTGAACCCTATGAGGCGGGTGCTATTACTACCCTGGCTTTACAGATGAAGAAACTGAGAAACTGGATGATTCGATAACTGCCCAAAGACAAACACTTTAAAAGCACTTAAACGCAGTCTGCCTCCCAGGTTAGTATTTGGAACCCTCATGTCACGTTGGTTGTGGGGAACAAACTCGTTTGTCTGATTCCAAAGGCCATACTTTGCTCACATGTCAAGGGATGAGGCTGCATAAAGGCAAATCAGCTTTGAGAGTTGAATCCTCTGTACCAAGATCTAGTTAGGATTTCCAAGAACAAGTAACCCTCATAGACTTCCTCCAATTTCTCTTTGGCTCAAACTGGGTGACAGGGCTCTCCCAAATTCCCTAAAGGCTGGGGTGTCTCTATGGTGGAAGCAGGAAAGCTGGGAAGGTTAAACGGGGTATAAATTGAACGGATCCGCAGTGTCTGCCGCATCCATGCAAAGCGAGAAGTGCTGTACTTAAGTCTTCCCGTATATGCAGTAAGTCATTTATGGGCCACGAGTTCTGGTGGGCCCTGTGCCCGCACACAGGAGGGAAAGCCCGTGGTTCTTGCTCTTCAAGGAGCTTACAGACTGGAACTTGGAACAAACACGAAAGCGGACAAGTCCCTCGCGGTGTGTGGCAACGTCCTCCGGAGGATGTTGGAAACAGAGAGGGGCGCCGCCTCTGTCTCGGGGAGGAACTGAGGCACAGGCTTCCCAGAGGAACCGTCACTTTTAAGGAAAGAAGTTTGCCAGAGGAACAAGGGAAGTGAGGGCATGTGACTCAGGCAGAGAGGACACACGTGCCAAGTCAGAGAAGCATGGGGGAGGATGGCACGTTCCGGGGAACTGGAAACAGGTCAGTATGACCGCCGCAGAGATGCCAGCTTTGTGGGGTGGGAGATGCAGTTGGAAAGGGAGGCAGGGGCCAGATCCCCTCAAGATGGGTGCTGTACAGTCTGTGTGCGAATTTAACCTGTAATCCTTACTCCCACCCTGGGCAGCTGTTCTATTACTACGGGTTTGCGCAGCTAACCGTGTTCACCCACACAGTTGAAAGCCCCGGCGGCTTGCTGGTCCTGAGTGTAGTTCCCAGGGAAAGCGCTTCGTGGCGCCACTCCGGCTGTTGGAGGTGCCCGCTGCAAGACGCACGCTGAACGCTATTTTTGCTTTTTGCCTTTTTTTAAAGATATATTTATTTTATTATTTATTTACTTACTTACTTACTTATTTACTTATTTATTTATTTACTATGTTCCGTTCCTCTTTGGGTTTCTACAGCACCAATGTAGATCGTCCATGAAGAAAAGGTGGCATGACACACACTTTGGAAAAGCAGGGGAGACCTGTATTTCCAATTTACAGATAAGAAAAAAGAGGCTCAGAAGAATTAACATGCCCTCTCTCGAGAGCTGATAAGATGCAGATCCAAGGTTTGAACCCAGGCTGGCCTGCAGCCAGAGCCTACCCTCTTTCCACTCTACCACAATGACTGCCTCAACTGGGCCTCTCAAGCTATCGCTCCCTATTATGTAACCAAAAAATAAATAAAAAATAAAATAAAAAGCCTTTCTTTCTATGGTGGCAGTGGCGATGTCATTCCAGAAACTAAGATTTGTTCCCTTTATAAATGAGGGGTCAGTGCATTTTTTCCCCTGCTCATTATAAAGGCCTGCTTCCTACCAGAATGAATAATGAGGTTGTAGCTGTCTGCATTCAGCCATAGGAAGACGCATAATTGTATTTCTTCCACGATGGAAGAACCAGCTGTGGTACTAATAAAAATGACTGCTTTTCAATTCTTTCAACAGAGTAAATAAAACTCCCTTGTGATTAACAGCAAATTGGTTTCCTACAGAGTTGTCAGATCTGAAGGGGTGCAATGAGGGGGGTGGGAGGGAAGATGAGGGTGAGGGCTTGGCTAGTGGTTCTACCCCAGCAATGTGCTTTCTCCGAGTACTCGGTCCTGAGGTGCTCTGGGTACTAAAGATATTTTTAACTCCTTTCAGGAAATTCCCAAGTCTGGCAAAATAACACTCCAGTATCCTGGCATGGGGACAAAAGAGGAAAGGGGTCTCACTTATTAATAAGAGCAGTCCCTAAGGCTTTCAAATCTGGGGCACCAATTCTTATCCCATTCATGTATTCTATGGATATTTATTCAGTGCTTGCTAGTGGTTTATTCATTAACTGACTATTTACTGGGTGTCTACTATATTCGGACACAGAGCTATGCCTTGGGGACGGAGCTCACAGTCTAACAGAGAGAGACACACACACACGATTTGTTGCAATTCCTATGATAAGTTCTATACACTGGAAATAAAAGTTGGGAATTTGTATAGTCTTTTCATTCTCTCGACAAATAGGATAGAAAAGCTGTTTTACCACCAGCTTTAAGCTGAAGAGTTACAAATCAAGTCCAATAAAAGATCAATCAGACGTGAAGATAATATAGTTGGAAATGATAACAGAGGGAAACGTGATTCTGAAATTTGCAAAGTATTGCTGGGTCAGACAGGGCCCCCCATAGGAAACAGGTGGGATGCCCAAATTAGGCTAATCTGAGGAGAGTTTATTCACAAAGGGATTCTTTGTGTGCAGGGATGTGGGCAGGATGTCGGGCACTCACAGGGGCTGTGTGGGAACCCGACACTAGCAGCAGTGGTGCTGTTAGAAACCCAGGTCCAAAACAAGAGGGGAGGACATTAGCTATAGGAACCTGGAAGGGAAGAGTTGTATAGGGAAGATCACCTTGAAAGGTGTAGTGACGGACAGCTGAGAGTCATAGCCAGGGTGACCGTACAGGGAAGGTGTCAGAGAAATAAATACCTAATCTCATTCTCCCCCGTCCCAAGATTTTTTTTCCATCTCACAGGTCAGAGAAGTCTTCCTGTAGTAGAGATAGTATCTGAGCTAGACCTTGACAGATGAACGGGAGTTTGTTAGGTGATGAAGGGAGGGGACAAATCTCTAGGCAGAAAAAAATAGGGCAAAAAGCATGAAGGTGGGAGGTGGACTGGAAACAGACCCTGAGAGACCTTCGTGATACGCAGAGAAGTTCGGCTTTTGTACTCAGGCACTGCAGAGCCACTGAGTGATTTTTAAGCAGGTGAATAGCATAACCGTAAGCATTTATGAAAATCCTGTTGGCTGACGCATGGGAGATGGGTCAGAGAGGGGTGCGGCTTGGAGAGGAAGAGACAGGCTGGATGGCGTGGTAAGGAGCAGATAAAGGGGGAGAGCCTGAGCCATCTCCCTGGAGATGGAGACAGGGAAGATTTTGAAACAGTTGAAGGAAGTAGAAATGATGGCTGATTGAACCGGAGAAGGACGTGCAGGAGAGGGAGGCATCCAGGCTGATTCTCAGCACTCCCGCTAGCGTGTCAGCAGACCGCACCATTTGCTGGGACTTAGAAAGGAAAGAGGCAGAATCGGTTTGGGGGACGAAATGAGACAGCTTTGCTCTGAGGCATACTGAGCCCCCCCCCCCCCCCCCCCGCCTGCAGGACCTCTAGGTGGGGATGCCCGCTAGGACTTGGGTACGACTCTCAAGTTCAGGAGAGGGAAACAGAGCTGGCCTGAGAGAGAGGCCCGGGACACCTGAGCATGCTGGAGGTTAGGACACAGTAGCACACAGGAAGACCATGGGCAGAAGGAGAGGGCTCCCCGGCTGGGCCACCTCCACGCCCTCATCTGCAGGATGGAAATGGGAGTGCCTCCTCCACTGGGTTGCTGTGAGCACTTGAGAGAAGAGCTAACATGTGAAAGTGGCTAGTGCACAGCAGATCCTAAAAATACTCGCAGAAGCAGAGAAAAGGTACAAATGCTAAGAAACTTGGTTTTACACTATATTCAGAAAAGAAACAGCAGCTGCTTTATACTTAACGGACACCACGGTCTTATCTCGCCGCCTAGTTCCTTACGCATCTGTGTCTTTTTGTTCCTTGGGCTGAAAGGGGATGGGAACTAGATCCCAGAGTTGTCTGTGTTTCACATTCCCTTACCTACTGGCAAAACAATTAGCACCCAAGAGATATCCACTAAATACATAGATATGGCTGATGATTATCTGGTAGAGAAAAAAAAAAAATGAGAAAGACTCCAAGCTGGAGATAGTCCCAATTACCCTAGCACCTCTCTATACCCGACAAGCAGCTCATTCTCTGGGTCCTGCCCCTCCCCCACCGGAGAGACATGATTAATGTCCTTCCTCTGTTTGAGAGTGGTGGTCCCAAGATTAATGAAGTCAGAATCCCTTGGAGATACTTGAGTAAGAAATGGGCCGTATTGTTGTCTCGCTTTAATTAATTTGAAAATTATCCTATATTGTTCAAATGGCAACTGACTCATCAAAAGTGGGTGTTTGGAAGTGATAGATGGAAAGTCTGAGGATTTTCTCATTAATTAATTTGGCTGTGAAAATAAGCACTGGCCGACATTCCCAGTGAAATAAAAACACACCAAAAGGTAACCAAGAAAGCGGGCTGGCGTGGAGTGGCCTAAGTTCTGCCCTCAGGCATAGACTCACACTTTTGGCAGCCAAGCAATGATTTTATATAGGTAATATGTAATATGTGATTTTTCTCGGTTTTTTTTTCCCCAATTTTCTACAATGGGCACATATTATCTTACCATAAAAACTTAATTTTAAAAAAAGTAAAATAAAAAATATTTGTCATACATATATACCATATAGAATAAAGACAGCATGTACAATAAGTATAATAATATAGAGTAAAGTAAATGCTATCTTTATTTTTCTCTTTATTTATGTTTTGAGACTTTTTAATTAGTATTCCATAATATTATTTATCCCCCGATTCCATTACCAAATAAACCAGGGGTCTTTACTTGTAAGCAACAGAAACTGCATCTGGCTAATATACGCCAGGAAGGAGTTTTTTGGAAAACACAAGGGAATTCAAAATTTCAAAAGGAAAGTGGGCAAATAGGCTTAGTAAGACAGGAAGAGGAAGCGAGCTTCTCCAGGGGTTTTGCAGGAACTACGCACCGGCTTGTCCAAGAGCCCCTGTGACAACCGGTGCTCCAGCCACTCACATGCTCAGTTAGGAAGGGAAGCCGTGGTCAGCCCAGCGAGGGCCATGTGTCTGCCCCAGCTAGAGGGGAGTAGGGCACCTTGCTAACTGTCCTAGCCAGACTGTACCCGGAGGACTTTGATCATTCACCCAAGTGAATTTTAATCCTAGTCCCATAGGAGGTAGTATGGATGGTGGACAAACAAAAACAATAGATGAGGTCATTGTTTCCCCCTCACCCAATGATTTTTTAGGTCTAATTTACATACAAGCAATAATGTTGCTAATCAACCACTGATCCATTGTTGAACAGCTCTGACTCTTAGATAATCATTCCCTGGATATTGATTTCACTTCTGTCTCCCTATACCAAAAGAGGGGTTCGGGGGTGCCTGGGTGGCTCAGTCGGTTAAGTGTCTGCCTTTGGCTCAGGTCATGATCTCAGGGTCCTGGGATCGAGTCCCGCATCAGGCTTCCTGCTCAGCGGGGAGTCTGCTTCTCCTTCTCCTGCCGCCTTTGTGCTCACTCTCTCTCTCTCAAATAAATAAAATCTTAAAAAAAAATAAAAAGAGGGGTCAGGATGGTAGTGGGACTGGAAACAACTGGAACTGTTAGAGGATCAGTTGAGAAAGCTGGGGGAGGGGAGCTTGGAGGTGTGGAGAAGACTCAGGTGAATGAGCTGTCATCACCACCTTTCCAAAGGGTGGTCTGCCACGTAGCGAAAGAATGAGTTTTAAAACAATCAATAGAAGTCCAACGGACGTAAGAGTTGTCTCAACAAATGGTAGAACTTTTTAAGAATTAAAACAGCCCCACTCTGGAAAGTAGGAAGCCCCCATCTCAAGGGGTGAGCAACTAGGAATTCCAACATGGGGTGGAGTTGGGTTATTTGATCTTTAAAGGATTCTTTGAACCCTGATAGTCTATGGTCCTATGATCCTTTGTTATTTGCAAACCTAGTAAGTGTCGTGCTGAAGGGCTCCTTGCCTTTCACAGTTACTCAGTCACACGCATGCCTCAGGCTCAGCTTCTCCTTTTCACCTGGTTTGCTTGCAAACCTGTGTTTGTGGAAGAATCCCCCAGGCACTTCTCGCTGGGGCAGGAGAATGTTGGGATTTCCTCAACGGAGCATGGCAAGCAGAGACCAGAAGAAAGGCACAAGCAACAGATTCAGGATAAGAATTCTTGGGTTTCAAGAATTCAAAACCTCAGCTTTGCCACTTACATACTGTGGGATCTTAAGCAAGTCAGTGGGCTTTGCAATTCTCATTTTACTCCTATGTAAAGAGTGGATGATGAGAACAGTAATAATAGTAATAACCTGCTTTTGAGAGTTTAGTTTTAAAAAAATGTAACACCTGGCTTCTGTGGAGTCTTAATGGTGGGCTAGATTATTTACATGCATTATTTCATTTTTTTAATTCATTGATGTAATCCTGCCAACAATCCCATGATGTGTAGATTCCATTATTCCCATTTCACAGATAAGAAAACTGAGGTTTAGTGAGTTTAAATCATTTGCCTAAAAAATGGAGCTAAAATTAAGATCAACAGATCTAACTCCATAGGCTGAGTACTCTATAATGCCAGACCATGGCAGTCAGACTTACACAAGCGAGTACAAATCATACTAGACTTAATAGACGATCTGGAACATGATAGGGACTCAGCAAATATTAGCTCTCTACTCATCATCCTTCTGACTTAATCTTCCAAAAACTCCAGTTAAAATGCATCTTTAAATGCTGTGCCCCTGTGCTGCCTTAATCCTCCACCTGGTCATAAGATAGTGACCGCAGCTTCAAGTGTCAAATCAAGATACGACACAGCACCCTTCTTGTTCTTTTTCAGGAGCAGCAAAGCTTTTCCTAGAAGCCTCCTCTCACATCTTACCTAACAGATTTGGGTCCACAGTCTCATCCCTAAACCCGTCATTCCAAAACAAGGATGACTGAATAACCCTGAGGCCAACCAGTCCTACCCCCGGAGCTCGTCCGCTTCCAAATTCAGCCTTCTTCTTGGAGAGGAAACGGAGGTCCTGGATGCTGGTAGGCTACCAAGTGTCTCCTTGACAGCTCTGTTATTCTGATAAGAAAAAGAAGGCTCAGAGGGGTTTAATGAATCTGTCCAGAGTCCAAGGGCAAAGGTAGGGCTGGAGGAAGGGACATGCATACCAAGGGTGGTTCTTAGTTCAGGAAGAGGGTTGGACCTGTGGCAGGGTAGGGAGAGGATTTAGGACAGTGGTCCTCACCTGGGCTGCACGCTGGAGTGACACGAGTCACTTTAAAGAGCACTGATGACTGGATCTCACCCCGAGGGATTCTGACTCACTTCGTCTGGGAGGCAGCCTGGGTATCAAGATTTATAAAAGCACCCCAGGGCATTTTAATATGCAGCCAAGGTGAGAACCAGCGGTTTAGGAAAAGAGCTAATGGAACACAGAGGGCTTGAGGCCAAAGGCGTAGCGTAGGCACTGAGTAACAGAAATCCTGTCTCTCCTGTTTTTCCTCAATAACTGCTCCGATTTCCTGACGACTCCTCCCCCCACCCCCCAGTTCCAGGCATGGCTGTGCCCTCAGTACTTGCCATCTAGTAGGCAGGCAATAATTAAAAGGATCACAGACGCTTTACTCATAGAATGAATAATTTTCATGCGACCTCCACAAAGTAATAGTGCTTCCATTTTACAGATGAGGAAACAGAGGCCCAGACATTTTGAGGAACTAAGTCTTTTTGACTCTGCTCTCCAAGTCCTGTCCCATCTGCAGAAGAAATCAGGAGTCTGAGAAGCGAAACTGAGCCTCCCCTCTCTCTTTCTGCCCTCCTCCACTTTGCATCTTACACTGTCTGGAACCTCCTTGTGGTCCCTCCCACCTGCTGGGGAGCCCCAGCCTCCTGCCAGAGGAGTCAAGGGCTGAAGCTTCCTGCTTACTAAGGCATGGGCAAATGTCAAGACTAATCTTCATTTTTAAGAAACCCCATTGGGAAGCCTGGTCTGGGGACCTCCTTGTGGTGTGGTCTTGAGCACGGGCCTTCCTGTTTCTGGGCTTCATTTTTGTCATCTGTAACATGAAGAAGTTGGACCAGAATCTGCAGGTTGTAAACTCAAGTACTTTTGGGTCTAGAATGATGATGTAAACCCATAGGGCAGGCTGGATGGGAACTACAGGGAAGGAGCAAAACCTGTCTTGTCCAAAAAGGTGGAATTTTTTGAACTCCAGCCAGTTGTCATCATGGTGGCCTGTGGGCACAGGGTTATGAGAGTTTCTGATTCGTTTCAAAGAAATGCTAAGAAATATTTATTTTATTTTCAATATCCTGCTTAAACTAATATTAGTCTAATAATATAATAATGATGATGATACAGGGGAAGAAAACATGAATGTGGGCTGAATTTAGCCCACAGGCTATTTCTTTGTGATCTGTGGGCTAAATGGTCTATAAGGCTCTAATCACATTCTATGATTTCTAAATGAGGGGAACTGACCCAATATTATGAACACAAGCATTGGCATTTCTGCACTAACTGAAAATTCTCTTTGGCAAGTAGACCCAAATGGCATCTTTCCTATTTTTCATTCCCAGTACTTTGCTATGCATTTATTTCTTCGGTCCCTGGGAAACTGTACCCCCTCCAAAATCTGAGGATCCTGTTTGAAAGATCACCTGCTTTATAGAGAAACAGTGCCCTCTGCTGGAAGAGTAATGCAGAAAGATGCCTCTGGGGCTGAGATCATTTAACACTTGGGAAGAGCGGATTTGTTTGTTTTCACTTGAAATAGATTTCACGAAGAATAATAAATAAAATACAAATGCATATTTATGGATGGCTTGATGTATGTTAGGCATAAATTGGACTTTCATGTATCCATTTGGGAGTAATTACTCTTAATCTACAAAAAGGCCAGGATTCGAGAAAGGAAGAAAACATTTGTTACCTCAACTGACAGCAATGTGGAATGCACAGACAAGGAGAGGAAATTGGAGTCTAGGTCTCCAGACTGTGTGCTGGAAAGTCAGAGCCTTTATAATAATGTATTGCAAATCTGTGGGTTTTAATAGTTACTTTCACTGCATCCTTTCAATAAATCCTCCCCATAACACTCCAAGGTAGGTATTATTTTCATTTGACAGATAAGGAAAATGAAGCACAGAGCCTGAGTGACCAGCTCAAGATTCCTTGGCAATTAAACAATGGAGACAAGCTTAGGCAAGTTGCTTGGCCTCCCTAAGCCTCAATCCCCCTATTTGTAAAACATGGATAAAAATAGCATCTATGTTTTCAACAGGGATGGAATGCAAATCCATGTGTGAGGCACTTAACACCATGCCTGACCCAGAGTGAGCCTGGTACCCAGCCTTAGCTAGAACTACTGCAATGGTCAAAGTCCAGGTCTTTCAACTCCTGGTCCTATGCCTTTTCCGCTATGTTGCGCCGTGTCTTGAATGGTCAAAATAGGGACCCCAGTGCTGCTGGGATTCATAACCATGGCCCTAAACCCTAAAAACATAGCCCAGATTTTTTTTTTAACATAATTGGGTTTGTCAACACCTACTGAGATCTTGAGCTGCATCGTAAAGACAGATTATTCTAAATGAGGGAAGTTACGGTTCCTGTGACTTATGTACCACTCACACGGTCCTGGGGCCATTGTGCAGATCGCTGAGCTCTATATTCAAATAGGAGCACTGCCATGTCGGATGATATCCAAAAGAAAGTGGTGAGGGGTCCAGGAACCACATCAGAGGAGACTTGTTGAAGGAACTGGGGATATCTGGCCTGGAGAAAACAAGACTCACAGACCATATTCATTCATTCATTCATTCATGTGTTCATTCGTTCTACATTTACTGAGTACTTTGCTCCATGTGACATGTTGCTGGTACACCCAGCAGCCAAACAGACAGCATTTCTGGTCTCATGAACCCAAATCTAGAGAGGATTCACATGGAGTAATAGAGGGTGTCATGTGAAGAATTAGCCTTATTTGGGGTGAACCAGGGCCAGGGCCAGGAGAGGAATACATTTTGGCAGAACTCTTTAATTGGGCACCAGCGAGGGGGCAGGGATGGCTGGCTCAAATGTGTGAACTCCTTACTGCTAGGCGTATTGTAAGTCTAGAAGCCTACTGGGAGGTTTTCAGAGGGGATTCGGGAAGGGGCCAGGGTGGGCCAGAGTGTAGCAACTTTAGTTCCCTTCAAGCCTAGGCACCATGGATATCAACATTGCCCAGGCTGCTCTGGGAAGGCCCTCAGGAGTTGCCACTTATCCTGTGGGGGAGAAAAACAAGGACCTAAAGCTCCTGGGTCTTTGGCTTCCTTTCTTGAGGAATGGAATATTATGCAGCCATCAAAAGGAATGAGATCTTGCCATTTGCAACGACGTGGATGGAACTGGAGGGTGTTATACTGAGCGAAATAAGTCAATCAGAGAAAGACATGTATCATATGACCTCACTGATATGAGGAATTCTTAATTTCAGGAAACAAACTGAGGGTTGCTGGAGTGGTGGGGGGTGGGAGGGATGGGGCGGCTGGGTGATGGACACTGGGGAGGGTATGTGCTATGGTGAGCTCTGTGAATTGTGCAAGACTGTTAAATCACAGACCTGTACCTCTGAAACAAATAATCCATTATATGTTAAGAAAAAAAAAAAGAAGATAGCAGGAGGGGAAGAATGAAGGGGGGAAATCGGAGGGGGAGACAAACCATGAGAGACGATGGACTCTGAAAAACAAATTGAGGATTCTAGAGGGGAGGGGGGTGGGAGGATGGGTTAGCCTGGTGATGGGTATTAAAGAGGGCACGTTCTGCATGGAGCACTGGGTGTTATGCACAAACAATGAATCATGCAACACTACATCAAAAACTAATGATGTAATGTATGGTGATTAACATACAATAAAAAGCTAAAATAAAAAAGATAATAAAAATTATTATAAGCTCTTCATTATAATCCTATATTGACCTATATAATTATATTATTATTACATAAGATTATATTGAGTAAATAGACCATAGTTTACTTATTCCTTCTCCCATCATTGGCCATTCCCAATCTTTGATACTATTCAGTATGAGGTGGAAGTCCATACATGATACCAGCGTGGGGGGAGTAAAGGAGGAAATGGTGTGCTCTGTGGGGAGGAAGGAGGTTGGCCCTGGGTGGGGGGAGAGTATGATCACTGATAAAAAAGAAGCAGAGGAAGTGACATAAAGACCCACAGATGTTCCCTGGGTAGACCAGTGAGGAAAGGGCATTTGCAGTGTCTGAGAGGTCCTCTGCAGGGGTCAATGCCGGCTTCCCACCAACGGAGACCAGCTGGGTGACTGTGGAAAAGTAACTTCTCTGAGCCTCATTTTCCTACCTGTATATCACAGTGTGGCTGAGAGAATTACTTTAAACTGGTAGAGAGGAGGATCAAATTGAGATAACAGGTGCGAAGTGCTTCGATCCATGCCTGATTCTCAGCATGCACCCAACACAGGCCAGCTGTGCCAGATTGTCTCTTGGCAACTCAGGGCCATTTTTGCCCTTCTAAGTTCCCCTTATAACATGGGGGTTGGAAGCCTAGCAACTATGTCTTAGAAAATTCCTACTCCTGGAGTACGTTACTTTACTAGGGCTGCCCTATCCAAGGACCCCAGGCTGGGTGCTTTAAACAATAGAAATTTATTTTCTCACAATCCTGGAAGCTGGAAGACTGAACCCAAGGTATCAGCAGAATTGGCTTCTTCTGAGGCCTCTCACCTTGGCTTGTGCGTGGCCACCTTCTCCCTGTGTCTTCACATGGCCTTCCCCTTGTGGGTCCATGTCGTAATCTCTTCTTATAAAAGGACACCAGTCATACTGCATTAAGTTAGCACCCACGAGACCTCACTTTATGTTAATTATGATTCTTCTTTAAAGACCCTATCTCCAAATATAGCCACATTCTGAGGTATTGGAGGTTAGGACCTCAACATGTGAATTGGGTGGGTGTCCGAGTTTAGCCCGTTAACACAGAGACTGGATTAGAGCCATACATGCAATAGTTGAAAGGCAGAAGAGAAGCAAAAGCCATTGTCTTGGTCTTTGGCAGGTGATAGACACATCTTTCTAGTGTCTGCAGTTTCCAGGCATCCTCTTGAAAATCACCCGCTTGGCAGCTGCATTTAAGCTAGATCATTAGGGAGAGTTTTCCTGTGATTCCTGTACTTCCTGCTTCCCTGAACACTGGCGGGAGTTTCCTAACCTTTTTCTCCCAGATCTTCTAACGGCTTTGCAAGCATCTAATTTCCTGTGTAGTATTCATTCCTGTTTGAGATACCTGCAGTGGTTTTTGATTCTGACTGAATCCTGAAGGATACGGTAGCTATTATGTACGGTGATGTGGGAATGGTTGGTGAGTAGAGTTGCAAGAGACCCATTGACGAGAACAGGGTGGCAAGCCACAGATGAAAAGATCCTGGAGAAATCAAGGATAGGATACTTGGAATTTATCCTATGGTCTAAGACATTATGGACTTTTCCCACTAAAACTTCCCTCAATGGCAGAAAAGAATACACTTTTACTCCTATGGGTCTGACAGCAGCTGCTACAAGAAAATTCTTTGAAATGTTTTAAAGTCACCCAAATTTCTCATCTTGATCTATAATATATTCATTTGTTTTCATGTAAGATAATATTTGTAATTATCAGCCATCAAGTTAAAATCACCATTCTAGAGCGATGTTGTTTATCCTACGGTTTTGAGCACTGTCTAGACCTGGTCACAAACCACAGTTTGAGAAGCAGAGCCCAAGGCAATATGGAAACACTGAATGGTTTTGAGGAACAAAGTAAAATAAGGCAATTGCTTTTCTGAATGGTTTATGGGCTGCTGTGGAGGATGGAAGGAGACAAACATGTAGGCAGGGCAAGCTGTTAGAAGGCTATTGGAATAACCCAGGTAAAAAAATGATAAGACATTGAAGTAAGACCCTGGCAGTGAGAATAAAAAGACAGGCGTCAATACAAGTGACTAAGAGAACTTGAGTGGTCATTTTCATCTCGGGGCTTCAGCAGAATCAACAGGTTGAACCATCAGACAACCAAGATCCTTCCCTGCCTAAAGGTGTAGGTGTAGATGTAGGTCCAGAAGCATGGCGGGAAAGGAGGTGCCCAAGGCTCACAGGGAAATCCCATGAGTGGTACCACCCACCCCTGACACCTTCTTGACTCCACCCCTTCTGGGGCTGCTGAGAGGCAGCTGGCCTGAGTGAGGGGGATACAGAGCCTACACTTTAGGCTAGTATTGTGATTTCTTTCCATTTATCTTTATTTTATGTGCTTGCCTTTAATCTATCATAAATATTCATGGTTTATTTCACTCAAACACTGACCTCATTCAAAGAAGACTTTTGCTGCTAGTCTGTCAATGAGACAAAATTTTATAGGCTTGTTTGTTTTAAAGGAGAAGAAGAAATTCTTGATATAAGGAGCAGTGATATTTTGACAAAGGTCTCTAGTAATTTCCAATTCTAATCCAATTCTCATTCTAATGTTACCTGACATATAGGAAGCACTCAATACACATTTGTTGAATTACCAAATGAATGAATAAATGGCAAGTGACATATTTCAATGCATTCAAACACTTCTGATAGCAAGCCTTCCCTTACATTGTCTGTGTAACCTTACATTGTCTTGGCAGTTCAGCCCACAGTTTAGGGCCTTGTTCATACATGTGCTGTTCCCGTGGCTTATAATGCCCCTTGCATCTCAATCCATCTGGGAAAACGTCTTCTCATTTGTCACAACTTGACTTAAATGTCACATTGCCAGAGAACAGCATAACTACGTAAGACGAACACAGGCATTTAGAGTCAGACTGAACTGGGTTCAAATCCAGGCTCTCAAACATACAGTGGGAGGGTATCCCAAGAGTCCTTTCTCATAAATGTTTGGTCTATTAGACGATAAGTAAAACAGAAAGAAAAATTATTTCACCAAATCCAGCCATCCTTTTCCATGGCTGTGAACCATTTTTCTGTAGGCAGTCCAACCTGGTAACAGCACCAAGTCTCATGTTTAGCTTTGCTGAATGTCTCAAACTGCTGCCCACATGGAAACATGTCATAGGCTGGGTAGCAAATATATTTGGTGGCACAAAATCTCAGCCATATACTGGATTTACCAGAACTTTAACTCAAACCAATTTCTGGATTTTGTCTGGGTCAAACATGTTCACCAAGCTTGTGTATCACTGTGCTGGAGGGGTCCATACTTAGGGTAGACCAAAGCTGGGCAGTGAGACTCGGAAAATTTGAAAACTCTCTTTATTCCTATTCTGTTATTCAGAGATTAGTGAGGAATTCAGACCAACACTGGCAAACCAATTGAAAGGGTAGAACCTCTCATCACTCCACCAAACCCACACCTTCTCTTTGTGCCTGAGTCGACCTGGTTGATGCACCAAATGTGGCTCATGATCCATTTCACTCATTGTCAATCTCTTGGCCTTTGAGTTCACAGTAGTGTTCAGCTGCCATCTTTACTCTCAAGCCTGTTTTCCAGAAGAAACCCAGAAATACTTGAATGTTATTTTTGTCATGGCACATCTGGAGAACTAAATAAAATAAAATGGCTTAAAGGGCAGACCTTGAAACAAACTTCAAAATGATACCAAACCTGCTTATATCCAATTTGACTTTCACATTGCAAGGTCAGTGTCAATAAGATCATACTGTACCACAAAACAATTTTTGAGACACGTTAGATTTCTGTCCTTGGGCAAGCCTCCTAATCTTCCTTAGCTTCAGTTTCCTCATTATAAACTGTGAGTAGTAATTCTGTGGGATCTCAGTGGGCTGTATTAACATACCTTGCACACAGTAGATGCTCAGTAAACAATGGCTACAATCACGCATCCCCAAATTCCACCTTTCACAGAGTATACTTTCTTCTTTGGACCATGTATACAGAATGCCTTCACCTATTAAGTGGGCAAAATGATACCAGATTCATAGGATTGTTAGGGCTAAATTAGATAAGACACATAAAATTGCAATCTCATCACGATTCCCATTTGCATTATCCTAAAATCTAACGTGCTTCCATTAGAGTTCTGATCACAGTGTTAAGTTTTCATTCCTTGTCTATGTTGTTCACACAAGTACACATTCTTTGAGTTTCTCATGTGTGTCTTAGGGGAGGATGGGTGACTAATATGTGTTGGGTATCTACCATAGGCCAGGCCTGTATGGGGTGTTTTTGACACGCTATCTCCTTGGTTCTTTCCCCAGCCTCTGTAAGGAGATGTTGGATCCCAACACTAGGTGAGCATACTGATGTGATGTTATGAAGGTCAAGGCCCTTAGACCAGGTGTGATGCATGCTCTTTGCATCACTCTGTAGCTTGAGCGAGGCCAACGCAGACATTCAATAAATGTGGAAGAATGCTCCCGTGGATGATGAGGTCCCTGCACCAACGCTGAATGTTGGCTAAGGCTCAGCACTTGAGAGCAAGCACTCTGGGGCCAAATTGCTTTGGTTCTTCCACATTCCAGCTCTCTGCCTTTTGACAGGCTCTTAACTACTCTGTACCTCAGTTTAAATCAATTGCGAAGTAGAAATCATAACATCGACCTCCTATGATTGTTTGCTTTGAGAATAAAATTAAATAGTATATGTAGATTGTTTCATACGGTGCCTGGCATATAATAAGTGCTCAATAAATGTCTCTCTTAAATAATTAGTCTCCAAACCCCTGAGGGGCACTGCTGGAGAGACTCGGGAAGCTGCCCCTTGAACTGTGGTAGGTGAGGGCCTCAAGAGCCTGCAGAAGCTTGGATGCTGTTGCCGATGGGAAGTGAGGCCCATTTGCAGCTGCAATGGCCTCACAGCTAATAAAGGGACGGTGTTCATTTCCTTCAGAAGTTGTTTTGCTCTCTTTCCAAGGCTGTAGGGCAACTGAGGCTTTAATAGGAAGCTCTCTGAAGCAGTGAGTCAATAGTCACTCATCCTAGGAGGTGATTCACACACCAGAGTGTGTGGTCCACAAATGGTGTGGGGGTGGTACCTCTTGGGGAGAGACTGACGTGCCCCTAAATGAGTTGTTTGTGATCACAGGCTGCTCACGAGCAGACATGGGAACAGATGTGCCAATTAAGCCCTCATCATGTCCTCTCCACACTCCTTCAGGAGGGGCGCACGTGTTGCTCGAAAAGATGTTGAACTTGGGCATAAGAAATGTGATTGCCTGCATCCCCCAGGCCTCTTCAAAATGAAGGCTGGTGAAGATTCAGAATGGGGAACTGGAGGTTTGGATGGTTTCAAGACTTGTGCTGTTCATGCAGAGATAAAATGAGAGAATCCTGAAAAGCTGGCCGGAGAAGAATTTTGGAGCTGAGCACAACTCCAGTGGGGTGAGAATCTTGTCCCTAAATTTTTACTCAATGATAAAAATTTTATCAAGATAAAAAAATAATTAACCTATTATTTATCTGTTTCTTCCAATGGACTGTGCATGTTCTAGGGCTTCTGTGAATCTTATTCTGTATCCATCACAGCCAAGAGGGCTGCATTGGCTGTGCCAAACTGCCTGGATCTGGATCGGAGCTCTGGGCAGCTACAGAACCCCTCAGTGCCTCAGTCCCTTGGCCTGTAATATGGGAACTCTCAATAATACCTACCTGATAGGGTCGTGAGCATTAACTCATCTAATGCAGTGCTATTCAAAGTGGGATCCATCCCCCAGAACTCATCTACAAACTTAACCAGTCCTTTGTCAGTTAAGTACAAAAAGTAAGAGTAACCTTCTGGGAACCTTTATCCCAATTGCTTGTTATAGCAACAGTTTTATTATATTTTACAAAAGTATCAGTTTGTAGTAGATAAAACATCCTTTTTCAACTGGCTCTTCATCACAGTTTGAGAACCACTAATTGTGTACATCTTAAAATGTAGATGTGTTGCAGTATCTATTTATTAAAATTCATATCATTTTGTTATAAAGACCTTCCTTTTACTTCTCCTCTATGCTTATCTTTGAGTTTCATGGGTCAGTAGTATGATTTCCATTTCAGGATTAAAAAAAAAAAAGATAGTTAAAATGTTTATTATTAAAAGTGGGTGTTGTAGAGTTAAGAACCACGGATGTAGAACTATAGTAAACATAAGGATTTTGGATTTGATTCCAAGACACAGTGAGAGAGACTTAGGATTCTAAGTGGGAACCCTGGCAACATGGTGAGGGAGGGGCTTCTATGAAATCTCATCCTCCAGCAATGTGATACCATGGTAGGCCCTCCTCCTTGGTTCTGCCATTGGAAAAGCCCTCTTGATGAGCTCTGGGTTGAAAGTAGTCTTTCCCATCTTATAGCACATTTAATAAGGTAGAATATGGGCTTTGCTCAATATCAACTCACTAATTTTAGACAAGAGCAAATACTGGGCCAGGGAAACTGTCATAAAAGTGATTTATTTTAAAATCTACCAGTTCGGAGTGCCTGGGTGGCTCAGTTGGTTGAGCGTCTGAGTTTTGATTTCGGCTTAGGTCATGATCTCAGAGTTATGAGATCGAGCCCTTTCTCAGGCTCTGCACTCAGAAGGGAGTCTGCTTGAGAATTCTCTCCTTCTCCCTCTGCCCCTCCCCCGCTCACACTTTCTCTCGGCCTCGCTCTAAAAATAAATAAATAAATCTTGAAAAAAAGAAAAGAAAAAAGAGAATCTACCAGCTCACAGGCATTTAAGGTGCCCTTACTTTTCTCCTCCATAAAATGAGAGATTCAAAATAGACGTATGATACTGTAATGTAGCAGAAGGAACAAAAACTTCAGAATCAGGCATAACTGGGTTTGATCTTTCATTCTGCCTCCAATTGATAAACAAGTCACTTAATATCTCTGGGCCTCAGCTTCCTCACTAGTAAAATGGGGATAGTAACACTAACCTTACAGGGTCTTTGTGAGAATGAGCAGTGATGCTTGCCGTGTACCCTTGACATAGAGTATTTCGGTAATTGTTAGCTGCCATTTCCCTGCTCTCATGTTTCCATGAAGGAACTTCTGAGAAGTAAAAATTAAAGATGGTCACAAATACGTAGCTATTCTTCTCACTGAGAGGCAGAATCTAGTTCCCCTCCCCTTGAATCTGAGCTGGGCTTGGTCACTTGCATGACCATAGAATGTAGCAGAAGTCATGTTCTAGGACTTGCAAAGCTAGGTCATAGGAAACCTTGCAGTTTTCACTGAGGTTTCTTGGAAAACTTGCCATGGGGGAAGCCATGTGCAATGAAGTATCTGGTTATTCTGCCCTCCATGCTTTGAGGAAGCCCAAGCTACAAAAGTAGAGAAGGCAGTGGAGGAGAAATGTCCCAGCCAGTTTCCAGCTGGCCAGTCATCTGGCCCAGGTGCCAGACATGAAGAAGTCCTCAGATAATTCCAATGCTAGCAGCTATCTCTGACAATAGCCACCTGAAGGACCCTAAGCAAGAACCACCCAGCTGAGAGTCAACAGACAGAACTGTAAGAAAAAAATACTGCCGGGGTGCCTGGGTGGCTCAGATGGTTAAGTGTCTGCCTTCAGCTCAGGTCATGATCCAGGGTTTGGGATCGAGCCCCACATTGGGCTCCTGACTCAGGGGGGAGCCTGCCTCTCCCTCTCCCTCTGCCTCTCCCCCTGCTCGTGCTCTCTCTCTCTCTCTCTGTGTGTCTCAAATGAATAAATAAAATCTTAAAAAAAAAAATACTGCAGTGTGGAGTGGTTTGTTAAGCAGCAGTAAACAGCTAGAACATTCTGCTAGAGCAAAATTTCTGGTCTTTCCACCCCTTACTAACATACGAGTGATTGATGGTTTGCCAAAAGTTTAAACTCCATTAGCTCACCATCCTGTACTGGCCAGGAGTAAGGTACTCAAGTTGCTGTTCCCACATGGCCTGCCTTTGTTTCCCATTTTGTAATCTGTGAGCATTCTTCTCCTTCTCCTCTGTGACAGGGGTGGCTCTTCCGGGGATGGGGGGGGAGGAGGCTACTTGCCTCATTGATCTTGCCTGTGACTGGGTAGGTAAGTGGGAGGAAGCCAATTTGGCTTCATATTGAGGTGACTTTCTCCAGTCTAGATCTGAGATTTTGATGTCCTTCTCTTTGACTCAACTGTTTCAGAACCAATAGTGGGGAGTGTTGGGACTGGCACCTCAGAGAGACCCCAATCTCCCTTACACTTCTGACATTCTGTAAAGCAGATAGTTTAGGTACTAGGCAGGTTCCTAACGTGCCCTGTACCCTTGCTTATATGGAACTCTTGCATACATTGTTAATAACGTGTTTAATTTCCTCAAACTTACAAACAAGCTAAAGCAATTATAATCATGGTTAGTAAGTTTCTGGTTTTATCTTGACACTTTTGATGGTTTGGTTACATGACTTCTCACAAAGATCATGACAAAAACTTTCTACCAAAGCCAAGCTGATAAACAGAGCCCTGGAGACTGCCATCATATCCCGTACACGACTCAAACATGACTTCTAATTTCCTCAGCCCCTGGAAAGATGACAGCGTGCATCTACTTTATTAAATTCTGTTGGGCCTTCATTATTTTTTTTAGTTATTGTTTTATTGCTTCCAATCATTCCTCTTGCTCAGGACATAGAAGGAGAATAGAAATCCCGTTAAGGTGACAAATACTGTGTTTTTCTACCCCCTCTCCATGACAATGTTAATTCATCCATTCATCCAACCATCCAGTCATTCACTCAGCATGTCTTTATTGGGAGCCTTCTCTGAACCGAGACCTGTGCTGAGTCCTGGACATTTAAGTGTAAGCGAGATACTTGCAGGCCCCTTCCTCAAAGGGAGTGCATCTAGTGACGGAGCAATTCAGCAGACAATAGCAATGCTGTGTAATGAGTGTCCCAACATGGAATACATATACACATACACATTCTTCTGAGGGAAGAAAGCAGAGGCACTGAGGACACCATCCTCCGATACCCATCTCCTTTGAGTATTCAAGTTTAAGCACAAAATTTGACATTTTTTGTGACTCAGCCCATGGATGAATTTCACCATTGCATTTTGTGTCCTTCATGCACCTCATTTACAAAATCTTATGCAACAGAATTGCTGGAGATGGAAAATCAGTGTCTAATAACTGGAATATTATTAACATAGTGATTGCAACATACATTATCTTAGTTAAGCCCCACCACAGCCCCGTGAGGAGGCCTATCGTATCTGTTGTATAGAGACTGCTACAGGTTAAGTAACTTGCCTTTGCAGAAACAAACTATGAAAACAGGTTTGTATGAGTCCAGTTCCATCCTCTCTCTATCGTATTGTGCAATAGAAAAATATCTACGGAAAGAGCAACTCCACCACTCACATTTTGTCATTAAAAAATAATAAAACCCTTATTGGGGAAACAATAACAAAAAGCAATAGGAAGAATGTTAGTGGTCTAATAATATTGAGACAAAAAGCAGGTGTTATGGGTGGGAATGCAAGCTGGTGCAGCCACTCTGGAAAACAGTATGGAGGTTCCTCAAAAAGTTGAAAATAGAGCTACCATATGATCCAGCAATTGCACTACTGGGTATTTACCCCAAAGATACAAAAGTAGGGATCCGAAAGGGTACGTGCACCCCGATGTTTACAGCAGCAATGTCCACAATAGCCAAACTGTGGAAAGAGCCAAGATGTCCATCGACAGATGAATGGATAAAGAAGATGTGGTATATATATATATATATATATATATATATATATATACATACATACATACACAATGGAATATTATGCAGCCATCAAAAGGAATGAGATCTTGCCATTTGCAACGACATGGATGGAACTGGAGGGTATTATGCTGAGCGAAATAAGTCAATCAGAGAAAGACATGTATCATATGATCTCACTGATATCAGGAATTCTTAATCTCAGGAAATAAACTGAGGGTTGCTGGAGTGGGGGGTGGGGTGGGAGGGATGGGGTGACTGGGTGATGGACACTGGGGAGGGTATGTGCTCTGGTAAGCGCTGTGAATTGTGCAAGACTGTTGAATCTCAGATCTGTTCCTCTGAAACAAATAATGCAATATATGTTAAGAAAGAAAAAAAAAAGAAGAAGAATGTAGCAGGAAGGGAACAATGAAGGGGGGGAAATCGGAGGGGGAGACGAACCATGAGAGACGATGGACTCTGAAAAACAAACTGAGGGTTCTAGAGGGGAGGGAGGTGGGAGGATGGGTTAGCCTGGTGATGGGTATTAAAGAGGGCACGTTCTGCATGGAGCACTGGGTGTTATGCACAAACAATGAATCATGGAACACTATATCTAAAACTAATGATGTAATGTATGGGGATTAACATAACAATAAAAAAATTTTAAAAAGAAAAAAAAAAAGCAGGTGTTATGGGCTGAATGTGTCCCCCCAAAATTCTCAAGTTGAAGTCCTAACCCCCAGTATGATGGTATTTGAGGTGGAGCCCTTAGCTGGTGATTAGGTTTATATGAGGTCAGAAGGGTGGGACCCTCATGATGGGATTAGTACTTTTATGAGATAAGGAAGAGAGAAAGATGGATCTCTCTCTCTTTCCTTCTCTCTCTCTCCAGGAATATACACACCAAGGAAAGGCCATATGAAGACACAAGGAGAAGGTGGCTCTCCCAGTCACCAAATCTGCCAGACCTTGATCTTGGATTTCCCAGCCTCTAGAACTGTGAGAAATAAATGTCTGTTGTTTAAGCCACTCAGTCTATGATATTTTGTTATAACAGCCCAAGCAGACCATTGCAACAGAATATGAAATTCAATATAATCATAACTATGTAGCACAAATATACAAAACAAAAAGAAAAAAGAAAAAAAGCCTTAAGATGTTAACTCTGTTCTAAGTGATAAAAATACTTTTCTCAAACTTTTCTGTATTTTCTAAAATGTTTATAAAACGGCTCATATGAGCTCCAATTGCTCATAGGCTAATGTTTATTGAGCACTGAACTCCATGCCAGGATCCATAATTTCAGTTGGTCCTCACAACAATCATATGGGGCAAGATCTATAATGTCCTCTATTTTACATAAGGGAAAAGTGAGGCCAAGAGAAGTTAAATCATTTGTTAAAGATCACACATCTGGTAAATGACAGAGTAAGTTTTCAGACTATGGCTCTACAGCTAACTTCCACTTTTAAGTTCCAACAGCAATAAACTATATTCTTCCTCGGCTTCACCCTAAACATAGACTCCAAAAATGTTATGTTACTGCAAAACATTAACCTTCATTTGTGTATTCATATTTTGATCCTGGGAAGACAATAAGCCTGCAGAAATGGCTCAAAAGTCCAGACCACCTGAGGCAGTAAATTCCTTACTTTGAGGACATGAATGAATTCTTAAAGACTACTTAGTAACTTGTTTCATCCCTGCGGCCTCCTTCATCCTTTCCAGCTTTTGCTTTCTGTTAGCCTTCTCACTGGCTGACCTGTTGAATCACAGAACCCCCAGGTTGGAAGGACCACAGAGCCCATCTGGTCAAATGCCCCATGTGAGGCTGGAGGACTCTTTAAACTCCCCAGCAAGGGGTACTCTTAACTGTCCCTTGAATATGGCTCCAGGGCAATGCGGCCATTAACACCACGATCCAGCTGATCCAGCTCTTTGCTGGGACTGTGCTTTTGCTTTGAGGGAATTTACAACAACCTCATTATCTGCAGAGAAAAATAAAGCGAATACAATGCTGTCCTTACTTCGTTCTCATAGAAAAACAGTTTCAATGTGCCGCAGTAAACTGCTTGTCCAGCACATTCAAGACATATTAGCATCTAACTGTGGCAGAGAACGTTGCTGATACTCGGCCAAGAAGCATCTAGCGTCAGGCCCAGCTGCCTCTGACCACAGGTACTTCTTCAGTTATCTTCTGCTCCAGTCTTCCACATCTCAGCAAACGGCACCTGCATCCTAGCATTGCTCAAGCCAAAAACCTAGGAGTTATTCTTGTTGCCTCCTTCTTTCTCACCCCCACAGACAATCTGCCACCAAATCCTGTTGATTATACCTCCAAAATATATCTCAGTTTCATCTACTTCTATCATCTACTCATGTCCAAACAGCTATTATTTCCCATCTGGACCCCTGATCTCCCCCACTTTCACAATACTCCCCCCAAACACAGACATGCACACACAGAAACACACACACACACACACACACACACACACCCCACAATGCATTAACCACCTAATACCCAATCTTTTAGAAAAATATGCTAGATCATATCACTTTCCTGCTTAAAATCCGTAGATGGCTTTCCATTGCCTTCATAATATCATTAAAAATCCTCCCTGATACTTCCAAGGCCCCTATGATGGCCCCAGACGCCTCTTGGCTTCAACTCGCACCACTCTTCACCTCATTCATCATATTTCAATGTCAACAGACAGCTTTCATTCCTGCCTGCCTTGGGGCTCTCATCACCCACCATCCTGGAATATTCCCCCTGCATGACCCATCTCCTTTCCTGATCTTTGTTTGGCTGGTTCCTATTCATTCTCCAAATGTCAGCTTAAATGTCCCTTCCTCAGAGAGGTCTTCCATAATTTCCCAACCTACATTAGCTCCCTGTAGAGGCCAGGGCTCTTCTCTTGCAAATAACAAAAAACAAACTTTCACCAATTTAATTAGGTTTTTTTTTCTTGGATCAATAAACAAAAAAGGACTTTTTGGCCTAAGGCGCTGAGAAGTCTAGAATTGGTCTTGCTTCAGACACAATAGGTCCAGCACTCAAATGATGTCATCAGAACTGGGTTCGAGGGGCGCCTGGGTGGCTCAGTCGGTTGGGCATCTGCCTTCAGCTTGGGTCATGGTCCCAGGGTCCTGGGATTGAGCCCACATCGGGCTCCCTGCTCGGCGGGGAGCCTGCTTCTCCCTCTCCCACTCCCCCTGCTTGTGTTCCCTCTCAGGCTGTCTCTCTGTCAAATAAATAAATAAAATCTTTAAAAAAAAAAAAAAAGAACTGGGTTTGACTCCATCTTTTCATTCAATCTTATATTCAAAGAATATTTATGGAGTATCTAGTAGATACCAGGTACTGTTCTAGGTGTTGGGATGTATCGGTTAAGAAAAAAAAAAGATAGAAATTCTTGCCTTCATGGAGTTGTCATTCTAGCAAAGGAAGATACACAAAGACCAGTAAAGATAGTAAACAAGGAAAGTATACTGTATAATAGACAATGTAGAGCAAGATAAGGCAGATTGATACTGTAGAGAGAGGGAAGGGGTATGAAATTTTAAATGGAATAGACTTCAATGAGAAGGTATTGTTCAAACAAAGATTGGGAGGTGAGGAAGCAAGCCATGTGAATATCTGAGCTGGTGGGCCATCCAGGCTGAGGGAATGGCTAGTAAAAAAGCCCCACGCAAGAGTGTGTCTGCCATCTGCAGGACCAGCAAAAGAGCAAGAGTGACTGGCGTGGGTGAGGGAAGAGAGGAAGAGGTCACAGGGAGCAGGAGGCCCATCCTAGAGAGCCTCATGGGCCATTGGAAAAAATCTGACTTCTAAAAGAATCATTCTGTGTTGAGCGAAGATTTCAAGGGAGGGCAGGAGTAGAAGGAGGGACCAGTTAAACAGCTACCGCAGTCCTCCAAAGGAGATTAATGGTGACTTGGACCATAGTGAAAGCAGTGAAATGGTGAGAAGGGGTAGAATCTGGACACATTTGACAGACTGGATGTGGGGTATGACAGATGCCTGGGATAAAGACTTCATTTTCCAGTCTCTGCCGATGGTAGGTGGAGTCATCTAATTCTAAGTTTTGGCTCTTGGGACATAAGCAAAAGGAGGTGGACAACTTCTTAAAGGAAGGGGCATACCCTCCGCTTTGCCTCTTACCTCTCCTTGCTGGCGACAGTCAGCGTAATACTGGTAGCCATCTTGCACGTTGCTATCTTGGATCCCCCCAGGGAGCCGGGGAGTGACCCAGGGAGGAGCTTTCATAGCAGTCCCAGTCTGCCCATGCGTGGCTTCTTGTGACATGAGAAAGGAAGACACTGCTGCGTATCTGAGCCCTTTTACTTTAAATCTCTGCACAAGAGGTCAATGTCTACCACACCTAAGAGCACGGATGTGTGATCTTTATCTCACACGTGTCAACAGGACTTTATCTTGCACATGAAAGTCTAGGCCAACCCAAGGGAAATATTGTAATGGCAGAAATTAAACCTTTTAGAAGTTACAAAAAGGAAGTTGGAAGTGTGAATACCTTACTTCTCATAATGAACTATTTCATTCACAAAATGTTTTTTTTTTTTATTTGAATAATAGTTGACATACGATGTTATATTCATCTCAGGTTTACAACATAGTGGTGTGACAATTCTATGCCTTCATAAAATACTTTTAACTACACTACTTTTTTTAATTCTTGAAACAACACTGTGAGTAGAGTATTATTCTCCACTTTATTGTGATCACCCAGTGGGTAGGGACTGTATTTTAATCATTTTTGTATCCACATCCTCTGTGTCTTCAGTCCAGGGTCTAACATCCAAATGTGTTTAGTAGATATCTGATTAATAAATACATTTGCAGGGCACCTGGGTGGCTCAGTCAGTTGAGTGTCTGCCTTCGGCTCAGGTCATGATCCCTGGGTCCTGGGATCGAGTCCTGCATCCCACTCCCTGCTCAGTGGGGTGTCTGCTTCACCCTGTCCCTCTGCTGCTCCCCATGCTTGTGCTCTGTCTCTCTCTCTCTCTGTCTCAAATAAATAAATAAAATCTTTTTAAAAAGATCCCTCTGAGGTAGGGATCCTTACCCACCATTACAGATGGCGAAACGGGGACCCGGTGACAAGTACCTTTCAGATGCACCACGCTAGTAAATGCAAAGCTGCAATTTCCTCCTGTTCACTTTCTACTCCACCGTTCACTGTCTACTCCAGCAAACATCACCTCTGCCATTCAGAGAATCCACCTAAACTCTTCAGTGAGCAGACAAAGGAGAAATAAAGACAAAATCCCTGTGGAGGGGAGCACAGGGTGGGCGTGCATCTCTCTGTACTCTCCTGGGAAGCACCTCAGTGACTCTGGGCTGCCTTCCTGAGGCCCCACAGCCAGAATGGGAAGATGTAGACCACAGGGGACCGTGGGGAAGACAGCCCCTGCTCTGGGGCTAATGAGGTGTAACCACTGCACCCCGGGCACTGGAGCCATCCAAGGTCTCTGAAACCTTTTATGGCAGGTCCACTAAGCCTGCAAATCCTAGTGGCCATAGTATATTTTCAAAGGCTTAACCAGCTCAGTAAGAAGAATGCCCTGGAATCTTCACTAATTCAGTGAGGTCTGTTTCCAAGACATGGGGCTTAGAGTCCAAGAATCTTACTGAGTATCATCTGGGCTGCTTAACAGAGGAAAATCACAGCAAGTTCAAGGTGTCGGTGACTGTGATGGAAATGGGCTCTAGTGAGCATGAAATTAAATCAAATAAAAGCGTGGAAAACCTTGAAAAACCTCTTCCTGTCTTAAATGAAAACCACAGCAAATGTATATGAATAATGCCTTGATGTCCAATTTTTTTCTAACAAAGTAAATCTTTTCAAAGGGTTAGAAGAGTTAGGGACAGCATGTGGCCTTTCAAACACACGCTTACATGTAAATAATTAATGCAATATCTGTACTGTCAAAATTATTTTACCACCACGTTTAACTAAACAGTTTTTTTAAAAAGGTCCTTGGTTTTCTTATGAATGTGATAGAAAATAATCCACGGCATGGAAACACACATAGATGAAACACATTGTGGAAAATCACACACGGTAAGTTCTCCAGTCAGTATGAACAAAACGACGGTAATATGATATTTTTGTTGATACTTAACTATAGTGGGTCTATTTCATGATACTTTGCAGATGCAAAGATGGATGATGAAATTCTTATCCCATGAAATATCCTATGTCAAAGCGGGTGAAGATACATAGAAATCTGTTCAGTTTAATTCAACAAACATTTGCTGAACACATTATCAACCATACATGTACCAGGATAAAGTATTAGAAAGAGTCAAAGTTGAACTGTTTCCCACTCCCCCCACCCCAGAGCTCACAATGTTGCGGGGGCGGGGGGGGGGAGATGAAATTGCAGGCATCAATTTCAAGTGATATATTTTCTCAAAGCTCTGAAAACAGGATGCATCTTACAATCAACAACATGTCAAAATGTAATTGGCAGCACTTTTTCTTTTTTAATGGCACATAAAATAATGGAATAACTTACTATCCATGTAAATGAAGTTTAGATTCAATGAACTATGGTAATTATTGTGTAAGACAGAACATAGTGCTAAAACAAAGAGGTCCAAAATTTCCTTTCAAACCTAAACATACCATCCCTTCAGAACTTAAGTCCTTAATGGGTAATGGTAAATAAGGTAGGAATGATTACACAAAAGCACTTACAAATTATTTTGTTCATAATAATAAAACATTGAAAATGCACTGCTATTTTATATAACTTTAATTAATAGTAATGGATATTATATAGTTCATTTCTATTTACTTTGCTTCCTTGAAATTTTTCAGGATCTCCTCTCTTCTGGTCACTATAAATTTTGTTTTACATACCTGCTGATAATATGCACACTAAGAGCAGTTTTGTTTTCCAGAATTTGGTCTTTCACCCAAATATTCAATTTCGTCTTGAGTGCATGGCTCACAGTTACTACTCAGTCCATGGGACATTGATTTCCCAGAAATGAAGAACAATGTGAATGCTTATTTTTTTAATAGCATTTTATTTTATTTTTAAGTAGGCTTCGTGCCCAATGTGGGGCTTGAACTCATGATCCTGAGATCAAGAGTTGCATGCTTTACTGGCTGAGCCAGCCAGGTGCCCCTAAAACAATGTGAATGTTTATGATGAGAAACAAACAACAAACAAAACTTTGGGGGAAGATTTTTTCAATATTTTCAGCTTAGTGTATCTGACAGGTATTTCTCAATGAACAAACCTTCCCACTAGTTTTCTCCTCCTCATATCATCCATATATCCTATGCTTCAGCCACAGAAGGTCGCTGCAAATCCCCAGCCCTGCCTTATGCCGTCCATGCCTCATTGTCTTTGCTCCTGCATTTTGTTTTTTTGGTTTTTTTGGCCTGGAATGCACTTTCCCTCTCTCTACACTTGGAAAGGTCTCGTTCAACTTTCAAAACCCAAGTCTAACCTCACTGTCTTATCTTAGGCTTCCCCAGGGAAGAAGGGTCTGAGACCAGGGCTTCAGACACTAATTTATTTGGGAAGTAGTCCCAAGGATTATGAAGGAGGACTGGAAAGAGCATGCCAGTAAAGGAGGGAAAGTCAATTCAAGAGTAAGTTATTGCTTTATTCCATTCTGTGAACAAAGGGGCTCCATGCTATAGGAATTTGCTCCCCATTGGTCATCCATTGTCTTGTGGGGTGTTAACACCCTTGCTTTCCCGGATTGTGCAAGAGTGCACTTTCTGCTGCAGAAAGTAGATGTGTGGTGCTGTCAGGTTACACCTGCGTGAAGCTGGTTGCCATGGCAATCGCTGGAGCAAAAGGTGACCTAGAGAGGATGAAAGGCAGAGCATAAGAGGGGCACAGAATTAGCCTTGCCCCATCAGTCCTCCATGGTGCCAGGCACAGACCTCTGCTTCACGGCCTTTGTTCTGTTGCTTCTAATGATCCATTTATATATTGAGTATGAATTTCTTTTTTTTTTTTAAGATTTTATTTATTTGACAGAGAAAGACAAAGCCAGAGAAGGAACACAAGCAGGGGAAGTGGGAGAGGGAGAAGCAGGCTCTCCACTGAGCAGGGAGCCCGATGCGGAGCTCGATCCCAGGACCCTGGGATCATGACCCGAGCTGAAGGCAGACGCTTAACGACTGAGCCACCCAGGTGCCCCTTGAGTATGAATTCCTTATCAGTGGTGACAAGATCTTGTTCACGTCAGAGGCCACTGAACCCAGCAGAGTCAACAGCAAGCAGCATATGGACTTAGGACCCCTCAATGTGGCAAAAACACACGTTTTAAATGAATGGGAAACGTTATGGCAGCCAGTCTATTTCTCAAGTAGTCGATATGACTGTTCAAATGAGAAGTTAGGATGCAGTGTGAAAAAAGGAGAAATATGTCAGGTGAATTCAACACAAAAACCAGCGTAGACAAAGATGTACTCATCCACGATACTGGGGAAAAGGAATTATTTTAACAAAAGTATCAGTTCTCTTTTGTGGGATTTTTTTCCTCAGGAAACCTGACAAAAAGAAACATCATATGGGTCATGTTATCAACCACTCGGTATATAATCCTAAATAAGTTTCAGTGAACTCGTATTGCTAATATCTACCTTTAATCTCAACAGATTCCCGACAATGACTCCCTGATTCACTCAGAATGAAAACTAAAGTCCTTACAATGACACCTCAAGCTCTACAAACTGTGGTCCTGTTACCTGTCTGGCCTCCTCCCCTCCTGCTCTCCCTCTGCTCACCTTCCTCCACCGTGCTGGCCACCACCAGACACACTCCCACCCAGAGCCTTTACACTGGCTGTTTCTTCCACCTGAACACTTTCTCCTGACATCAGCTTGGCAACTCCCTCAGCTTGGCAAGACTCTGCTCAAATGCCACCTTCCCAACAAGTCCTATGCTGAGCCCCCTTTTTAAAACCTGCACCCCTCCACCACTCTGAACTCTCGGGATCCATATCCTGCTCTATAGTAGGTACTCAGTAAACACTGAATTGAACGAAATGTCTTGAAGCTTTGAGATAACAATATGCTTCCTAATATAGAGGACATATTGTTCATCCAAACATTGGTAAGGCATCTACTATGTGCTAGATGTGGATAACATGCACATGATCCCTGTCCTCAAGGAGGTCCCAGGCTAGTGTGGAGGCAATTACCGGCCAGTGTTGGGCTCTCTGACATAAGCATGCACTGTGACTCTAGGGTCGCAGAGAAGGGGGTTTGTGTGAATGGGCAGGAAGATAAGCAAGGGCACAATGCTGAAGCTGACTTTTCATATAGAAAGGGAGCTACCTAGACAACAAAGGGAAGGACACTGGGCAGGATTTTGTGCATACATACTCGATCATGTGTGAGCTCTAGAACTGAGAGTCAGCGCAGGTTTACATTTCGTCTTACACAGCCCTTCAGAATCAATACAGACTGAATTTTTCCCTCAAGTTGGAGACTTGCCTTCTGCCTCCCCTGAATCCCCTCCAAAACAATAAAGAGGCAGGCAATAAAACATCACACATCTCTCCTTCACTAATGAGAAGGGACTTTGGGACTCTATTTAGGTTTGTAATTGTTCCTTTCTCTATTGGGTTGTGTATTTTTTGTCAGGATCATAATGCAACTGTTATATACATGTGTGTATATTTATATTTATATTTATATAGTTATCATTTAAAATATCCATTGATTATGTGTTTATAAAGTAAGTTTTCTATACTCAATTAAAAAAAAAAAACTCTGGCTTTACTTTTTTTCTAGTTGATTCACTCATTCCTTCAACGAACAATTATTTTTTTTTTTTTTTTTTTTTTAAAGATTTTTTTTTTATTTATTTATTTGAGAGAGAATGAGAACAGAGAGCACGAGAGGGAAGAGGGTCAGAGGGAGAAGCAGACCCCCCACTGAGCAGGGAGCCCGATGCGGGACTCGATCCCGGGACTCCAGGATCACGACCTGAGCCGAAGGCAGTCGCCCAACCAACTGAGCCACCCAGGCGCCCCTCAACGAACAATTATTAAGTGATTATAATGTACCAGGCATTGTAGCTAGATGCTGTGGATACACAGGGGAACAGAAACACGTTCCCTGCCCTGAAGAAGACTTCAGTAGTGCCGTAGGCAGAACTGTGAAAAACTAAGAACATGGAAGTGTTACATGTAGTAGGAGAGAAGGATTTAGGGCAATAGTCCCGAACTGCAGGTCAGATGTAGCCCACATAATTGTGTGTTCGGTTCAACAGTGTTTGTTTGGTTTTTTTTTTTAAAGATTTTATTTATTTATTCATGAGAGACAGAGAGAGAGAGAGAGAGAGAGAGAGAGGCAGAGGGAGAAGCAGGCTTCCCGCGGAGCAGGGAGCCTGATGCAGGACTCGATCCCAGGACCCTGGGATCATGACTTGAGCCGAAGGCAGACGCTTAACCATCTGAGCCACCCAGGCGCCCTCAACAGTGTTTTTTAAAACTTTGAATGGTTTTTTTACAAATTAATCCTGATTTCTGGCTTGTCTTAAAAGAAAAATCAAAAGACCTGGCCACTCTGAGCCTGAGATCCAAAATGGCAACAGTTGACCACAGCTGAGTCAGAACCAGCCCTTTCAGAGGGAACAAGAGGAGGGGGAAGGAGCACGGAAGGCAGAGCGCCCCTGAACGTGGAGGGGCCTGGAACGTGGGAAGTGTTGCACATTTCAGGCAGAAGGAATATTTTATTTATGGCCCATACTTCACTAAGCAGCCAACCATATACAAACCCATGCAAACGTCGACAATTCCATCCCCGTTTTGCCCGTGACAGTGTTCAGAAATGTCTGCGACATGAACAAGAACATGATCAAAGAATTTTACCTCTGGAGGAGATTATTTCATAGGTCATTTTCCAAGTGAAGAAGCGGCCATCTAGAGGGGTTGAGTAATGTGCCTGGTGCAGTGCTAACAGGAGCCCATAGCTGTTAATGGATTATACTAAAGGCCTGGGGGAACAGAGAGAAATGGCAACATAGAACAGTACAGCGGGGCATCTGTTGTTTTCCTCACCCAGCATCCATTCTTCCTCCCTCTGGAAACAGTACCCTTATTTTGCTCTGGGGAGCCATCACACCTCCATCTTCCACGTGGTGCTGGTGGAACTGAGTCCACCTGGCTTCTTGGATGGCATGTGACCCAAGTCCGGCCACCAACACCCATCCTCCTGGAGCTCTTGAGAAAGAGGCCTAATCCTTCCACTGGGGGTTGCTGAGAAGCAATTCTGAATGATGCTATTAGAACCTAAGCTAAGACAGCATGATGTAAGGAAAACAACAATAAGCTACAGTTCCTTGGGTAAATCACTTAACTGTTCTGAACCTCAGTTACCACATCTGTAAGTGAAAATAACAATCCCTTACCTCAAAGGGCTGTAAAGAAATAGTCTGTAAAATGCCTGGCACACAGTAGGAGCTCATTAATGTTGGCATCTTTTCTTTCCCTTCCGCATAATGTCAGATGGATGTAGCATTACTGTAATTAAAATGTAAGAAGTGCATTGGCAGACGTTCCTTACAACATATTGAGAACAGCTTTTTCAGTAGCTACCTTATGTGATTTCAGGGAACTGGGGAGGGAAAATAAAATAAAATGCAGCTTGTTTTCCTGGAACAATTGAAGCCACAGCCAATGCGTGCCAAGTGTAGCCCCTAAGTCTATGTCTGCATTCATCTATTATCTCACCTCTGCATAGATAAAGTGGTTTTCCTCCCCACTCACTGGCCATTTTATTTTTAAAATGGGAACACTTGAATCCCTGGCAATCATTTAGCTGACAGTTTGGATCATAATGTAACAATAACATTAGTGAGCAGTTGTGTGACAGTTCCTGCTTTTAAAGCACTTTACAAATCTGAGCTAATTAGCATGAATGCTAACATGCCAGCTTTTTATGGATTAATATTGCAATTATACTTTGCTTTTTCAATAAAAATGCAGTGATCTTTTTTCACCAGAAATAGGGAGAAATGAAATGAATAAACTGCCTCTCCAGTGGATTCATACACAGTGCAGTTAAAATGTGAGTCAGACACTTTCTTGACTGAATGTTCCTCTAACAACATTCGTGAGGATTTACAGGTATGGCACCTCTTGCAAATTCTGTTTTAGGATCAATGAAGGAAATAAAGTGTATTAATGTGGGACTGAGAAGGAATCTGTAAACCCAAGATAAGTTTCCAACCTTTGAAATACACTTTCTACTCATTTCTAGATTTAAGCACCTCAAAGAAATCAGAAAATTATCTGATTATGATTTACTCTTACACCAAATGAGAAAATACCAATTCATGTAGTATTGCGAAAGACCCTATTCCTTTTGTTGTGAATTAAAATATAATAGAGTAAGTATAGAGGAATAAAGACTTGGGTTGGAATCGCACCTCTAGTACTCAGCTATCTAACTGTAACTTTCTGAATTTTGGTTTCCTTACCTCTAAAATGTGGGATGGGGTGGGTTGATAATACTTACCTTGCATGATTCTTGGGAGGTCCAAAAGGGATTCTACCTTATATAATATTCCGGATATGACAGGTGCTCATATTAGCCCTGACCCATCCTCTCTGTTTGTAATTCATCTTCCTCCCTTTCTGCTCTAAAATTATTCTGACATTCATTCAGTTTCAGTTTATGGAAAGCAGAGCACCATCATGAATTAAAATTTTTGTTAGGTATTATAAATAACTAAATTTAAAGGGACTAGGAATAATTATGAAAGTTCATTTTGGTGGGAAAAATCTAAACATATGATCACTTGAAAACTCCTTTGAACATACTATGAGTCTACGGCCATACCACCCTGAATGCACTTGATCTCGTCTGAACATACTATGAAATTGTATAGATATCTCAGTTAAATTTCGTCATTTTGTCCTCTGTTCTTTGTATAATTTAGCAAAAAGTGATGTGAGGAGGTATAACACTGGAAAGGCTGCCTAAGACAGAAGCCTGTATGAGCACACTTAAATTGTTTCATTCATTCATCAGTTCAATATTTATTGAGCACCTATGACGTGTCAGACACCATGCTGAATGTTGCTGGTATAAGGACCAGTATAAGGACTAGCAGACAGAGCCTTTGTCCTTAAAGAATTCACAGTCTCACGGTGGAGGCAGACAAGTGAATGAACAGTTGCAATAATGTGAGCAATAAATGCTAGTATATGCTACTCAAGGCCAATATCTAATTTCTTGAGAAGTCATAAATTCTTTAAGAGAAATGGTGTTTATCCTGCCAACATGATTTGTAGAGGGTGAGCACTCAGTACGGGGTCAAAAGACCCGGATTCTGGTCCCAGTTCTTTGACTAGCTATATATCCTTTGATAGTCATTTCAGTTTTCTGAGCCTCAGTTTCCTCATCTGTAAAGTGTGACTGATGATAACAGTCCTCACTGGGTTATTGTAAAGATCAAAGGTCATGAGAGTGAATTTTTAATTAATTGCAAAGATCTAAAGTAAGTCACATACTTAAATGTTTTTTGAATTTTAAAATAGAAGTTGTTTAGTACTTCACATAATCCCTGAATGATCCTTTTCCTTAAAACATGAAGGAAGGAAGGAAGGAAGGAAAAAAGAAAGGAAGAAAGGAAGGAAGGAAGAGAGAAAGAAAGAAAAGAAATAAAAGAAAGGAAAGAAAAGAAAGCAAAGAAAGAAAGAAAGAAAGAAAGAAAGAAAGAAAGAAAGAAAGAAAGAAAGAAAAAAGAAAACCAGCCACCTTTCAGTCCAAAGCAGGTCTGGCTTTGATCTTTTCAGCACTCCAGGTAGATATTTACCATTATCCCCATTTTATCAATGAGAGAAGTGAAGAGCCAAGAATCTGTCCAAGAGCACGATCTCCTCAAAGCCCAAGCCCGGGAAACTTCCCAAGGTCTTTACATACCAACAAAAGACCGAAGCACCAAGCCTCAGAAGACCGCGGTGATCTTTTCTCGGAAAGCCCCGCCTCCCCCTCGCGGAAGGGGCTGTACTAGGCTTCAACTCCGCCCCGTGACTCATGCGACCCCGCCCCCAAGTCTTCCACCTCTCGCGGGATCTCTCGGGAGGACGGATGGGATTAGGTCCCATCATGGCGGCTGAAGAAGCGGATGTGGATATCGAAGGGGACGTGGTGCCAGCCGCGGCACAGCCAGGGTGAGGCGTAGAGACCGAGTCTCGCAGGGATGGGGAGGAGCGCGCGTGCGAGGAAAGTACCTTGGAAAGGCTGCGGGTTCAGCAAGGAACAGGGGAGAGGAAGCACATTCGCTGGGCCAGGGTCTCCTGGTGGCCGGGGAGGTGCCGCGCCCATCCTGCTTGTAAGCTACTCCTGAGCCCAGGGGGCGTAGGTACCCGCGGCTGGTGTCGGATGGCTGTTTCACCTTTTACCAGGATGTTCTGAGGGCGCCGACTTCGCCGAGCACGTTGCACTCTATCCAACAATTAGATTCCTTCTGTGATAATCTCAACCCCAGAATCCCCCTCCCCTTTGCCCCCTCCGGACAGTAACTAGAACAAGAGCGGCCTCTGAACGGACCTGAGCTCAGGGATCCTTGTTCCATCGCTTGTAAGCCGTGTGACCTTGGGCGTGTCGTTTCATCCCTACTGACAGGTTTCTTATTCCACATGGGGTTAGTTGTGAAAAACTTCCTGAGAGTCAGCTTGACTTAAAGGAAAGGGACAGGACTTTAGAGTTGGACAGCTCTGGGTTCTCCAGCATGGGCCGGCCTTGTCCGTTACTAGCAGTGTGACCTTGGATCAGACAGGTAATTTGCCTGAGCTTCAGACTGCTCATAGAAAACTGACAGTCATGGTTATTGTGAACATCAAATGAAGTAATTATGGGATGTGCTATAGCATACAGTAGGAGCTAGGTAAATGTTCTGTTTTTCACCATCTCCTTACCCTCGTGGAGATTATTGTGAAGACCTAGTGAGGGGTCACAGTTTATTTAATACAGAGTCCTGCAGAACAGGCCAGTGTGGTTTCAAGCAGCATCCTCCAGTTTGAGAGATCTAGCCCTTTGACTGCTTGCTTTCCAAATAAGAAATTGATACCTACTATTTTTAAAATGTGCTTCCCCAGTCACCTTTTAGAATTAGAAGAGGCCTAGACTGGTCAGGAATCAAAAGACCTCAGTTATAAACTTAGCCAGTTATGGTGCTTATAAATATGAACAACCTCTTTAGAAGTCTGTTAGGTTGAATGAACCATGTGGAATTGCCAATCTTAGACCATTTTTAACTTACAAAATGGCAATTTCATACAGTCCAACCTAATGTTAGGGACTCTGTAAATTATGGAGAACAGTACCCACCCTGCCCTGAGGGATTAAGATAGTGGGTTTAAAGTTCTACTGAACTCTAAAGCACTATAAAAATGTGAGGAGTAATTAAATTCATTTAGTCATTCTCTCCCAGACCTTTAGACAAAGCAGTCCAAAGCTATACAGATGAATAGGGAACTTTTATTAACAATCGTTGTTCACATTTGTGTAGATCAAGTTACCAAGTTAATCTTGACTAAGTGCTCTTACATGCATGATTTAATTTACTTTTCACAGTAAGTCTATGTGTTAAGTAGGCAGGGATGCTTACCTGGAGTCCAGAGAGAAGTGAGTTGGCTTTGGAAACACAGAAGATCATCTGTGAGCATTGGCTCTGCCCCTTTTCCATAGGTTCTTCTTTATTTTTCTGATCGTGTTTAATTTTTTTTTTTTTTTTTGCCTTCTCTTTTTCTTTCCTTTCTCTTACTATTGTACTCAAGCCTTAGGTCTACAGGTGGTACCTATGATCATCTAAGACTCATGCAAGCTGGATTACAAAGGTTATTGGTTCCTGATGGTCAGAGCCTTTGCCTTACCCAGCTCCAAGGAGCATCATTAACATTATATTCTGGTGAATGGTGCCCCCTGAAGTGTGTGTAGGTAGAGCTAATGATAACATCTGTGGAAACGTTGAGGATTAACTGAAAGCACACTTTTAAGTACTTGCTGAGTTCTAGGTACCAAAGTTAGAAGGTGGCATTGAAACTTTGGTTTCCCTTTCACTTCTGCCTTTCCTCCTCATCTTCCTTTTCGCCTGCTTGTCCTTTAAATCCGTGTTCCAAGGGGTTTGTCATAAGACTTCTAACTAACCACACAGTCCCTGGTTATACCATCTCTCAAGATTTAAATTTCTGTCTGTTAGGCTGGATCATATACAATTTTGCCAATGTTCAACCATTTTTGACCATAAGAAAAATGGCAGTTTCCTAAAATTCCACCTAATACATACTGATGTTTTCCATATCTTTCACCAACCCAAATCTCTCTCCTGAGCTTTAGATCCATTTATCTAATTCTCTGAATCTATCTGTTCTTGGATGTTCCACAAGCACCTCAATCTCAGCTTATAAACTTCCCACCACACCTGCCATCTGCCTTCAAGTTCCCTAGTTCAATAGATGGCACCATCCGCCCAGTAACTCAAGGCACAGATAGAGACTTTATCCCTTTTCCTTACCTCTCTCCTTCTACCCCTTCTATAAGTTGCTAAAGGTCTATTGATTCTAAGTATCCTCTCAAATGTATTCACTTCTTCCTGTTCACACTGCTTGTTCCCTGGGTCTAAGTTATTGTCACCTCTCTAGTATTTATATAATCACTTCCTCTTAACTGCTCCTTATCTCTTTGGCCCTCTTCTAAATTCTTTACTGAAGTTAGACCAGCCTTTCTTACATCCAGATCTCATCATGTTATTCCCTTCAATCCCCGATTTGCTTTATGAGAAAATCCTCATTCCTCCTGCAGACCTGGATGATCCATGCCCCACCTACCTTGTTCATTTAATCATTAAACAAATGTTGATGAGCACCTTTTCTGTGCCAAGGCCTGGGTATATAGCAGTTATCAAACTAACTCCTTGCTCTCATAGAACTAACATTCTTATTGGGTAAGACACAGTAAAACTTACAATGGGCCAGATGGGGGTAAGTGGAAAAAGATAAAGAAGGGAAAGTGGATGGCATGTTAGCTTTATCTTGGAAAAGTGGCTCTGAAACTACAGGACTTCAGAGGTCAGCATGGATATAGTGGAAGGACTGGATTTGAAAAGTGAGGAAGCCACAGAATTGGCAACCAATTGAATGTACATTGTGAGGAAAATAAGGACAGGCCCAGATTTCTGGCTTGGGCAGGTAGGGGGATGCATATCCTTTGTCTGAGATGGGGAACAATGGAAGAGTAGCAGATTTGAGAGGAATTTCTCAGCTAAGGTTTAAACATGTTAATTTATGCCGCCTGTGGAGATTCAGGTAGGTGTCCAGATGCATACACCAGAGGTGTGGAAGTTGCTAATCCTTATTGAGGAACACTATAAAAGACATTAAACCCGAAGTGAGAGGCGCCCAGGTGGCTCAGTCAGTTAAGTGTCTGCCTTCTGCTTAGGTCATGATCTTGGGGTCCTGGAATCAAGACCCATGTCGGGCTCTCTGCTCAGCAGGGAGTCAGCCTCTCCCTCTCCATCTGTGTTCCCGCCCCCACTCAAGTAAATAAATAAAATCTTAAAACAAAACAAAACAAAACATACCTGAAGTGGTACTAGTCCCCCTTCTGCACCGTTGGCAGACCTCTCCATAAGCAAAGGTTTCCTTCTGCCGATGCAAGTCTCAGAATCCTTTATTTAGCATTCCTGGCAGCCTCTACCAAATCAGAGTTAACACCTGAATTAAAATCTTTTTGCCATCAGCAGCTGAGAGAAATTACTGCTTTTAGTTTATTGTAGATAGTCCACAATTTTTTATAACCACTGTAGAACTAATTGAAGATTCAAAAGTATAAACCTTTTTGCAATCTAAGAGGTACAAAATTCTTACCACTAGACTAGGTCTGGGAAAAGTCAGTAATTTTCTAGGAAACTTTATAACTTCAAGATATAAAAAAGCAAGTATTGAATTTAACTATATCATTAATTCAGCCTTCCAAAACTTAACTATTCAGCTTTTTTATGTGAGTAGTGAGCAGCGTGACTTTAGAGAGTTTTTATTAGTTCAGTGAAAAGAATGAGAATTAACAAAGTTTAATCCCCCATGGACATAGAAAAGGCCCCAAATAACCCAAGTTAATTTTTTTATTAGACAAATTGTTATTAAAACATCAGATTTTCTTTTTACTTTACTGTCGAGTATTTTCCAATTTGACTCTTTGATCTATTTTTTTTTTTTTTTCATTTTGAGGGCATTGCTGTTATTGATGGCTTTTATGCTTTAGATATAACTAAAAGAATTGATTATAAAGTGGAATTCCTATATACATATGGATGCTCATCAAAAAAGCTCTGAAGTGTTGGTTCATGGCCGTAGAGCATGTGTGGTTGCTGCTTTGGGGTACTTTTTTCCTCATGAAGTTATTTATTCTTGGGGAACAAAAGAAGTGAACAGACTGGCTGGTTGCAGTTGAGATAGGGTGAGCTAAAAAGGATGGCTTAAAGCTACTCTATATTCCATAGGTTAAAGAAATAGAGTAGGCATTTCTGCAATGTTAAGTCTGTTAAGGGAAGAAGGAAATGAAACATTTGCTTAACATCCATACCCTGCCAGTTCCTGTGTTGTGTGAATGCTATTTATTAATTGGTATAATACCACTTTTTACCCATTTTCTTAATTATTACAGAAGTGATGAAAATACAGCGTCTGTTTTACAAGATCACTATCTTGATTCATCGTGGAGAACTGAGAATGGTCTTATTGTAAGTATTTTATGAAAATATCAGGTGCATAAGCTATTACTCATTGCCTGGAGTACCTCTTTTTTACTTGGTGCTAGTTCTCAGCAGTTACAGAGGTAATATACTGGAAACATTTTTCTTACTTTAAAAATAAAAGAAACTTATTCTTATTTCTTTTGACTTTGAAATGGTCTGTTGGGAAACAGCTTTGGAGCCAGCTAGATTAGGTACAAATCCTTGCTCTACGACTTATCAGATTTGTGAACCTTTGTTTCTTCATCTAAAAGACGGGGATCATTGCAGGGTTCATTTCTTTCATTTAGTGGTTATTTATTGAATTCTTACTGTGTGTCAGATGCTGGACCCAGGTTTGGGGGATACAGCTACAATCGAGACAGACATAGTCTTGCTCTCAAGTTGCTTATATGCTAAAAGGGAGTCAGGTAGACAAATTAAGTATAGACCATGAAGAACCCAAGATGCTGGCTCAGAGTAACAGGGTGGGGAACCTATTTTAGATAAAGTTGTCATTGAGGGAAATAGAAGGTGACAGTTCAGTTGAAAAGTAATAGAGAGGAGTAGATATGTGAAAAGCTGAGGAAAAACATTCTAGGCAGAAGGAATAGCAGCACAAAGTCTCTGTTTGAAAGCCAGTGTCTAGAATATAGTGGGAAAGTGGGGAGTGGCAGCTGTGACAGGGTTGGAGAGGCAGACCAGAGCTCTGTCATGCTTGTATGAAGCAAGAGCAGAATCAGAGTCCAGTTAGGAAACATTTGTGGTAATCTAAGCAAGAGTTGGTGGTAGATTGGCCAGAGGTTGTGGCAGAGATGGATAGATTTTAATTATATTTTGGATGTAGAATTGCTTGGTAGATTGGTTATAGGATTCAGAAAAAAGGGAGGAATCCAGATGATTCCTAGGTTTCTAGGTGGAATAACTAGGTGACTCATAATGCTATTTACAAAGGTGGAAGCACAGGGAGAAACAGGTGAAGGTATGTGTTAGTGAGTTTTGAATATGTTAACTTTTAGAAGCCTACTGGATATCCAAGTGGACATGGGGGAGTGGGCAATTGGAAAAAACAGTCTAGATAGAGCTTAGAGAAGACACCTGAGCTGAAAATTTTTAAGTTTTGAGAGTTGAAAATGAGTATGATCATTTAAGGAGAGATTGTGGCTTAAAGGGAAAAAGAAGTGTGGTGAGTTTTGGAAATAGGTGAAATATCTAGCAACATGCTTGCTATCTGATAGGTCTCATACATGCTAGCCATTATGACTTTATCGTGGGTAGGAGCCTGAGCCTTGGAATCCAGCAGTCTTGTGTGTCAAGTCTCTCCTCCTCCCCTTGAAACACTTGCGGTGCTATGGCTGCATCGGTGAAGCAATAACCCCTGTCCCACAGTGTTGTCCTGGCAATCAGATATGTCTGGGCATAGTAAATGGTAGCTTTATTATTCATAATCATTGTATCATGTATTTCATTTGATAAAACATAGAAGATAATTTCAAAAAGCAGTAAATAAAAAAAATATACATTCTTTTTTAATAGCCTTGGACTCTGGATAGCACCATCAGTGAAGAGAACAGAGCTGTCATTGAGAAGATGTTGTTGGAAGAAGAGTATCCTTTAATGATTATGAGGAAAGTAAAGATTTCAGGGTGAAAAATCTATTAAGTGCAAGACTTACAAAAGAGATCATTGTTATTACTAGATGGGCCTTATTTGGCCCCAGACTGCAATTACATAATGTGTTAGCTACCTATGAAAAAAGCAGCATTTTATTCCTCTGTTTCTGTTTTACTGCACAGTCTAAGATCTAACTCAATATGTTTGAGTTTCTTTTTTCAGCCACCTCTATACTGTCTGAATGTTGAGTAGAAATTATAGAATGTTTTAAATCAGTGAGAACCTTTAGTCCATATCCAAGATCATTTAGTCTGAGCCTCCATCTACAGTTATAGAAGCTAAATCCCAGAGATGGTTAATTTACCCAGGGACACAATTTATCCACAGTTTAGTCACTAGCTTCTTGTCCTTGTTTCTTTCATCTGTTTGATGATGGCAACTTAACCTCTTTGGGATTCCATTTTCTTGTATATAAAATGAAAGGATTGAACAAAATGATTTCTGATTTTATGATTTTTTAAAAGATTATTAATAATAGTCTAATAAATAGTGGTTTATTTTAGCTCTCTCATCTGTATTTTATGGCTCTCTACCTCCTTTTTAGGCCAGAATTTCTCTGTTCCCTTTATTCCCAGTTATTGCTATGTTGATTTCAGAGTGTCTGTGTACCTTTGTCACAGGTTAACTCTTTTTAAAGGCTTTCTTACTCTCTTTCCCCAAACATACAGCTATAGCCTGCTTTTCAATAGAAAAATAGTGCAAGACTCATATATCATTTAAAATTTTCTGGTAGCCACATTTAAAACAGGTGGAATTAATTTTAATAAGATATTTTATTTAAGCCAGTATATTTAAAATAATATTTCAACATTTAATCGATAGACATTATTGAGGTATTTTACATTCTTTGTTTACATGTGGTATTGGCGAATACATTGAACAGTGCAAGTCTCAACTAATGAATACTTAAGTAGTAACGGGTTCACTTCCAGATTTAGAAGCAGAAATAATGAAGTAAGAGCTTTGTGAGCTCTTAGAGGACGGGGATCTTACATCTTTGTCCTCAGCTCCTCGTACGTAGCATATTATCTGACATAGACAATATATAGTCAATATTTGTTAAGGGAAGAACATGTGAGACTAATTAAAGAGTATTGCAGTAGGCTAGTTTTAAGAAGTTGGAGAGGGAAGCTCCGTGGTAGATTCGACCTGAGTTATTTGTATTAATGTAGGGAACACCCTGAACTCTATTACCTTTAGAACTAGGAAAACATACTCCCCAGTTAATCCTGGACAGCCAATCAAATTCATCACCTACATTCCCCATGTTTTAGGAAAAATGATTTAAATGAAACACAGACTATTTCTTTTAACCACTTCTAGTAGGGAATATAGGAAAAGCTAACATTTATGTAGCACACATTCTGTGCAGGTGCTGTGTTCATGTGATTTCACCTGTAATATTTAATCCATATAATAGCCATGTGAGGTATAAATATTTTTATCATAATTTTTGCAGATCTGGAAAAGGTTTTAAGAAGAATTGATTTAGCTAGGATTCAAGTATGATTTTCATGGATGTGAGTACCTACTTAATATAAGTCACATAAAAATGATAGGATTTAATTATTATTTTAAAAGTTTCTTTAATAATTACACAGGTATTACTTATCTAAAAAATCACTTCCAGAAAAATTCTGGCTTGATCAAAAGGAAGATGATAAAAAATACATGAAGAGGTAAAATCAATTTTTAATACTCTTAGAAGTCTGAACTATATTTTTAAAAACTTGTTCACAAGTTTCCTTATTTTCTTTTTCATGTGGTGCAGTCTACAGAAAACAGCAAAAATCATGTATGTACTTACATGTTTTATATTTTAAAATTATAGGAGAATTAAAAAATTATAGTTGGCCTGTGGAAAAACTCTTGACCTTGGGTTGTACAAAAATATAAAATCAAAATTTCTTATACAGTTGTTGGAATGCCACAAGATAATTTTATGACATTATTTATATGTCAGAATTTCTTTTGTGGTCCTATCTAAGCTATTCCACTGGATTATGGAAAAGATGGCTTCCTAAGGATTTGTGGGGAAATTTTTTAAAGCTGCTATCTAACATATTAGGAATTGGCTTGATTTCTATTACCTTGTCAGTTAATTTTCACTCATTTCAAACAAATTTAATTTGAATTTGTGGCTTTCAAAAATTATCTAGAGAAATCAAGTATTAACTATTTTATAAATATCCTTTCCCTATAATTGAAGAAAATTTGATGTTATTTAGTGTTAATAAACTTTCATGTTTATGATCCTTCAAAGGGTAGACTTACAGATTTACCATTGCCAAGGGTTTGAGCAGTGGGCAGACTTTGGCTTTTGCATTTTGCTGAATAAATAACAGCAAACAAGTTAACGAGAAGAGTAATGGTTTGCTTGAATTAAATTAATGAGCTTCATCACTATTATAATTTCATAAGGACTGCATTTCAAAAGTAATAAACATAATGCCATAGTTTCTTTACTTCTTTTTTGGCTTGATATTTACATAGATTATACGGAAGAATCAAAGAGCTAATATTTCTGGAGCCAACTTAAACACTTAACATGCCTTTCAGGATTTGGAAATGTATTAACATCTGCCGCGTTGTGTCCAGTCTAAGGAAGCCTATTTGTTTGTTATCACATTGACTTCCTTTGATGTCTTTTAGTGTTATCTTCACTCAGACCCAAGGATTATGTCATTTGGGGCTCCTATCATCCTGAGCTAGAGAAGTATACAAGACAGGGTAAATCTGTCCCCCAGGTAGAGGCTGCAGCCTTTTCTTCTTTTTTAACTCTTAGACTCACAGTATTGAATTCAGCCTATGGCTATCTATAACCTTGAGCTGCATAAATACGGAATGTTCCATTTCAGACTTTTTTTTTGCAATTCCTTTTTTTCCCCTCAGGGCACACTCTCCTACAAAAACAGCCAGTTACTCAGTAAAGTGGAAGATAGAAGAAAAAGAGCTGTTTGAACAAGGGCTGGTAAATAGAGCAATTTTTAATTTATAGTAAAATAATTCTAGAAGCCAGTATTGATAGAATTATAAGGTTAATTTGTGGAGACCAGAAATTTCTTTTAATGATCACATCTTCAGTTTTTCTGTAGTAATGATGTTTGTAGTACAAGAGAATTCCTTTTAACTCATATCTAAGTTACTAAAAGATTAAAATACATTTGGATCAATATTTTAGATAATTTTCATCCCCCCCCCCTTTTTTGGGAATAATAAAACCCAAGATATTAAGCTCTGTCTGTATACATCAACTGCCTGGATTAAAAGGCAAAATTATTTAGTTATCTGATGTTTTCTCTTGGAAAAAAACCCCCAAAAAACAACAGAAAAAAAACCCTTGATATTTGGAACTGTCTGCATAATCAGCTGAGTTCTTTTTTATTCAGATATTTGGCATAGTGCACACAGTCTGAATATTTTTTTAGTGGATATAGTTGAAAACCAGAAACATTTCTTTTGCATGAATGTTTCACTGAGATCTATTTAAATATCCATAAGTTACGTAATAGAAAAAAAAATGTACGCCCGTTTGTAATTCTGAAAATTCTCCTATTAATATGAAGAAACTTTTAAGAAAATATTCAGAATTTTTTTTTCTAATTATTAGGAGTAGGTTATATCTTTTCCTGTAAGGTACATGTTACCCAGTATTACACTAATTAATTTTGAAATTACATATAATTTATATATTACATATAGGATATTTATATAATATTTATGTGGGTTTTATGAATGCAAATTGAAATGTCATTGTTAACATTTCTTACGGATGATGGGAAATAAAATGTATTTGTATTTTTATAGATATCGCCATGACATCTATATATTCTGTGATGTCTTTATATAAATAAATAAACTATCTTGAAGGTTTTATCTCCTCCTCAGGTTTTTCTCCTGTACTGTTAATGTTTTTTATATTGGTATTTCATTCTGTTGCATGATTGTCATTTTTATAACCTAACTTTAATTAACCAGTCACTTACTTAAGATTGCTTACTACTTTGGTGTTTTGCCCCTTACCAAAGGCTATCTATATATGTATGTGTGTGTGTGTGTATGTGTTTGTATACACACATACAAAAGTGGGTTGTGAATTTTTAGGTTATTGTTGACACTTGGAATGATGGGGCTATGTCTGCATGGCTCAAACTTCAAAGGGTATTTAAAGTTATAGGTGTTAAGTCTCCCTGTCATTCCAGTCTGTGCCTTCAGTTCTCTTTGCCTCAGGTAACCATTGTTATCTGTTCTCTGCGTGTCCTTCCAAAGATATTTGTCCCTGTATATGCCAATATGTATTTATTTATATACATATGTAGGTATCTATCTATATACATAAACAGATATTTTAAACCTAGAATGTTTTCCCACAAAACTAGAAGGAACTGTTGGTTGTATTTCCAGCCTTTTTTTTTTTTTTAATTTTTAAATTTTATTATGTTATGTTAATCACCATACATTACATCATTAGTTTTTGATGTAGTGTTCCATGATTCATTGTTTGCGTATAACACCCAGTGCTCCATTCAATACGTACCCTCTTTAATACCCATCACCAGGCTAACCCATCCCCCCACCCCCCTCCCCTCTAGAACCCTCAGTTTGTTTCTCAGAGTCCATCGTCTCTCATGGTTCGTCTCCCCCTCTGATTTCCCCCCCTTCATTTTTCCCTTCCTACTATCTTCTTTTTTTTTTTTTTTTTTAACATATAATGTATTATTTGTTTCAGAGGTACAGGTCTGTGATTCAACAGTCTTACACAAGTCACAGTGCTCACCATAGCACATACCGTCCCCAATGTCTATCACCCAGCCACCCCATCCCTCCCACCCCCCACCACTCCAGCAACCCTCAGTTTGTTTCCTGAGATGAAGAATTCCTCATATCAGTGAGATCATATGTGTATTCCCAGCCTTTTTAACTTACTGATATATTTTGCTTATACACTGAATTCTCTCAGGCTTTAGAGAAAGGAATTATCTGGTACCGAATGATGAAGGAAAATTTTTCCTTCCCTTTTGGGCATAGAATTGTCTTTTTTTTTTTATTTATTTATTTATTTATTTTTTAAAGATTTTATTTATTTATTTGAGAGAGAGAATGAGATAGAGAGAGCATGAGAGGGGGGAGGGTCAGAGGGAGAAGCAGACTCCCCGCTGAGCAGGGAGCCCGATGCGGGACTCGATCCCAGGACTCCAGGATCATGACCTGAGCCGAAGGCAGTTGCTTAACCAACTGAGCCACCCAGGCGCCCATAGAATTGTCTTTTTGCTCTATTTTGAAATTGGTGAGTGTTTTCTTCGCTCCTCTTGTTAGTGTACCCTCTCCAATTTTCATAATGCTCAAGCCCCTACAATCACAACTAGTTATGCTTTGTCCAGATCTTTGATGTGTCCAAAAGTGCTCCATCCTATGAAGTTACTCATTTGCCTTCATCCCACAATAAATATAATTGTTCAGTAAGTTGATCTTAGCTAGGTGTTAGTTAATAACAATCTTAATTAATTTATATTTACTAAGAATTTTCCTAGAAATGCTTTCAGTTTTAAGAAATTGTTCTCATGTCAGATATTCTCATGAATCTCAGAAATAAGTATATAATTAATTTATCATTTAGGTCAGGTTTTGAAGATGATTTGCCACTGTAACCTGTAAATGTCATAACCTGTCGTGTAAATCTGGCCCTGGGATCAGCTTCCCTGAGTTGTGGAGATATGGTGAAGATTTATGTATCAAATAATAGACTTGATACCCAAAAATTCCTTTTAGCTTTAAAATTATATTGCATTCCTTTCTATACTTCAGAAAACACCAGAGCTCCCTCAGGGTTTCAGTTTTTTCCCCACCACAGCTTTGTCATTAGCGGGCATAAGCCTTTAACAGTACAGGGGTATAGGAAGGTGTTGGTTGCAGGTTGCTTCATTTGTGATTCATTTGTTCTTCGAAGTCGGTTTTCTGTGATACCTGTGTAGAGTAAAAGTATCTGCTATGGGACAGGTAATGGATATTGTGCCAGATGGAATCTGGGTAAAAAAAGATATTTTGAAATTAGTGTCAGAATGTAATCAGTTGATTCTATAAATGGAAAATGGAACCTGCCTCTTTTTCAGGCACTTGTTTTTTTAGATTTGGAACATCATAATGTGCAATATGAATACATACGGTTAGGAATCCATAAAAGTTGTGGATCTTCATTTAGATAGCTGTAAAAAGAAAACTAATTTCTAAATCATTTTGGTCAGTTTTCAGACGTCGAGAATCCAAAAGAGTATGGGCTTTGCTTTTAAGAGTCTTAGCTTATATATGTGGCTTCATTGTGTACTTTAGAAAATAAATAAAGATGGGTTGTTCTTTTAGGTTTTTTTTTAATGTGCAGTTGCTTGGACTATTAACGAGTAAGTTAATCAAAATCAATTTCTTTTCCATTTTGATAACTAGGCTAAATTTGGCCGAAGGTGGACCAAAATTGCAAAGCTAATTGGAAGTCGCACTGTTTTACAAGTTAAGAGTTATGCCAGGCAATACTTTAAAAATAAGGTAAGCAGGATATAAATATCCTAGTTAGTAATAATATTTGCAATAAATAAAATTAGGAAGCAAAAATAGTGCTTTAATTTGGGCATTAATGTCAATGTTCAAAGTTTTCATAGTGAAAATATTTTATATTCATAAAGTACTCAACACATGTTTATCCTCAAAAATCTCAAAGCATAGCTTAAGTGTTTTGAGTATTGCGATTAGAGGTCATTGTTTCCTGGAAAATATCTTTTCTTTTTAAAGATTTGCATTGTAGCTTTTTTTGTTTTTATTACTATTTTTTTTATTAGTAAGATGCCTATTTGTAAATTCTGAGAAGAGTTTGACTTAAAAACCAGTCTTTTCAATATGTGAGTACAAGACCCAGTCCAGAAAAACAAGCCCACGAGCTCTAGAATGGTGTTTGAAAATGCACATTGTTAGGGTGCCTGACTGGCTCAGTCGGCAGAGCGTGCTATTCCTGATCTTGCGGTCATGAGTTCAAGCCCCATGTTGGGCACAGAGCTTACCTCTGTCCTGGCTGCAAGAGAGGCTGGGGAAGTTTCTGGATTTTACTTGGAGGTTTAAAGCTCATAGCAAAATTGACACTGGATGTTCCAAAAGCTTGGACTGGCTCCTGCTCTGTTTTGTTCCTGCTCCATTCTCATGGCGGCAGCTTCCACTACATTCTCAGGACTCCATGCTCTGTGGCTCCAGCCTACTTCTCTGCTGGGCCTCCTCCTGCAGGCACCCGGGACATCATGGTAGCCTCAGAACTTCTGTCCAAAGATTTGCATTGTAGCTTTTAGGAATGATTAGAGCTTAGGGACCATAAATGCTAACATCATGCTAAAATCTGTTTAATAACAATGAAACTTATAATTTTTATGAGGAATTATATGAAAACTTCTGTAAGTTGCAGTGTTCAGAACAGCATAGTTATGGTCTAGTTCTTTAATCTTTCTAGTAATCTGTGCTGTGTTCAACCATGTAGTTTTGATATTTAGTAATTTTTAATATGTTCTCTGCTTGAGTTCTGGGAACATAATTATATAGAATTTGACAGGGTCTTAAGTGAAATACGCTATTTTCTTTCAATGCAAATAATGGGTTTTATCCTGCATACAAGATTTATAGAACTTTGTGTCATTTGAGCATAGGAAGTAAAGAATGGAATGGATTCATTATACGTCAATCATCTGCTCCCCCTTTAACCAAGCAAACGCATTTTCAAGGCAGCCTGGCAAGGTTAAGGTATTCTGGAAGAGAATAAAGCTTAACTTGGTTATTCCTGTCCCCATGCTTCTCAGACTGGAACATGCAGAGCATCTTGGGGTGTCAGTTTTACTCAAAGACTTGGGGTGAAAGGATACATCATGATGTTAAAAGAGACATTCATATGAAATATAATATGAAATCTTATCTGAATGTTTAAGGTAAAAACAAGAGACTTCAAGTAAATAGCAAGGTTGTTAAAGGCTATTCCAGGTCATATGTCCAAATCTCCTTTTCTCTCCTGCTTCCCTTTCTTCTATACATAATAAGCCAATTAACCTCAAATACTAGACCCTAGGATTCTGTTGTGATACAGGATCCGTAAGTAAGCTCTTTTTAAGAGCTGTCATCCCTTGGGTATGCCAGTCACATACAAAATTTTTCAAAAACCGTGTATGTGAAGATTTTATTTCAAATCATTTATATTCATTGATAGTCATTTTCTTCTCCATGACTAGATATTTATGCCTATAATAGTACCTATGGAAGATAATGTCATGCCTTAAATTATAAGCTGTATAATATTGGAGCTACATTAAATGAACCTTTGCAAAATAGTTTGTTTCTATTATATCTGTATTTAAATGAAAAATGAATTTAATTTACTAAATAAAGATACGTGACATAGATTCCCTTAAATAATGGGCTATTTAGCATTATAAAAAATAATCAGCTGAGGTATCTGACATTCTAAGAAATTAGCCATTAAAAATATTTTAATATCTTAAAGAATACCTTAGTATGACAGTTGTTGGTTCATTCTCTGTGGTTGATCTGAGACAGTCCTGTTTTAAACTTAATACTGAAAAACAAATAGCAGTTGTACAGGTCATAGGTCATGATTATTTGATTAATACCATGAATGAGTCAAATATAGTGATAGAAATTTGAAATGATGACATTTTACATTTAAAATGCAGTTGTAAATCCTTAGAAGAAAAGCACAATAAAGGTGTAATATACCATTGATGTGTACTCAGTTTAATAATACAGTATTTATTATATGTGTGCCAGTGGTTAAATTTTTAAATGTTAATATGGGGATTTTATCTTGATTTTTAATAAGGTAAAATTAGATGGTCCAGAGAAGGAAACACCAAATCAGAAGAGCAGCAGTGACCTTCAGATTAAAAATGAAGATGAAGGCACAAAGGCATGGACGCCATCAGGTTTAAGGGGACGTGCTGATCCCAACTTGAATGCTATAAAAATTGAAAAGTTATCTGATGATGAAGAAGTAGACATCACAGATGAGGCAGATGAGTTGACTTCTCAAGCTCCCCAAAAGAATCCTAGCAATGATGTCTTATTAAACATTCCTAATAGTAAAAGTCATGAAACCAGTCAAGGGGAATTTATTGCTTCCAACCAGGAAGATTCTGTATCTGAATCTTCCAAGGAGTATTTTCAGAATATAAAGCAGGGAGAGATGGAAGCACTTTCAAGCTCAGGAAGTAAATTTTGGACTGAAAAACAGAGCGTTAGTGACAAAAAATCAGTTGAGTTAAATGATCAGAAATGTAATAAACTGATGAAAAACTCTGAAAAACATGATGGAAATGGAATAATAGATGCTGCCAGGCCGTTGCCTTCTCCAGAGCGTTGTGAAGTTCAGGAAGACTTGAGTGATACTGAAGTGCTTTTTCATTCTTCCTGTCAAATGGAGGAGAGCCATGAGGAAGAAGAGCTGAGGCCACCAGAACAAGAAGTAGAAATAGATAGAAATACCGTTCAAGAAGAAGAAAAACAAGCAATTCCTGAGTTCTTTGAGGGGCGCCAAGCTAAAACACCAGAACGCTATTTGAAAATTAGGAATTACATTTTGGATCAGTGGTAAGGAAGAATTATATTTTAGATACTGTTGTAAAACTTATCATGCTCTAGAGTATTTTAATTAGGCCTATGCAGAATTTAGTGTTTTACATTGCTAGTGATGCAGAGAGCTTGAACATATGAATATATTTTAATAGGCAAGACTTAAAATTTCTCACAGTGAAATTTTCTTTGAAAGCTTTGGTAGATATTGTTATCTCTAGCTATCTCAGCCCATCTGTCTATTCATTAAGAGTATTTGGTCCTGGATTAAAAGGATAATTTGCTTTAAGAAGCAGTTTCTTAAAGAAGGACAGTGTTAGGAAGATACAGAAAACACTACTGTACTGGAAAGGGGGGAGAATGTCTTTCCTAGTTTATCATGTACTTGTAAGTACAAAAAGAAAATTTTGGTGACAGAAGGGTATTTCTGTCATTAAATGTGGCTAGATTACAGAAACCATTCTAAATTGCTATAAATGCTTTCTTTCAGCTTTGATCTTGTAACATAATGTGTTAATAATCCCTTCATCCAGCTTCAGGATGCAGGAATTTTCTGATATGTGAAGTTTATCTTGTAAATTGTCAAAATTTGAATTATTTAGCATTGGATAGGGCACAAACCAAAAAACTTCCCACCTTATTAGCGTAAGTGCTCTGCAGATAATTTGAATTTTTCATAACATTTTAATTAAGACATTATCAAACATTCATAATTGTTGTTACTGCTTCAGGAGATACTGAATTGTGTATCCCATTACAGAGGACTTTTGCTGTAACTTAGGAAGATTGCCCAAGCAAAACAAATAACCAGGCTTATTACATCAGTAACCTTCATTGCCCACACAATATTAATTTGGCTTTTAAAGATAGCTCTATCCTAAATGAAGGACTTTTGTTCTTGTTCTTGACTGACTGATGGTTGAGATGGCTAAAAGTAAAATTTCTGGGTAAGGGTGGTATCAAACGAAAGAAGAATTATAAGGAACAACTGATAGTTGCATAGTGCTTTACAGTTACGGAAAGCTTTTCTATGTTGTTTGATTCCTCACAACAGTCCTATAGAATAGGCAGGTGGTATTTTCTGTGTTTGATAGATTCTGCGGTCAGGAGACGTTTAGGGGCCTGCCTTTAATTATACAACCAGCTACTGACAGAAGGACCTATGTGGAGGTCTCGACTCTGTCTATCACTCTCTCCATTATTTCACATTGCCTGTTCATTCACACTATTGAAGAAGACCAATCAAATTAGATCTCTATGGGTATCTAATTTTGTTTTTGGAAATAAGAGGATGAATGGCCAAAATTGAAGGACTACAAAATAATATCTCAAAATTTTTTTATCTGTATGAATCATCAATGAGTGACCTAATGGTGCTTTAATTAATTTCACTTACTTGAATTTTGGATTCTCAATAAGGCAGAATAACTTATATTGATGATATAAATTATATGGCAGTAGTTTCCTAATGACATTTGCCTTAGTTCATAAAACCAGTTAAATGTTGTTTCATTATAGTGATTTAGCAAAACAGTATGAAAGCAGAAAGAAATGTTTTGAACAGGAACTCAAAACTATTCTCTTCAGAAATAGAAGAGGGGACTGGAGGTGGTGTTAAAAAAAAAAAAGAAGAGTAAAGTTTTAAAATAAAAAAGACCTGCTAGATTTGTTTGTAGCTAAAAGATCCTTTCCATAAAAACACATGCAACTGACTCCCTGTTTAGGGGTATGTTTTATTAAGATAGGAACCAATACCATTATTGAATGCCTACCAGATGTATTTAAATGTATTTAAATCATCTCCAGTCCTCTTGACAACCTTGTCCTCCTTTTAAGATGAGAAAAATGAGGTTCGGAGAGGAAAAGGAACTTGTTCCAGGTCACATTAGGGGAAGGTGATTTCAGGGTCTTGCAGTCTTGACTCCTTATTTTCACACTTCATCTCAGGTCCTTCACCCAGACTTTTCACTCTGCCTTGGATGCTTCCCCCACTCTGCCCCCCAGATCTTGATGAATTGTGCTTCGTCCTCTCCTTCAGGTCTGCTCCAGGGAAATTAGAGGACTTCACTGACCACCCTATCTAAAATAGCTCACATCTCTGCCTCCCACTCTCTTACTCTGTATTTTATTAATCTTCATAGAACTTATTACTACTGAAAATATTATGTTATTTGTGTATTGTCTCCTTCTTCACTCCTCCTTCCCCGTGATAATACAGGCTTCACATGGGCAGATTTTTGTCTGTTTTATTCATTGTTACACCCCTAGTGCTTAGGGCAATGTTTGTTCTAAGCAAATACAGAGGCACTCTATTTGTTAAGGGGAAAAGATGGTGCAAATGAAACATGAATAGGTATCTTTGGAGGCCTTACCGTTTTTTTTTTTTAAGATTTTTTTTATTTATTAGAGAGTGCACACAAGTGAAGGGAGAGGCAGAGGACAGAGGGAGAAGCAAGACTCCCTGCTGAGCAGGGGGCCCAACGTGGGGCTCCATCCCAGGACCCTGGGGTCATGAGCTGAAGGCAGATGCCTAACTGACTGAGCCACCCAGGAGCCCCTAGAGGCCTTTCCGTTTGTTCAGCATCATGCTAGTGCTGAGCTCTGTTTAAAGACTTTTGATTTGGGTAATCTTTAATTAAATCAGTACAGTTTTTAGATTCCTGTAAATTTTTGGTAGCTGGTACACTGTGCTTATTCCTGTTCTCTTGGCTTCATTTGTACAGTTTGTTTCCTTTCACACTGAAGTTGAAGTGAAAAAACACTGAAACCTCAACTTTTCAGTGGAATTTCTTTTTTTTTCCCCTAAGATTATATTTATTTATTTTAGAGAGCACATGCGAGTGGGGGAAAGGACAGAGGCAGAGGGAGAGAATCCCAAGCTGACCCCCTGCTGAGCACTGGCCAATGTGAGACTCAGTCTCACAACCTTGAGATCTTGGTGACCTGAGCGGAAACCAGGAGTCAGATGCTTAACCGATTGAGCCACCCAGGTGCCCCTCCAACATCACAAGTTAACTTTTTGCCTTCCCTGAATGTCTGTAGAATTAATGATTTTAAATTTGGTTTCTGCTTAGACAGGCCTTCCCTGAATACCCTGTCTAAAATAGTCTGCACCTAGTTCTCTCACTCTATCCCCTATTCTTACTTTTTCTTCCTAGCACTTGTTGCTACCTGCCATTATAATATATATTATTTATTTTATGTACATATAATATAATTCATTATATATATTCTATCAGCATGTAAGGTCAGGAACTTTATATTTATCTCTGGATCCTTAGTGCCTAAAACAGTGCCTGGGGTGTAGGATGCAAAATAAATATTTGTAAAATAAAATAAAGATTAAATAAATACCTTTTATATGATATATATGAATACTTGGTTTATAACGTCCGTATGAAAATCTTGACTTTAACTTCCATAAATAAGTACTTTAATCCCCCTGACTTGTTTTCTCATCTGTAAAGTAAGAATAATAAAAGCTGCTTTGTAGAGTTATGAGGATTAAGGTTGTATAACTGTTAGTACTGGCATAAGTGTTCAGTAATTGTTTGCTACTATGAGTAAGTTCTCCATTACTCTTAACCTGTATCTGCTGTGGCACAATAAGTATATTCGGTAAATATGTGTTTTATTATGTAAACTTTTTAATTTTTTCATAGTCTTTGGGCATTTCTTGATTCCTTTGAAATCCCCTGTAATATCTATTTCTGTTTTCCATGGAGAGTTAAGCACTTGATATTTATTGGTCTAATGTTTAAAAACCAATAAACTTTTAAGTATTTGTAAGGTAGCTTATAATTAAAAGATACTGTCCAGCAAAGTAAAAGTAGATGAACCTAAGTAATATATTAAAAAATAAGAAAAGCCTAATACTAAATACTTTAGATATATTATCAGAGTGCCCTTTTTATTCAAAGATGAGGCTTGAATTTGGATCTGTAGACAAAGCTTCTAACTTTAAAATCCTGGAATAACTGGAATCTATTACATTTCATATGGGAAAGAAATAATACTTAATAACAATCACATTATACTCATAAGTTATTGTATCATTTAAAGATATTTAAAATTTGGGTTTTATGTATTAGCATTGTTTTTACTACACATTTACAGATTGAGGGGGGTAAATTTTTAAGATATTTCAAATATTAAAAGTTTTCCCCAGAAATCTTTTTTTCATGTTTTTATTTATCCAAAATAACTGTACTTCCATCTCTTAATTAGGGAGATATGCAAACCGAAATACTTAAATAAGACCTCAGTACGTCCTGGCCTGAAGAACTGTGGGGATGTTAATTGTATTGGACGGATTCATACATACCTCGAGTTGATAGGAGCAATCAATTTTGGATGTGGTAAAAATAAAAACCCAACAACATCTTTTACTCAACATTTTTTATCTTTAGAGCACCCATTAACTTCTTCGATGGTTAGAATTCAAGCAGATTTTAGTATAGATAGAGAATTGAGGAAGATGCTATGACATTATGAAATAAATGTATTATTGAGGTTTTTTTTTTTAAACAGATTTCTGTTGATTAAACTATATTTTCCTGTAACCTACAGTGAAAATTGGTGGTATGAAAGGGAAAAATACTCAGTCTAAGTAGTAGAAATAATTTAACAGTGCTGCTCTTTGTCAAGTAAAAGTAAAGTCATTTTAAGAAAAATGTAGTAATAGCCCATTTAATTTGCGAAATCTGTATTAATGCTAGAAATACTGTCTAGCAGTGTTTAAATAAAGGAAATAATTTATGAGCCCCTACACTTAAATGTAATAAAAGTGCCAAAATATTTTTCATGGAAGAAAGTTTCTTTCGCCCTAGTTTTTCTCAAATTTAAAGTCAATGAATATGCATGATTTTAAATGTTTTCTTCACTTCTATTGAATTAACGTGACACAAACATTTTGAAGAAAGATAATAACAATAGTTGCAAAGTGATAAGGTAATTAGAACTTTGTAACCCATGGTTTCAGAGGAGTATATTCTATACTGTATGTGTATGGGAAGGCAGCTAACCAGAATGTTTCCTTTCAGAGATTATTTCATAGAGAGAGAGAATTCACAGTCTGCCCTGTGGTCTGTCCTTCATTTCAGTGTCTTTGTTTCCCCAAGCACTGTATATGGGACTGACTGGTCAAGAAAGCTAAGGTGTCACAGCTTCCTCAGCCACAAAAGAAAAATCATGTTTTCAGTATTAGATCTTTGAATTCAGCAAAGTGGCCTTAGCACTCAGTTAATTAGAAATTAAATTACCCATCTCACGAATACCCCATTTTACTGGGATTTCCTTAAGAGTCTTTTACGTGAGAACTTCCAAGTGATTGTAGAGTAAGATAGATGCTCAGGTGTAACAGAACTTAGACATTGGCTTACAACTTACAGTCAGTGTAGATGTGTCTTCCTAGGTAAGAAATGAGTTTCAGAAAGTAATAGAGTGTTTTGTTTTTCCTGAATTCCAATAGAACAGGCTGTGTACAACAGGCCACAACCAGTTGACAAAGGACGAGTCAGAGACCGAAAAGCTACAGGGGAAGCGTACCGGCTTGCACGGCGCCTGCAGTCTGCGGTAAGCAACCACCCTCGCCAGCGCAGCGCTCCAGAGTGCTCCTTGCCCTGTTAAGTGAGGTGTGCTTCCTTCTCGCCAGCTGCTTAACAAGTGGACGTTTAGTGGACGAACTGGTTTTCTCTTGTATTTCACCTTAGCCGTTCACTTTCCTGGTTCCCATTCAGTTCCACGTTAGTTTAAAAGTCAAAAACCAAAAAAACCTCACGGGTCACTGGCCGACTTGACACAGAAGCATTGTGCTTTGTTAGCATGGTCTTAGACTGCTGGTTCTGGTTTCTGTATCTAGTGTGTCTTTTACAACCATACAGTTAAACTCTTTTTGTCCTCCTCAGTTACTTTGTTAGTTTAAAAGTCTTACCTTTGAGAGTCAGCTTTTTGGAATAGCTATCCAAACTATTGTAAGCTTTCTTTGTTAATTCTTGAGGTTAGTGAGTTTTAAACTTTCTTACAATTCATGAGTCTTATTTTATTTTTTTTTAAAGATTTTATTTATTTATTTGGCAGAGAGAGACACAGCAAGAGAGGGAACACAAGCAGGGGGAGTGGGAGAGGGAGAAGCAGGCCTCCCGTGGAGCCCGGAGCCCGACGCGGGGTTCGATCCCAGGACTCTGGGATCATGACCTGAGCCGAAGGCAAACGCTTAACAACTGAGCCACCCAGGCGTCCCATCTGAGTCTTATTTTAAAAATGGGTAATCCTACAAGTCCTCTAAAAGGCAGAGTCATACTGGGTTCTTGTTGGTTTTACTAATAAAATAGGTTAAATTGGTAATAGGTGAGGCAAATGAAGAAAAGTGCCGATAATAGAGTGGGTATTTTTCTCAGAGTATTTAGGCCGTAAACCATTTCTACCTAGATTTACTGTAGTAAAAAAAGATGTTTTTAGATATGGTTGCTGGAAAGGGTGCTTTTTATATGCTGGCTTCTGAGTCAGTGCATTTTAAAGGCTTCAGTATTGAGGTTTACAAAACTGGGTATTAGTAATTCAACTGACTTTGTACTTTTTTATTAATTGTATCCACTAGGCAGTCTTTCCCTTTCTAAGGCTGAGAAATAATTAATTTGCTTCTAGTTTTCAGTAACCTACCTCTTGCTGTGGGTTCTTGCAAGTTTTCTACCACAAGTGGTTGAAAGGGAAGTCTTTCTTGGTGGTTCTTTTGGTCTTAAAAATATCTTTTGTCCTAGTGTTTAACTCATAAAGGTGAAGAGAAATTAAACTTCAAGAAGAAATCCAAGTAAAATTCAGAAAATCATTACTGATTTATTTTTGAGCAGAGTGCTATTAAAGATAAATTAATAAAATAAAATTTTGTCAGGCATTGCCGATCAGAGATTATATTTTAATGAAGAAATTAACTGATTTTTAGAAAAATATCATTTTGGTGTTGTATATTAATGTGCTGTGATTTCTTCAAGTTAACCTTGTTACCTTTTGCTTTATTTTAATCTTACCCCAGCGCACAAGGAGACGTAGGGTCCGAGACCCATGGGGAAATTGGTGCGATGCAAAAGACTTAGAAGGACAAACATTTGAGGTAACTTTGACCTTTGCAAATAGCTCATTAGTGAAAGTTGTTCTGTCAATTATATTTGTATATCTTAATGCCACATGTATTACACTCGTTTGTGTTGGTGTGTGTGTGTGTATCCTTCCCATGTTAATTTGCTTGTCTAGAAGTCACCAATAAATAACAAAATAAAGGCATTGGTACACTTAACTAGGAGTTTGATTAATTTTCTGTATTTTAATTATCTACCTCTGCACTCTGGTCTCTAGCTCAAGAATAATCTGCCAATGTGCCAGGAAGTTGGTATGCCTAATTCATTTCAGTAAACATTTATAGAATGATGTTCTGATAGACCATTTAAAATATTGTCCCACACATTAGACATAAATTGAATTACAAATATTAAAGTATTTCTACTAATAGAAACTGGTTCTAAAAAGAAACATAGGCAATGAATGTGTGTGTGTGTGTGTGTATTCTGTTTGTGAACAACTAGTGCAGTAGAATGGAAAGAATGTGTGAATGGGTGCTTATTGGCTTTGTTACCTTGAACAGTTCCTTAACCTCACTAAAATTCAGATTTTTATCTGTAGAGTGTGGGTAATATCTCTCTCAAAGAATTGTTGTCAGAATTAAGTGAAGTAAACAGGATAAAATGTGTGGAGGTCCTAGTACTAGGCACTTAATAAGCCTTGCATATACCAATTAGTAAATGTTACTTTTCCTCCTGGGTTTCAGTGCAAAAAAAAAAAAGGTGCTCCTCTTTTTCTCTTCCCCATTCCCTGTCCTCAACCTTACACCTGAGCACCAGTCTAGGTACAACATTAGTTAATGCCTGGTTTCTGCCTAGAAGGAACTTAATTTCTAGTAGGAAAGATGACCTGTGATAAGTTACATAAGATTGGTCTTAAGAAATGCCAGGTCTTCCCCAAAGGTTGTGATTAGAGGAGGTATCACAGAAAATGTGATATTTCATCTGTGACATAAAGGATGAGCCAGGAGAATTAGTACATGAGGGCATCCCAGGCTAAGGGAGCGGCATAAACAAAGGTACAGATGGGGAAAAATACCAGACATATTCTAGAAAAGATGCATAGTTCATTTGGACTAGAGTATAAGAGTGGTAGTAGAAGTGGGATGAAAGATGTGTTCTGTACTTACTATTATCGGGGTTTTATAAACATTAATCAAATCATCACAATAACACCAGGACATTGTTGTTATTACTACTTGTGTTCCCATGTTAAAGGTAAGAAACTAAAGCACAGAAAGCTTCAGTAACTTGGCCAGGGTCGTCACCCAGTAAGTAGCAGAGCCAGGCATTCTATCTCCAGAATCTGTGCTCTTTATCATTATGTTGCGATGTCTCCTGGTTGGGAAAGAAAACTCTTAACACAGTAGGACTTGGTGACTAGAAATGGGGAATAAGTAAGAGGAGGGACTCAGGTAATTCTGAAGTTTTTGAACCTGGGTGACTGGTGCCATTAATTGAAATAGGCCAAACAAGAGAAGGAATAAATTTTAAGCTTGGTGTGGCTGTAGATTTTGGAACAATTTTTTTTATATATTATCCAGCATTTCGATTTGTTAGTAGAAAGAAGGAGACACATCTACATCAACATAGTGGATCTCATTCTCACATGCCTTTAAATATGGTTTAAAGAGTTGTTTTTGTTTTAATTCTGCCTCTCAGTGGCTGATGGACTCGTTGATCAACCTGTGTTTTATGTTTTAGCATCTCTCTGCTGAGGAATTGGCAAGAAGAAAAGAGGAAAAATGTAAACCTGTTAAATCCTCAAAAGTACCAAGACCAACAAAAAGGTATAGTGTTATATAACTATAATTTTTTTAATTTATCACAAATGATTAGGAAATGAATGGAAAAAATATCTGATATAACATTATATTCATATTAAGTTGAAAAATACTAAAATTTTTGAAATTTTTTATTTCACTGGTTATCAATTTGGAAGACCTTGAGCAAAAGTTTTAAATTTATTTGGGTTTAGTGATCATAGGATCCAACATATGCTGTAAAGGGGCCTTAATTTTGACAGGTAGTCATTCAACTCCTTAGACATTATAAATAGATAACCTCTTGAAATGACTAGTTCTTTCTTTAGTTGGTGCGGATTGTTAGCAAGGTTTCTTGTTTTTGAATAATCTGATATTTATAACCTGTAATAGTAAAGGTCACCAAGTAAGTTAAATGTCTTGATTTTCTAGACCCTTAGTTTCTGCAGATGCCCCATTGAATAGACTATAGTTTTGTCAGTGTCCCTTTTAAAACAAGATATCTAGCAATGGCACTAAGTCATATTCAGTGGAAAGAGCCCTGATGCTTAACCAGGGGTATGTCCCCAGGTAAGTTACATAAGGCCTTAAGCCTTCAGTCCTCATTTATAAAATAGTAACTATAATAGCTAACACTGTTAGTTAGCTAAATTTTAAACACTTCATGTATATTAACTCATTTAATCCACATAACTACCCTATGCAGTAGTTAATATCATTCCCATTTTATAGGTGAGGAAACTGAGGCACAAAGAGCTTGAGCAACTTGCCCGTGCTTGTTAGTGGCGAAGCTGTGATTTAAATCCAGGCAGTTAGGTTTAAGAATCCATACTGCTAACTATTATATTATATATCACTTCTATAAAATAAAAATTAAAACTTACAGTTGTGAGAGTAAGTTAAATGAGATAAACTATGTAAAAAAGATAGTCATCCCTAAGCTAGGACTCCTCATCTAGTATCCAGACATTGGATTTTCTGAATCTAAATGTGAGACATATTTATTGTGATTTCCAGGTCCTTGTTCCAGTTTGTCAGGATCTTTCTGAATCCAGATCCACTTTTCTCAATTAGCCTTCGTAGCTTTGAATCATCAACATTTCAATAAGCTTACCTCTTCTGTCATTGACCACTGATTAAAATGTTTAAATGAGATAAATGTAAGCCTCAGACATCATTGTTCAATCAGCTGTGCATTGCTACAGTTAACCTGTGTTTTTTCATCTTATGCAGAAGAAAAATCTTGGCAGGTATCTTGCTTATATTCAGATAGAATATATTTGAATCTTTATGAGTCTGCTAGTTTCTAGCAGATCAGTCGTATCAGAAATGAAATTTAGATTTACTTATCATGACTTATATTTTCATAGATCCATTATTATTATTCTTAGTAGTCACCTCTTCACTTGCTAAAGGCTCAAAATCACCTGTTTAATAATCTTTTCCAGAATTTTCCAATATTTACATCTAATTTCTCTGCTTCTAAAGTCTGCTTTTTTGTGTGTTTTGAAAACAAGCCCAGGGCACCTGGGTGGCAGGTCATGATCTCAGGGTCATGAGATTGAGCCCCGGGTTAGAGCCCCACACTGGGCTTCGTGCTGGGCTTGGAGCCTGCTTGGGATTCTCCCCTCCACCGCTCACACATGCATACATTCTCTCTCCCTCTAAAAAAATAAATAAAATGAAAACAAGCCATTGCAATAATTGCCTATTCATAGTCCTCCACTAATTTTTCCATTCTGTACAGTTCCTCCAACAAGATCAGTGGGGTTTCACATCATGCTTCTTCAGTGCTCTGGGATGCATACACTGTCTTTCTATTCTTTTTATTCATGTTGATGAAGCACTTTTTTATTTGAGGATCTTTCCCCTTCATTCAACAAATATTTCTGAATGTTTGTTATGTATCAGGCACTGTTCTAGGCACTTGGGATGCAAAGTGTCTGACTTTTGGAACTAACAGTCTCTGGTAGAATGGGAACTGAATAGTCCTGCTGTTTTCCAGTCCTATTAACATGAACATATTCCTTGTTTGTTTGGGTTTTTTCTTTCTCTGAACATAGCCTAAAAAAACCTTATTAATCATTCTTAATATCTTTCTCAAACCTCAGTTCTTCACTGGTAAAAGCCTTTCTAGCATTTCTGTCAGATTTATACGTGCTTTTGTATTCTACCCTTGCTTATATGCCCCTCTTTTTGTCTTTTTTTTTTAACTCTTTCATTTTAAAATAAGTTTATCATAGAGCTTTTTATATACATTAATTTCTTTAGCAGAACTGCTTCTTGTTTATTCATTCAGCAAAAATTTATTGAGTACCTACTCTATGCTGATATGGTACTTAACAAGTGTTTTTGAGAAACTTTGCTCTTTCTTGAATTTTCTTACCCATGTCATGTCAGGGAGTTGGTTACATTTTCTTCAAACTTTTTGAAACCTGCTTTCAATGTAGGACACATGTGTGGGTACTTATAATGAATGTTCTTCTCTCTGGGTGTTAAAAGAAATTAAGGCAACAGAATTACTTTCTCTCAAAGGTCCTGTCATTTCCCATCTTTTATTGAGTCCAAAAAAACAGTGCTTCTTTCAGAAGGGTTGTATGGAACGTCCTTAAGAAATTCTCCTAGTTTAGTATTTTTCTGAGAATTGGGGTTTAGATTATTGATGCACATTTTCTAATTTAAATGAATGTGATTTTCCTGATCTTGTTATTGAGATTATATTAGAAATGATTTTTTTTTTTCTTTTCCAGCTCATTTGATCCCTTCCAACTGATACCTTGTAATTTTTTCAGTGAAGAAAAGCAGGTACTATTTATGCATCAGTGAATGGCCATAAATAATGCCCCCCTGTCAGACATGAAGTATTTCTTTTTCTGTGTGTGCAAGGCATATATATATATATATATATATATATATATATATATGAAAGATTGGATAAGGCAGGGTACATTAAGGGTCAAATGAGTGATACAAATGGGAAATGAAAGAGCATTTCTCCATGCTAGGATTTTAAATGATAATATTTTAAAAATCTCTGGTTTGTGCTGAGCCTTGGTTGGTGATGAGAACTTAGTGTAACATGTGAAGGAGGAAAGGGTGGACATTCCAGTGAGGAAGAACAAAATCTCTATTTTTATGCTCCCCCATTTTTTTTTTTTTTATATTTCAGGAGCCATTTCAGGTGAAAGTGGCTTCAGAAGCACTTTTAATAATGGATTTGGTAAGGATAATCTATTGTGCTTACTTACTCTGATTTCTATTCTTGTGTATTTTTATTGCAGGCTTAAGAGAGAGTATGGAAGACGTGTATTTTGGATCTTAACTATCCTCTTTTACAAGGAATCTAAAAATAACTCTTTTCTTTTGGAGAAAAGCCAAACAATTGCATGTTTCCATATTTTAGAGAAAATAAATTAATGTGAGTTTTGCAGACTGTTTATCATCATTAACCCTATATTCATTTCCTGGTATCCTTTGTCTGCTGCCTTCTAGATAACTGCAACAAAGCACAACTACAATTTGGAGGCTCCTTGTTTGCACTAAATTCCAGAGACCTCCAATAGTTGTGTCTGTTTAGGACGTTTTTCTATTATATCCATATGATACCTTTCCTGAGTAAGGAAAACAAATGGTATCTTCATTTTGTAAATTTAAAAATAGCATCTTGGAGTGTTTGAATGTTTGGTTCAAAGCTTCTCAGCTGGCAGTGAAGATAAATCTGAAATCCTAAATTTCTTTGCACTGAGCCTAGCATCTGATTCCTCCACTATGCTACTTTATTTTAGAAAAGCATAGTCACCGTACTTATAAATGACTCTCGTGTGATAAGTGAGTTTTATTCTGATTTTTTTGTCAGATGGATTTGTATGTTTGGGCTAAGTCTATTTTGTATTTCTTTTTAGCATGCTCATGTTTCTATGGCAGAAGTGATTGGTCTATTAGGAGGAAGATACTCAGAAGTTGATAAGATAGTTGAAGTAAGTTCTCACCTTTAAAAAATTTTTTTAATTATTTAGTACTGCTGCCATACCAAATGTTTTTATAGATTTCAGTGGATATAATTAAAATACAGACTTTTACCTGTGATATAAATGAGACTATGCAAATGTGGGTTAGATATTCCCAGGAGTAAACTAGCATTATATTGAGCACCAGTTTCCTTTTACCATCAAGAAAGAGGGAGCACTGCCAGCCAGGCCTCCTCATTGCCTTCACCAATAAAAAGCTACAACTACTTTAAAGCCAGGAAACATGCACCTACCCTATAGTTGAAACTTCTCTGTTGCAATTATTATCATAAGTAATGGGAGTCATTGGAAGACTGTGTTTGTACAGATATTATATGGGCTAACTTGGAGAACAACAATTATTATGGCCTTGTTTGAGTAGAAAAATGGATTCTGAGTTCCTATATACAACTGCACTTTTAGAAAGTGTCATTCATTGCAAGTTAAAGGCTGCTTGTGATACTGTCAAGTACTTTCATTGGCTTAAAAAAGTTTCTGTATCTACGTATGAAGAACTAAAACTTTAAGTAATAGAATTAACAGGATTTCAGTGTAACCGTATAAGGATTAATCTTTTTATAGGTCTGTGCAGCAGAGCCATGTAACAGTCTGAGTACAGGACTGCAGTGTGAGATGGATCCTGTCTCACAAACACAGGCCTCAGAGACCTTGGCTGTGAGAGGTTATAGTGTTATTGGGTGGTATCATTCTCATCCTGCCTTTGATCCAAATCCTTCCTTACGAGATATTGACACTCAAGCCAAATACCAGGTGGGCTTCTAGGTCTTATGTGTACGTTGTATGTAAATAATTGTACTTTTTCTCCTCCTTCATTGCTTTCTATTAAATAAATGTATTTTTAACATTTCTAGCAAAGTATTGCAATTCTAATATTATTTACATCTGGAGTTTTGAAATAACTTTGCATTTTTTCTGATCACAAGAGTAATACGTGTTTATTTAAACATTTGGGAGATGAGCTATTTGTTTAGTTCAGACAAACCATCTAAGTAACAGTGATAAGTACTGCCAGAGCCTTTAAAAATTTATGGGAACTGGGCACCTGGGTAGCTCAGTCGGTTAAGTGTCTGGCTCTTGATTTTGGCTCAGGTAATGATCTCAGCGTCCTCAGATGAGCCCTGCATCGGGCTCCGCCCTCATCGTGGAGTCTACTTGGGATTCTTTTCCTCTTTGTCTCCTTCCCCCTCAACACCTCCCCCTGCTCAAGCTCTCTCTCTCTCTAAAGTAAATAAAATCTTCAAAAAAAAATTGATGGGAACAACTAGGATAGGGACTGGCTAGGATAGGGACTGGGTATAAGTGAAATAATCAGAACCAGTCTATTTTACATCTCTGGGAAGAATGAAGTTTTGTTTGATTCTAACAGTTTATGTTAAATAGATGAATGTTTTTGCTGTCAGCAGCTGTTAATAAATTATTACCATATTGATAAAGATTATAGCTGAAGCATAGTGAAAATAATTTGTAAACATGTTCATGGCAAATACAGATTTTGCAGGCCAGGTGATGACCCTTAAAAGGGGTCATTTCTGGTCACTTCTGGTTGGGTTGAGCACATTTTGGCCTAAAAAATTTAGAGTGTGGAATGATACATATTTCATTTAGTTGCTTTTTGGATGTGAAGTTTTTAACACACCTTTTGTTCCTTTTTCCCGAACCATTAGGTGTTTAAGATGTTGGTATGGGTAAATACTGATTTTTAAACTTACGCAGTCGAGACTAATTATATTTTTCTTTTAATTGTAGAGTTACTTCTCCAGAGGCGGTGCAAAGTTCATTGGAATGATTGTTAGTCCTTATAATCAGAGCAATCCTTTACCTTATTCCCAGATTACCTGCCTGGTTATAAGTGATGAAATTAGCTCAGATGGCTCTTACCGTAAGTTTTCAACAAAAACAACTTCACCTGATTTCTGCCATCATTTCTTTGAATCTTACATATTAAAGAATTTATAATTATGCGAAACTATGTGATGGAAAAGTTTGTACCCTCAACTAGGGATCACTGTTTGCACACCATGTAATGCAGCCATCCTCTTCCCTTTGGTGATACCCTTCTAGATTCAAGCCCCTACTCTGTTACCATGGCCACTGGGCAAAAGGATTACAACGTGGAGAAAAGTTTGGGCCAAGCAATGTCCATGTTAAGTACAGGCCTACCTCCGAGATATTGCAGGTTTGGCTCCATATTGTAAATATCACAGTAAAGCTAGTCAGATGAATTTTTTGGTTTCCCAGTGTATATAAAAGTTATGTTTACTCCGTACTATGGTTAAAAAATACTTTTGCTAAAAAATGCTAACCATCATCTGAGCTTTCAGCGAGTCATAATCACTAATCACAAATCACCATTACAAATATAATAATAATGAAAAATTTTAAATATTGCACGAATTGCCAAAATGTGACACAGAGACACGAAGTCAGCAAATGCTGTTGGAAAAATGTTGCTGGTAGACTTGTTTGACCGTAGGGTTGCCACAGACCTTCAGTTCATGAAAAACACAATAGCTGTGAAATGAAGTGCAGTAAAGTGAAGCATAATAACCTGAGGTATGCCTGTATTAGAGATGCTCCTGTAAGCAAAATACACAGAGTCTCTGTTTTCAGGAAATTTCTTATGAATGCAGACTGACTTTCTCTGCAATGGCATTCAAATGGGGAAAAAAATGAAAAATGACCACCCTGTCACCAGCTCTCCATGGCCTCTCAGTTTTAGGCTTAACAGTGCCTGACTGGTTTCCTTCTCTTAGTTTCCATTCTGTCCCAAGAAAGACTGTGCTTTCTTGGGCTTAGGCCATCATATGATTCGGTTCATTTGGGAATTATGTTCACTTGTGGTCCAGTCAGCTCTGGCTGGACAGGGAATAGGTGTGGCAGACTAGGGAAGGGAGGGGAGAGGAAGAGGCGAGTGTGTACAGGAAGGAACAGACTAGAAGAAACAGTGACATCTGTAGGATATTTATCCTCTCTTCTCTGTCCTTACCACCACTGCTCGTTCTCTGTCCTCTCTTGGTGCTGTCACTGCACACCGTACTCTACCCCATTAGCTCGTGAGCGCCTTAAAGGTAGGCGTGATGCCAGATCGGTTTTTCTATCCTCGGTCTCTAGCACAAGACCTGGCATAAAGTAGGTACTGAGTGAATGTTTGTTTAACAAATTAATTTTGTTTTTCATGATGTCACTTAGATCCCGTCTCTTTGGTAAAGACCCTACCATTATCCCCATGTCGTTGCAATTAGTTGCTCTGTTCTTTGTACACCTGCAATACTTGTTTCCTGCCTTCATGGTGCTTTTGTCCTTTAATGTATCTCTCTAGCATGTCTCACTAAAATGTGAACCTCAGAGAGCCCAAACTGTCTTTGTCTGTGTAGCCCCAGCAACACCTCATCAATTGCCTTGAACCTAGGAAGTGGTCAGCACTCTGTTGGTTTTTATTGAATGAATAGTATTGACACTGACTTCAGTTCAAAATGCCCATTTTGAACATAACATTTGTATACAACATTCTTTAGCCCAATATAGTTTTATAAAAAGTTACAAAAGGAGTAATCACAATTAATTTATTCTCAATTTAAGTCATCTTTTTAATCTCACAGTCTGCTAGATTTAGGGAGTGAGCCTGTACTCTGATGGTATGAGTTTACAGAGAACACAGTAGCTCCCAGTTACATAAGACTATTTAATTAGAATTAAATGAAATTTAAAATTCAGTTCCTAGAATTCTGCTTCTGGCCCAAAGGAAGTAATAAAGACCTCCCTGAAACAACCACAAAACTGGACAAATGTATAAGACAATGGTGTTTAGGTCATAACGTCAGGCAGTGAGGGGACATGATTGCTGAGAGACGGGAAACAAATGAGGAGAGCCCCGAATTACCCTAGCTTGCTTACCAACTTAAGAGTTTCCAGGTATGACACAAGGAGGAGAACCCTACCCAGAGGCTGGCAGCCTGAGTTGAGGTGACAGAGACAAATGCAACTAAATTTGCAGGACAGGGGACCCGAGAGCAGAAAAGTACATGGAGAGCCCGGCTCTGGAGATTTGTCAAAGGTACGAATTTAGTATTGCAAGAAAACACAGACCAGTGCATGTGAGGAAGAAAGTACCCCAGTCAGGGGCAGGAACCACTTGAAAGGATGAGAGAGGACAGTACTGGATGCTCTCATAAGCTGCTATTGGACAGCACACAGGATTCAACGTTATAATTGCAGAAAGTTCTGTTGGGCAGAGTTGTCGCCGAAGTGCCTCTTAACACTGCTTACTCGGTCTTAGTCCTAGGCTCTTCACTTTGCTCTTCTTGGAAACATTCTGGTTCAAGAATTAAAGTTCTCTAGAAACCAGGGGATGCCTTGTGTTACTGTACTTTTAACCTAGGTTCTCTCTTCCTCGCCTTTCCTGGCGTGGCCTGTCCTTTCTTTTTTCCTGTTAGGTATATACCCAAATTCTACCTTTAAAATGTCTCTAATGGATAAGCATTTTCTATACTTGTATTAGTCAGGAAATATACTTAGTGACTAGTTTTCTTCTGATATTTTAATGGATTAAAAATATTCAGTACAAAAGGAAATGTGTACTGATTTTAGTGCCATTTTTTAACTTAGAAAAATATTCTTAATACCAAACAGCTGTATAGTTTGTGTATGTGCGTGTGTGTGTTTTCATGGTTTTCCACCAGCACAGACTGGAAATGCATTATTCTTTATTCTTATTTCTGGCTTTCATTAAGAGTAGGAGTTGCTTGCCTGGATTCAGACCCCAGCTCTGACATTTATTGGTTATTTTACCTTGGGCATATTACTTAGCCTTGCTCATTCCCTTTTGCCACATCTATAAAATGAGAAAAAAATTACTACCTTGCTGGGGCACCTGGGTGGCTCAGTCAGTTAAGCATCTGACTTTGGCTCAGGTCATGATCTCAGGGTCCTGGGATGGAGACCTGCGTCCTCACCACCACACTCAGCAGGGAGTCTACTTCTCCCTCTCCGTCATGCCCCCCCCACCCCCGCTCGTGCGCTCACGCTCTCTTTAATAAAAATTACTACCTTGCTTACAGGGGAGTTGTAAAAACTGCTGGTAATATATGTCAGGTGCTTAGGAAATAATAGATCTTCAGTAGGTAGTTGTGATTATACTGTTGTCTGTGCTTATTAAGTAATCCAAGCATATCAAGTAAATTATTGATATCACCAAAAGGAGTTTGCTTATTATCTTGTGTGCTGTAATGTGTCACTCTTCTTAAGTTTTTGGAGGGAAAAAGTGAAATGGAGGAGAATTGAAAAATGAAAAAAAAAGATCAACCTGAAAAAAATGGGGGTAAAGGCCTTTTTAGAACATACTGACAAAGTATGCTTATATTGTAAGGAAGTGTAGTCGTGATGTTTTTTCCTTTCATTTTTTTCATGCCTTCTGATTTGCTGGCATTGTATTTACTTGAAAAGCCTTATATTAACAAAAACCCAGTTGAGAGGCAGTATATTGTAAAGTTAATAACAGAAACTCGAGCCAGACTGCCTGGGTTCAGATCCTGGCTCTACCTCTTCATAATTATATATATGCTGATGAACAGGTTATGTCTTTATCCCCTCCCCCCCAAAAAATGGGGGGACAGTACTGGTAGCTAGTTCACTTAAGTGGCCTTACGTATATAAAGCACCTTAAGCCTGCCATGTAGTAAGCCTTATGTAAGTTTTACTATTATTTTTATGGTATTGACCTTCGGTAATGAATCAGCTGAGCTTTTCTTTTAATACATTACAAATAAAGTTACAGGGGGATTTTGAAGGTTACATGAGAAATTTCCAAGTAGGCTCATCCTTGATATTTTTCCTTTGTAGCTGTGTGCATGGTATCCACCCCTTGGGCTCCTTTCCTCCAGAGTTTAGCTTGACAGAGAAGTGCAGTTGCTGCTTCTCCAGAGTTAATCCTATTCCCTGGCTGTTGTTAGATTAGCACCTACAGGGTGGTAAAGTGAATGTGGGCTCAGAAGCCAGGCCGACCTGCTGGGGCTTAAAACCCAGGCTCTTCCACTTCACCAGCCTAAACAGGTTGTTTCACTGGTCTCAGCCTCAGTTTCTTTGTCTGTTAAATAGGAATAATGCTTGCCTACCTTATAGCATTGCTGCAAGCTTAATCTGTGTAAAAATAAAAATCACTGGGATGGACTATGTCTTGTTTTGCATAGCTAAGTGTCAGTTTAAGCCCATGGTTCTGGCACAGTCTTTAACAATGCCCCCTTTCACTCAGAAAGTCTCCTGGTTTGGATATAAATTATGTAATCACCCTGCCTCTCAGTTCCTTACAATATATATATATATATATATATATATATATATATATATATATATATATAATTGTCATGCAAATGGTACTTTTACTTTTCTTTATTATTATTAATTGCTTGCTTGGCATTAATGTGCTTGATGGACCAGGTTCAGCCAGGCAGTAAATATTTAATGAATGCCCACTATGTTTAAAGTGCTGTTCAGCTGGTCTGCCAAGTTGCGGGGTGAGGATTTTAGGTAATTAAAAGGAGATTGGGGATTTAAGAAATAGTTGATGACAATCTGCTTCTTTATGCTTTTCTAGGTTTACCTTACAAATTTGAAATACAACAGATGCTGGAAGAACCTCAGTGGGGATTAGTGTTTGAAAAGACGAGATGGATAATAGAAAAATATCGGTTATCCCATAGGTATGTACTGTGCTTTGAGATGGTTGCACATCTGCAGCGTTTCTCATTAAATTAGGTTTTAGAGAAAACCCAAGTTAAATATAAAATTATGATATATGGCATCAGTGACAGTTTATTACAAAACTGATTAGTTTATGGTATTTGTTTCACCAGTTTGTCTTCATATTTCTTCCAACAGCAGTGTCCCTATGGATAAAATCTTTCGCCGGGATTCTGACCTGACTTGTTTGCAGAAAGTAAGCTGGTTTCATTTTAATTGGTTCTATTGTTCATGGATTCTAAAGCTATTCATCTTGATGTGTTTTCCCATGATGCCAGATGCTTTGTGGATACATTTTCTGTGTATTTCTTTATTGCTTTTTCCTTTCAAAAATTAATTTCTAAGAGATCATTAGTAATGCGTTTTGTTGCCCACACTTGCATATAGAAATAATACTATTCTAGAATAAATTTGTGTTGGCCGATAAATTTCTTAGCAGATTAATGTGCACAGTAGAGAACATTTTTCTGATTTTATTAAATTCAGAAGCGCCATGTTTCCATTTAGGTTTAACAATTGATCATTTTCAAGAACAGTATTACAAATCTAATAATTACATTTAAGTGGTCATTTTATTGAACTTTCTGGTAGGATATAAGAGTCCTGAGTTCTTTTATTTCACTTCTTGTTTCCATGAGTATAAAGAGTTAAAGACCAGTATGGCAACACCTTTTTTTTTTTCTTGGTAGCAATTTGAGAATAGAAAATTTAAACATACTAAGTTTCTTTTTAATAGTTTTTACCCCCTTCTATTAAAGCCACTTTCTCTTTGTTCTTTTGGAAGATTAATATGCATATTTTTTAGGAAACAGACTCTATCTCGCATCCTAATTTTGAAATAGTAGAGTCCTGTGTATGTACACAGATTTTTATTCTACAGGATTATTTTGCTTTGTAAATGTAACTACTAAAAAAAAAGAAGCAAAGTCACAAATTTGTCCAAAGTAGAAAGCATCACACTTAATATCTCAGGTTTGTGTCTTCATACAAAATCATAAAGGAACTAGCCTAAACATTTCTCAACAGTGACTTCTACACTTTGGCTGTATGATTATTGATCATAAATTTATCTTAAACCACATTTAAGGAGACTGTTTCTCATTTGCATATTAGAAAATGTGAGATTTGGAAAGGGATACAATAATGATAGTAATGCAAACCCTCTTATACTTTTTGTGTATTTTAAATATAAAATTTTTGTTTTCAACTAGCTTTTGGAGTGTCTGAGGAAAACTCTGAGCAAAGTGACTAATTGCTTCATTGCTGAAGAATTCTTAACTCAAATAGAAAATTTATTCCTTTCCAATTATAAAAGCAAGCAAGAGAATGGAGTGGCTGAAGAGAACTGTGCTGTGGGTCCAAAGGAATTGTTAATGTAATTATTTTAAAGGAAGACCTTTTAATCTTGACACAGTAGGTCCTTCTTGAAATTATTGTAATTTAGCTAATAGTGGCACAACTTTAATATTTTTTCTCTAGTTCACAAAATCCAAACTTTGCCACATAAATCCTATGACACTTGTTTTCACACAGTGATTGTCAGAGTGTGGTGTGAAGCAGGGTCTGCTGCAGTCTGCGGTCCTCCCCCGCCCCCCAACCGGCCAGTGAGTGCTGCAGGAGACTTTGAGGGGCTGTCTGCTTTTTTGTTGTATTCAGGTTGATAAATGCAATATCTCTAATATTTATTTCTCTCCAAACTAGTCATCCTACTCTCGGTACCTCACATCTGTGTCTCATTAGGAGCACTTCCATTTTTTCCACGTCTTTTGATGAAATATTATTTATGGTTGCAAATGAGATGTGGACGGATGGTCACTGAGGTAATGAACATGGTTGAGAACTAGTGGTGTAATAAATCTAACAACACGCTGTAGGAGGCCAGGGGAGGCCTAAGGAGAAAATCTTAAACATAGAGAAGAGACCAATGGAGAGAATCAAATTGCCAGTTTTTCATTATAGATATTTGTTTCCATTTTATTTTACAGCAATAATACTACAGGCTGTGCCATTTTCTCAGCTAGCTGAAACATTTAATATGGATTTTGGATACATAAAATAATTAGCTTCAACTATATGTCCACTTAGTATGTGTGATAAAACCTCATTTAATTGGAACACAGATAATCATAACTCTCAAACTAGTTTTTTTTCTACTACCTGCTATCAGGAGAAAGAGGCAAATTTTAATAATGCTTAAATATTAAATCAGAGGTTTAATTTTAAAAACAAAAAAGCCTTCCAGGACATATTACACATCTAGTCCAGTTTCATAGACTTTCTAAATGTAGAACAGAAGTGAGCAAAACTTTTTATGTAAAGGGACAGTTAGTCAAAAACTTAGGCTTTGCAGGTCACATACTGTCTCTATCAGGCATTCCTTGTTGTATTTTTTTACAGTCCTTTAAAAATGTAAAACCATTCTTATTACCTCAAGAGCCTCACAGAGAATGGGTTGCTGGCCATTATCTTCCAACCTCTGCTCTAGAGAATTACAAACATTTATAATTTATTTTCAGGTATATGAACCTGAGACACTGAAAGGCCTTATTTACATCATCTTCAAACAACAACAAAACTTAAAATTATGATTTACATTTAAATATATTTTCAAGTAAAATTAGCAGTCATGCTGCCTGATTTACTCAGATAGATTTGAGTTTATTTCTGTGAGCCATAGAACTGATTTACACCCATTCTCCAAGCACTCTTACTAATAACAGTTTTATTACACCTTATCTAGATATGATTCTGTATTTTTACCTTTTTTGGTTGTAACCATTAGCCATGGAAGAATATGGCAGTGTCTGAGGGAGCAGTGAGCCAGTTCTAGATGGCCTACATCTTGGCTCAACCCTGTGACTTGGGGGTGGGGGTGGAGGGTAGGGGATATAAGTTGACCTCTGAACCTAAATTCTTGTGTAAATGAGGTCTAAGTTATCTTCCTAACAACCTTCCAGGTCTAAAATGCATTTCTTCTATATGTAGTTAGGATAAACAATGACACATAACTTATAACACAGTTACCTTTGGGATTTGGGACCGGGGGTGGTAAGAGCTGCAGACCAAACATCAGGAAACCCGAGTCCTCGTCCTCATCCTAATTTTGTTATCAGCTTTGCTCTGTAGCAGTGATAACATCACATAATCTGTCTGGACCTCAGGCTCTTCACCCGTAATCCACGGGTCTAAATTTTATGACTTCGTTTTTCCTTCCAAGCACAGAAAGTCTGCAATTCTGTAAAAGGTAGTAATTGATTCCTTTGTACTCTTCCTTTTGACATGTTTTCCTCATTGTACATGGGGAACACATCCTAGAAGTTGGTATGAATTAGCTCTTGATTGACATTTCCCTATAATGATTAATTTGGGTGATAGAAAATAATGGAAATTGTTAAAAATTCTGTTCTCAAATCTGGGTCCCCTGCATGCCGGTAGTTAACCATATTTACTAACCTAAGCCATACCATGAGGAACTCAAAGATGGTAATCCTCAGAGTTTAGAGTTTGGAGAGCACAATTTTGTAAATAATATTTACTGAGTGTTTTTTTCTGATGATAGATTTATCTCAAAATATTTTTTAAAAAACAGAAACATAAATAAAAATATATAAATCTTATTATCTAGAAAACCACAGGTAACATTTTAGTATAAATTCTTCCCCCTTTTTTTTTTCTTGGACCATGCAATTTTTTTTTTTTTAAAGATTTTATTTATTTATTCGATAGAGAGAGAGAGCAAAGTAGGCAGAGAGGCAGGCAGAGGGAGAGGGAGAAGCAGGCTCCACACTGAGCAGGGAGCCTGATGCGGGGCTCGATCCCAGGACCCTGAGATCATGACCTGAGCCGAAGGCAGACGCTTAACTGACTGAGCCACCCAGGCACCCCGCAATTTTAAAGATTTTATTTACTTATTTGAGAGAAAGGGTGCGAGAGCATGAACACAGGGGGCAGGGCAGAGGGAGAAGCGGACTCCCCGCTGAGCAGGGAGCCTGGGATCATGACCTGAGCCCAAGGCAGACGCTTAACCAACTGAGCCACCCAGGTGCCCCTTGGACCCCCCTCCTCCCTTGTACATTCTCCCTGTTTCCTTTTTTCTCTTATCATATTCTTAAAACATTTTTGCCACTGCAGGTGCCCACATTCCTGTCACTGCCAACTTCGGCTACTTAGGGTAGTCAGAGCTAGGGCCTTGGAGAAGCACAGAAGTCTGGAACTGAGGGGCAGTGTAATATAGGAGGTTCCGGAGGCAGAGACCCAAAGGAAAACCTACCTCTGGTATTGTTTACAGGAGTGGAGACAGGACCTGCAAACACCCAGATCTCTTCATCCTGATTCGATTCTTACGATTGCACAATGATAATAAAATAATGAACTTAATTTTTTTTCCTTTTCCTGCTTGGCTAGTGGAAATGGACACTAGTACTTCTCCAATATTAGACTTAGCTCTTTTAAAAATCTAATCCCAAAGTAATTCAAAAAAGAAAAATCAGTGGAATAAGATCAACAAGATCAGACTCTCCTTACCCCTCCATTATTTTCTTGAACTATTTTCAAAGCCACATTAGGTAGGACTTAGACACTTATGCCTTCTTGGATGTCTTCTTTCAGAAAATATTAAAAATTAATTCATTACAACTGCATTTGTATACAATGAATCTAATATTGTATATTTTCCTTCTGAAAACTTCCTATTGTGTTTTTTCCTTCTGAATTTAAAAGAAATGAAAACATTTTTATGGGCCTTCAAAGTATTGTGGGCCGGAGGCACAGTGTCTGAAAGCTAAGGTGGCCCTGCCTGTATTCTGAAGGGTATCACTGGAAAAACGGCAGTCATGACCCTGTCCCCTGTAAAACCTATCTCACAAACCCTAGGGCCGCTTTGCCACCCCAGCCAAGAACATTGCAATGCCTGGGGCTTTAGAGCTCTAGACTTGAACTTCGTTCTTCATTGACCTGACCACAGTTTAGGAGTGTTGCTTGGAAACAGTCATCCTCAAAAAAAAAGATAGACCGTGATTAGTTTTAGCTTTCAGGTAGATATTTTTGTTCTGACCCATAATTTATAGTTCTGAAACTCATGCCACATATCCTACCACCCCTATTCTTTCATTTCCCTCAAGCCCCGCTCCCTACTTTTTCCCCACTCCCTCTACTTACCTCTCAGAATGTAGGTACAAGATGGTTCATTTAGCATTTAGTAAAAGCAAGGTCGGAAGGATAGAGTTGAACAGATCCATTCGTATTTTATGGAAGTCGATTAATGCTGCCCCAGCCTTTTCTCCAAAACTCTCCTCCCCCACCGAAGTGGAGTGAGGTCGGTAATGTGCAGACTGAGCAGGGTCAGAACCTCTGCAGCTGCCTGGGCAGCAGGGCAATGGCAGCCTCGACAAGCCAGCCTGAGCAGGCCTCCTGCTCTTCAGTTGGCCTTCTTGTTTGTCTTGCTGGGTCCTAACGAGGTGAGCTGGAGGACTTGGGGGAAGTGCTGTAGGCAGGATGCTCCAGGATTGATGCTTTGCATAGGGACAAGGAGACCTAGGGACACCTGACCACCTGACATATAGCTCCCTATCCTCGGGTCAGCAACAGGCATTCGGTGGATGAATTTCTCAGAAATTAAGTAAGGGTACCCAAATTTTGTATTTTTTCACCTACACTGTCCTCTACCAATAACAAGAGACTTAAGTCCGGAGTCATACATCATGGTATTTAGGAAAAGTTAACTTCACCCAAGCACAAAGGAAAAAGCACATTTTTGTCATCATCTTTATCAGGATTAATACAAAATTTAACAGATTTGATCAGTATCCCCAGTTTACCAGCTGTTAAATAGTTTTCTTAAAAATTAAGATCATATTTTACAATACTTCCAGAAAATCACTGTGGAGAATAATGTCATATACTTTAACTTACTCAATTCCTGACCTTTTCTTAAATGGTTTTATGTGTGCTATTCTTCCAAACTGTTTTCTCTGTTTTTTCATTTGCCCTGTAATTTGTGCTTTCCAGCATTTTCTGAATCTTGTAAGCCACCTTAAATTCCTTCTGGAACAAGGCAGAGAATAAATATGTTAGCCCCCTAAATCAGGAGAAAATAAAAATTTCTCAGAGAAGCTGTGATTATACCAGATGTTGTATACCAAACTAATTTCGAGAAGGTAAAATTAACTCATGATATCTGGGTTTTTTGTATTTTCTTCCTTTGAATATATTTATGAATATATTCATAAGAACTTTAATTTCAGGGAAAAATGCCTTATGTGCTGTCTTTGAAGTTCCCTAGAGTAGTCTCTTAGGATTTAAGAAGAATGTTAAATATGGTTTCATAGTTTGTACTCCTGTTTCATAGGTTGCCACAGAACATTTGTTTTGAGCTATGAATTATAAAATAGTATTTAGAATCCAGCATGATTTAAATAGACTGGTCATAGATCTTTAAATTTGTGGATTTGACGTGTAAATTGTAAATTGTGTATTATGTATAAGTATATAAGTTTACTGTGATTATTGATAAACCTGTTGCTGTTGTTTTCCCCAAATGTTACTAGTGTTTATGGATTTCTTTTATTACTTTGAATTTTGAAATGTTCTGTAATGGAATATAATGACTTAAACTATTTTGTACATTTAAATATGATGCCACATTGTCTAAATCTATATTAAAGAATATTGTAAATATTAATGTTTATACAGTTATGAAAGCTTTTCCTTGAAATGGTTGAACTCTTCTCCTTGTACTAAACAATGACATAAAATATCTGATTTTAAGCTTTGAGATTTTAGCTTGTGGTAAAAATTAAAGAGAAACATTCTGAAGATTCTATATAAATAAAATTTTGAAAAAAGTGGTGAATCATTTGGTCTTTTTCTAAATTTTTAGCAGCATACACACTGAATTGCAAATATGCCCCATTAATTCAAACATTGGTTTAGTGTCTATTATGTTGAGCATTGTAGGGGACACAAAGATGAGTAAATCTTGATTTTTTTCCCACAAGAAGCCCATTACCTAATAAGTAAGTGGGAAACACATAAAACCCAACATAAGACACTAAGATACAAACTGGAATTGATTATAAATGCCTATAAAAGACTTCAAGGGTAATAGGTGGTTTTTTTTCTCTTAAAAGATTTTATTTATTTATTTGATAGAGACAGAATGAGAGAGAGAAAACATGAGCGGGGTAAGGGGCAGGAGGAGAAGCAGACACCCCTCTGAGCAGGGAGCCCAACGTGGGGCTCCATCCCGGCACTCCAGGATCATGACCTGAGCCAAAGACAGATGCCTAACCTACTGAGCCATCCAGGCGCCCCGGGAATAGGTGTTTAGACAAATGAGAAATCATTCTCTAGAATGTGAGGGGTGAGATTGATTTCTTGGAAGAGAGCTACCTTTAAACATCCTAGCAGGGTTTAGTTAAGTGACATTTGGGGAGAGATGTTCCAGAGAGAAGTGTCCTTAGCACAAGTATGGAGATAAGGAGTGAGAAATACTTGAGAATGGTGAGTCTTTGGCCAGAGGGTAGAGTATATGGAGATGCTCATTAGGTAATTCACATTGAGTCAACTAAGGATACAGAAGGTATAAAATAAGAGAAAATCTCACCTTAAAATCAGAATTAACTCATTGACTGGTCTTTAACTTTCCAGTCTTTTTTCCTAGCAAATACAAAACCTCTTGAAGGAGGACTTTTAACTACTTCCATTCTGACCTCAGTCTGTGCTTTCTAATTGATGTTGTCCCTTCATTGCTTATCTCTTAACTCGGGCAAAAGACCATGTGGGTAAAGCATCCCATGATGGGGACCAAAACTACCCCTCAAATAATAGGGACTGCCCTGACACCAACAAGACCCCACATGATTGACCCCAAGATGATGATTGTCTTGACCCTTACTGCCCACCTGCTCATACCCACCCACTTTGCTCCACATTTTCCTGACAGACACCTAGAAGTATTTTCAGCACTTTGGAGACAGACTTTGAGCCGCTTGTCTGCTGTCTTCCACGTGGTGGCCTCACTGAAATAAACTCCTTTCTGGTTTCACCACCACTTGTCTCTCTGCCTTTGGATTTTAAGAGTGGCGAGTGGCCAAACCTGGTCTGTTTGGGGCGCCCGGAGCCCGGGGCTCTTGCACCCCTGTGCCCCAGTTGCAATTTTCTTTTAAAGGATTTTATTAGAGCACAAGCCAGGGCGAGAGGCAGAGGGAGAGGCTGAAACAGACTCCCCACTGATCAGGGAGCCCGACGTGGGGCTCCATCCCAGGACCCTGGGATCATGACCTGAGCCGAAGGCAGATGCTTAACCATCTGAGCCACCCAGGCGCCCCGCCCCCACAGTTGCAGTTCTTGGCAAGCCAGCCAGGAGCTGTATTTTCAGTTTGCCCAGCCCCCTGGGGATTCTGGAAGTGGGTCCTGGCAGCACGCCAGGCTCAGCTGTTTACGGAGCCATTGGCTGTGGTTGGTCAGAGTCAGCTACTCATGGCGAGTCCACCCAGATGCGGAGGACAGGAAGTCCTGGGCAGCTGCTGAAACCTATTTTGTTGTGAGGACTTTCTTGCTTGCCCTGAACTGCATCGACTGCCTTCACTGCATTTGGTGAAGCAGAAGATACGAGTTGAAGAATCAGTGGGCCCTAGAAATTTGTCTCCTGGTAAGTTCCCCCCATAAGTGCACACTGGATCCCATCCTTCCTTGGTTCCCTGCTGTTGGTTCAAAAGAACCATTTGTTTCGGGTTTTCATAACTTATTTGTCCAGGCTTGTGTCGGTTGAGTTGTGGCAGGGGCTGTTCTAATTTGTGAAGTTACCGTTGGGAAAAGGAATAGACGTGAGGGAGATTAACGGGAAGCCAGGGTACGCATTTGGGCAGATCTCTGTTGGAGTGAGTGTGTGTGTGTGTGTGTGTGTGTGTGTGTGTGTGTGTGTGTGTGTGTGTGTGTGTGTGTGTGTGTACAAGATGGGAGATGCTAACTATCCCCTCCCAAAGCCCTCTGGGGAGAGTACTGGCTGACTGGTCTACATTTAGTTATAACCCTATGACTAAGAAGATGATTTTTTTATTGCAACACTGCCTGGCCCATGTATGTGAAGCTCAGAGGAAGGATGGCCACTGAATGGCTCTCTGGTATTCCTTCCTCTCATTCAGTTACCTCCAAATGGGTGGGTGGGCAGGGTTGGTTTGGCTCTCTTAGTTTGTTTAGGAAGCCGTTCGGTTCAGTTGGTGAAGCTCTGACTTTTGGGGAAGAATGAATGCTAACACAGGTATTCTGAGCTTCATTTAGTCATAATCGTGTTTCTTCTGTGTCCTTCCTGAACTTTTGCCTAGGAAGACGGGGAATATGCCTTCTGTTCCCAAAGAAAGTGCATTAGGACATATTTTGAATAATTGGTGCAAAGGGCTTAAAATCAACCAGAGAAACAGCCTTTTTAGCAGGAGGGAGAGACAGGAGACAGACTAAGGAGTGTCGCTCCAAACTTTGAATCTACCTCCAGCCTTGTCAGTGGCGCCCTTGCCCCTCGCCCTGTGTCTGCACTCCTACCTGTGCCTCTCACACAGCTGGCCCCTCTGCCATCCTCCGTGCCCCCAGCACGATCACTCCTGCTCCTCCTGCCATCACTATTGTGGAGCAAAAGCACCCCAAGCTGGCAGGCCACCTCCTTATGGGGTTCAGACTGGAGCACCTCCCAAGTCAGCAGGAAGGGGCCCAGGGGCTCAAACTGCCCACTTCAGATTACCCCGCAAGGGCCCCAGGTAAAATTGACAGTGGAGAATAGATTGACTTACATTGAACACAGGTGTAACAAATCAGCATCAAAGTTAATTTAACTTTGCTGGTTTAATTAAAATAGGCATGCCTTTTGGAGTTATCAACATCGAATATAATACAGAGAATCAACTTCTCTTCTACCTGAACTAAATTCATGTTTTATCTGTTGCAATTTGACTTAAAATGATGGTTGACTTTGTGTGTTTCATAAAGCTTTCATGGGTAATTGTGAAGAGCAAGTAGCTTGACAAAAGGTTTATAGTTTTCAACATCTTTGGTAACCTAAAACTTTGAAGATTTGCTAGGTTAAATAATAAATTGGTTTGAACTCAGTGGATAGCTAAATCTTTTCCAAATAAGATAAAATACTGAAACATTCATTACTAAACATAGCTTTATCTGCTTTTGGCTTCTTATTACAGAGAAATCAAAGACACTGCATTCAGCTTTATGCTTAATTGAAAGATTATATTATGGAGAAGCACATGTTTCTAGAAATTAGGAAATGTATTCATAAACTTCTGATCTAAAGAATTCTGGTATAATAGTACACAGTCGGTCACTACTTAGTTTTCACTGGAAACTTAGGTTTCTAAGTAAAAATTCTGATAAACATAATTAAGACTGCCAGAAAATTATAAAGAAAGCAACTTTGTATGCAAGGAAAGTAAGCTATGATTTTGATAAGAAAGGCATGAGGAACGGGAATACATTTTTGTTGAAAAGAAAGTAATTTTGTCCTAAAATGAGACTGGTTATTTAGAGAGAGAAAGGACAAAATCTGAATGAAAAAGAATGTTGTAGAAGGTTTGTGAAGGGGAATCTCTGGAAAAGAATTTTATGTGTGGCCAGGACTGAGATTGAAATGAATGAATTTTTAAAAATACACTAGTATAAGATTGGGATTTGGTTTTTCTCTCGGTTAAAAAGACAAAGTTCTCTTGGATTGTTGGTCTGTTCTTGATAAGAAATTGTAAACAAAGTTTTTTTCTTTATCTGCCTAGAAAACCAAAGTTTCTATGTTGTCTTTATCAGGTTGTTGATTCCTTAAAAAAAGTTAAAACGGCTCTGTATTGAAAGAGCTACATTTTGCTAACAACTGTGTAACCTTCTGTATTTATCTTTACAATCTCTCTCTTATTGCCACCTTGGTTAAATAATTAAATATTGAGTTTTATAATTCTCTGAATCCTATGTAAGCATGTGCTTTAAAACCTTCTGAGGTTTTTAACAAACTTCCCAAGCTTCAAATTCTAAAGGGAGTCTTTTTGACCAATGAGGCTTGTTTATTTGGTATGTTAAGTTACATGGAAACATTGTTAAACAAATGGTGATAAACCTTCCTGGGTTATATTCTATGGGTAAATGCTGTAACTGTTCTAGAAAGTATATGAAATCCCTGAAGTTTTAATAGGTCCTGATCTAAGGTCACTTGACATTCTAAATATTGAAATGCGTGTCACAGAAGTAAGCGGACTTCCTTGTCAACTGCATTATAATAAACTCTCATCAGATCTTTAACCATGCCCATGGTTGGGTCTTTTGTCATTTATAGTTCTTGTTCTGATGCTCTTGCAAACTATGTTTCATCCTCAAGGAGATGCATGAAAAGGACTTTTGACAAATACAGTTTTCTGATACCTTTAAGATGGTAAAACTAAGCTGAGTAAGAATTTCCAAAACTAGAGGGAAAGCTGCATTCAACCAGAACAAGAATTAGGAACATGGGACTGAATGAATTGAGGAAGATGATTATTGTTTTTGTGACTCTTGTGTGAAACATTGCTGATTCTCTAATGTTTGCTCTCCCAGATTCCAGATTAAAGGAAACTTTTTCTCTTAAGATATCTATGATTTACAGAAATATGATAAAATATTCCTTTGTAAACAAATTGAAACATTTAACTTTTCTCCCTACTTGAACCCTCCAGAATTCAGAAACTCTCAGTGAGTATTCTTTCATGACAGTTATAATTATTTGCCTAAGCTCAATAAGAATCTGTTCTCCTTGTAACAGGACACCATTGGAAACACTGGTTATATTACCAAGGCTTTGACTGGAAAGTCATATTTGAAAGAGACGTGCATAGACAGACATGACCAGACAGTTTTAAGGAACTAAGGTTGACTCTATGGAATCAATAGAGCCCTGTCGAGATGTCGGCCTGACACCTTGCTTACAGGGTTCCCAGCAGTGACTACCAGTGACTAAAGAATGTCACTTCCCGGCAGGTGCAGGAACCTCAAGATATTCTGGGGGACCTCGAGAAGAGGAATTCACCCAAATCTACAGGTATTGCAGGCAAATCTGATGGCAAGCATTTGGCGTGGCTTCTGGCTTTGAGTGGCTTTTAAAAGTTCAATCAGAAATTCCTTATAAAAAGTTCCAGCAAAGCATATTTAAAAAGAACTTACATCGTCAATCACTAATCTTGCTGTGATATGTAAATAATTAGGCCAAGTTTGTTAAAACTGGACTTGTTTTACAACGAATTAGTCATAATTTGGCTATTTTTGATGGAAATGAGGGTGATTTTAGAGAGAAAAATTAATGTTTCAGTAACACACACCTTTGTGGAAGTCAGATGCTAGTTCTAATTGTCTTTGAATGTTTGTTGTTTGCCTAAGCTAGACAACTTGAGGTAAACTCCAGAGAAATTGCCACAATAGTCCATGTAAAGATGATCCCCGTTACTCTGTCGGGATAATAAAAGGACCCCATGGGCATATGATTATTTCAACAGCTGGACTATGAGATCGACTCCCCCAATGGTGTAACTCAGCTGTCACCTTGACTGATTCTATGTGGCTGGGATGGCAAAACTACTCCTTAAAATTCAGAGCATACCCCCACTTTATGGGGTTCACTGTGGACTCATGAAAATAGTGAATGGAAGATCAGATTGGATGATACTTGAGATAAACTTCATTAATTAGAAAGTACAGACTGAAGATAGCCCCCAAGATGAGTCATCTCCCACTTGCCAGTGGTTCCTTGTAATGCGATATTGTTAAAAGCTAGACAGGAGGCAAAGAAGGCTTCTTGATGGTCTTATCCCTCAACCATATTTGTCCAAGGAGCCGCCTCTCCTGGTGTAGAATGTAGAGGCTTTAGCCAAGCATCCAGTAGCCACCTTTAATCAAACCCAGCATACAGTCACCCTCCAAAATGAGGCAACCACACAAATTCGAAAACTAGTCCTCCACCACCAAATGGCCCACAATATCTTGACTGCAGTCCGAAGAAGAAGCGGTGCTCTCATTAAAACAGAATGTTGTGTATATATTCCAAATTACTCGAAAAATGGAACTGAAGCCATGAAAGATTTAAACACATCACTGCTATAGATGCCCCAGCTCGAGATCCTTTTAGCAGTTGGCTAAATTCGATTCTTTCCAAATGGAAATATGCTCTGCTAAGCATTGCTGTATTTCTTGTTCTTTTTCCTTTCGGTGGTTGTTTGAATTTGTGTATTTGTTAAATGGGAGCCTGAGCTATTCACACAAGCTTGGAGATGCCCTTAGTGTCTATTTCAGGAGAGACTCAAGAAATGAAGTTCTCCTACCTGTCAAAGTCTTCCATTCCAAAATCCCTACGTCATCCCGGTCAGCAGAAAGTAGCTACAGAAGACATGGCTGTCCTCCCTTCTCCTTCTGTAGAAATGGAATGGTGTTTTGACAGTGGGCCCTCGAAAGACGTCATCAACTCCCTCCAACCTGACCTCGATCTGTACTTTCTAATTAATGAAGTTCTTCTTTCTCGCTCATTTCTTAACTCAGGCAAAAGACCTTGTGGACAAAGCATCCCATGATGGGGACCGAAACTACCCCTCAAATAATAAGGACTGCCCCGACACCAGCAAGGCCCCACGTGATTGACCCCAAGGCAGCGATCGACATGACCTTTACTGCCTCAGCTGCATGCACCCACCTGCCTTTGTCCCAATTTTCCTTATATAAACCTAGAAGTCTTTTCAGCACTTTGGAGAGAGCCTTTGTGACTTTAGTCCACTGTCTTTCCAGTGTTGGCCTCCCAGAAATAAATTCCTTTCTTGTTTCACCACCACCCATTTCTCTGCCTTTGGATTTTGTCAGTGGCGAGTAGCCAAACAAACCTGATGTATTTGGGGGCCCCTGAGCCAGGTGCTCTTGCACCCTTGGGTCCCAGTTACACTACCTATTCACAAAATAACAAGGACCAACAGGGCCATACCAAATATCCTCGGTTTCTGTCCTTTCACTGAGGACTTCTTCTTATAACAGCACATAAATATCTATTCATTCTTTGTAAGAGGTACACAGGATTCGACAGTACAGATTTGCCATCATTGATTCAATCAGTTTTTAATTGATGAACTTTAGGTGGTTTCCATTATTCTATGAAAAATAATTCTCTTTTTTTCGCACACTTAATATTTCTCTGAATAGATTCCTAGAAGCTTAGATGCCAGATCAAGATCTATGTACCCTTTAAATGTTGTTAGTATCTGCAGAAAAATCTTCCATTTCTATAAACTAATTTTCCTCACAGTAATACAGCCACATTTATCATTTTGTTTACAGAATCAGTTTGAACTCAAGGCTCCTAAATGATATAATTTAGGTGGCAAAGTACAATAAAATCCTAAGAGTTTTAATTCCACAAGACATTTATTTCATTGGAAGTTCATTCCTTTGTGCAGCTGTTATGGATGCTTGCTAAAAACATTTGCTCTAATTTTCTGATTGTGACCAGCATCATGCTCAGCCAATAGCTGCAGACCAACATTGTCCCACAATCCTATTTGTACTGTAATGGGTTTTCTTATTGTTGCTGATGTGTTTCTACATCACTGATTCTCAATTATCTTCCCACAGAGTGCTAGCTTAAATAAAATATTGTCAGTGTTTGCAGAGAGATATAGCTGAGTAAAAAACTTGCTTTGGGGGCTCCTGGGTTGCTCAGTCATTTGAGCATCTGACTCTCAATCAGGTCTTGATCTTGTGGTTTGAGTCCTGCATTGGGCTCCACCTTTTTAAGTAGGTGTGGAGCCTACTTAAAAAAAAATTAAAAACCCTTGCTTTTGTCTTCCCATATCTTTCCTGTTATCAAATACAAGACTTATCAGTTAATTACTCTGATACCTGTTACTGGGTATAATCAGTGATTCCTTTCACTTCAAAATTCAGAAGAACTGGAAAGTTTCAGAAAGCAGTTTAACTACTTAGTTAATTTTTTCTAGATCAGTGATTGTTGGACTTCGTTTTGTTCCCAAACACCTGACAGATATGAGTCAGCAGTAATTGCAGTGTCTAGACCCACCCATAACCAAAAGATTGTCTACATCGGGCCCATTTTGTGTAACAAAATTAAATAGTTCAAAGGAAATCTTGAAAAGACCTTTTTCAGAACAGAACCATTTTCCTAATCAGAAAAATGTTGAGTGAACTAATTCTATGTCTTTCCTAACTCCTTCTCCTCCCCCCATCCCTCCCCCCACAGAGACAGAGAGAGAGAGAGAGCTTTTATGAGATCAGTTTGCTCTGATACAATGCCTCAAATTAGATTTCAGCATCATGCAACTGGAGAATATGTTGAGATAATTAAAGCTAGCTGCTATACCAAACCACCCTTAATTTCCAGTGCCTGAACATAGTAAAACCTCACTCACATGAAGTCTGTTGCAGGTGATCTGATTGGGTGGCTCTCCTGGGCAGCACATCTCCAATAGGTAATTCAGGTACCCAAGTACTTTCCCATGTGGCTTGGTCATCTTGTGACTCCACGTAGCTCAAGTGTCATCTCTTTGAGGACAAGCGGAATGAGAAAGAATGGGGGAACACACTTGATATTTAACTACCTTGGCTTGGAGGACACACATCATTTTTGCTCATAATTTCTTGGTCAAGAACTAATCATATGGTCCCACCTGGATGCAAAGAGGGACTGCTCGGCGGAGTCCTGATGGGGCAGCTGCTTCTGCACAAAATTCTACCCGATGGAAGGAGAACATGAATCTTGGCTAATGACCAGCCATTTCTGCTACAGTTAGCTAGAGCTGATTTTATAAAATGTTATAAACTCATCTTCAAATGGGCCCTAAACTACTGTGCTTGAGACCCCCCCACAAGTTCATAAAGAAAAATTGACATCAAGTTTGTTTGAAGCCAGAGCCCTAATATTAAAAGAAATTGGAAAACATATCTTCCTCAAATCAAAGAATCTGAGAGCTGGAAAGGGCCTTGGAAACGTTTGAGCTTAGAGTCCTATATCCTAATATAAGGAAACAGGTCCCCAGAAATGAAGCACCTTGCCCAAAGTCACACAGCCCATTTTGTAGCGAGACTACCCCGAGTCAACCCCAGTTTTGCTACTGCACCATCCTTTTGAGTGATGCCAAATTATTTTTAATTTCATGGCACAAAGAACTACTGTGAAGATTTTATGTGAGATTCAAATGTTTGATATAATTTATGTTTTAATTTAAAATGTAATTTTGTCTTTTAGAACTGCAAGATCTAATAAATGCCTGGAACATGACTTTTATGGAAAAGTTGACTAAAGAATTACTATTAGAAGGGATATAATTAATGGTACTTTACTAGCTTTATCTAAGATTAGCTATATTAGCTCGATCTAAAATTAACGAATCCCCAAATCCTTGCTGTGTGCTTTATAAATCCACAAAACTACAGTTGCTCTTCAGTCATCTTAATGAAAATGTTAAATCCGAGACCACCAGAGGGCGCTCTGTCACAGTGTATGAGCACGATGATCTCAGCCCTGTAAGGTTGACCGGCCCAACCATCAGAAAACACTGCCCAGATAGATGAATTTGTGAACGTTGTGAAACATTCTGTTGTCTAGTTCCTTGACGTTGTGTGGTCTAGGGGTGAGTTTCCTTGTTTCATGGTCTCTCCGGGTCGGCCATTTCCATTCGTGAAGGTATTTTATCCTAATAGCATCCATCCATTTATAGATAAATACAGTGCTAAACACTTTATGTACAGTATCACATTTGATCCCCACAAGAGCCCGGCAAGAAGTTGTATTATCCCCATTTTAAACTTAGCCTCAGAGTGTTTAAGTAACTAATCCAAGGTCATGCAGCCAGCAGTGACAGATACAGAATTCAGACTGAGATCCATAGGATTCTAAAATCAGCTCACCAAACTATCATAGTATTGGTTTCAAGCTGGAAAGAACCTAAGGGACAATTTAGTTCAAATCTCCTCATTTTTGGACGAGAGAACTGATACTCAGAGATGAGAAGTGACTTGTCTAAGTCACAGACTCAGTCAAGGCCAGAATGGGAAGATCAGCATCTTCCCATTGCCCGTGCTCCTGGATCACACCTCATGGGAATCCCTGCCTCCTCTGGGAAACCCCCAAAACTCCTGTGCTCATAGATCCTGCACCATGCTATACCCCAACACAGTAGGTGAAGCCATGGGATTATTAGTCTATTACCTAGACAGAAGAAATGGACCTACGGATAGAAATTTTGCTTCAACGTGGTTCTCTGTCTTTCCCATTATGACCAAGCCAAGAACTGAATTCGTAGGAAGAACACTTCGCATTTTCAAAAGTAATCTCTCTGCTTCCAATAGGTCTCCTTCCACCCTCTACACTGCAGCCAGATGTGGGTGTTTTTTGTTTTGTTTTGTTTGCTATATGGAGCACAAATCTGAGCATCTAAGTACTCTGCTGAAGATTCTCCAAAGGCTCGCCAAGCTTTCTGCACCAGGTCCAACACAGATGCTTAGAAGACTCTTAGGATGTGTCTCATCCGTTCTCTAGTCTCACCTCATGCTAGTCCTCCTCCCCTTCCAACACACACACATGCACACACATGCACTCTTTGCTCTAATCATACTGAACTATTTGGTGACTCCTAACACACATAGCTCTGCCCAGCAGGCTTATACACTCCTCTGCTTTTGCATGGAACACGTCCCCTAGTTCCACCCTTGTCTTCTGTGTGACCTTCAAAATTCAAGCCTCCCTCCCACCTAGAAGCTTGCCTTGACTCTCCACTCCAGACTGGGTTAGATCCCTTCAGCTGAGCCCTCCATCGCGGCCCCGGGGCACACTGGCTTTTCCTTGTCTCTTTATGTTTCTGCTGCCTTCACTGGACTATGAACTTCTGAATAGCATGGATCCTGCCGTTTAAAACTGTGTATCCCCAGTGCCTAACAGTATACCTAGCGTAGGTTAAGAAGGCATTTAATGGCAGTCTGATCATTGAATGAATGACAGAAAACAAAAAGAACAGAAGACAGATCCTTTGGGGGAAGACCAGTTGTATTACACTCGGATGTCAGATTTTCTCGTTTCCTACCGAAAGGAGGAGAGAACTGCAGCAGGACTCTCTTCTGAAAAACCAGCCCCCAAGTTAGGGCAAAAGCGGAGAGCCTGGGAGAAGCAGCAGGTCTTCATTAGGGAAAGAGCAGTGCGAGCTTCTGGTACTTACTCAACTGGTGAGCGAGGGCAGCTTGCTCCAGAAGATGTGTTCTGCTGTTTCCTCAAAATCACCAAGGCAGGTGGCATGGGAACGCTATGACGTAGTGGCGCTTTCTAATCAAAAGTGCGCCGTCAGCTGGATAGTTCTGAGGCTCCCGTGGTGTTAGCACTCTACTTCCTGGGTCTTTTTATCACTGCAAGCTGGGGGAGGGAGGTGCTCCGACATGCTCATCCATCACCTTGCGTTCCTTCCTGTGGCACCTCCACATAGAGAAAATAACGTGAATTAAAAAGCAGGCATTGAGGTAGCGCCCACTTTAAGATGACAAAGGTGCCTCGGTCATCTGAGGTCAGGCAGTGAAATGGGCTCTGCCTTCTTTGAGCACGCGGGGCCAACGGGGAGCATGAGGGCTGCATCCTCACAGCTGGCCGAGCAGACGAGGAAAGGCAGCCGCAGCTCCCGTCCAAGCCCCTTCCTCACTGTGAACGATGCGCTTGCGCACCAGCTTTTCAGCCGGGCAGTCCACCCCGCCCGGCCTCCCTGCCCAGCGGTGCACGGAGCGCATGCGTGTGCTCTGGGCCCACCCGGCTCTCTGGACCCGGACGGAGTTAGCCGCTCCTCCTCAGGAAAGACAATAACAGCAACAAAAAACCAGAACAGCCAAACCAAAATAGGCCTTTGCAGATCTGGAGGGCTTTTCTCCTGGCTGTCGAGGAAAAAGAAAAGGATCCTGCCCCGCCCCATGGTTCGGGTGTGCACCTGCTCTTCCTCCGGAGCCCCGCGCACCGAGCCCAGCCCCGCGTCCCGCAAGGCGCCATGCAGCTGGCGGGGTCTTTTGGTTTTGCAGAGAGGCGGGGCCGTGCGGTAGGAGCCCCGGATTTCTGGAGAAGAAATTTCCCTGTGAGATGGAGAGCAGGGTTTGGACAGTCGGAGAAGGGAAGAAGGGTGCTCTGGGCCAAAGGTGCTGGGGGAGCAGTGGGAGCGGTGACCAGAGAAGCCCACGTGGGAGGAAAGGAAGATTTCTGCGAGGCTGCAGTGCGCGGTGTGTGGCCAGAAGCCAGGGGCCAGAGCATGAAATGCATAAATGGGGTCAAGGAAAGCACCCAGTGTAAGACTGGCGCCCACCAGGTAAGAGCTGACCACCTTTCCCGTAACGGAGGCTGGAAGCCACGCTGGCGGTCGGGGCAGCGGGGCGAAAGCAGCCGAGGCACGTGTAACGGGAGCCTGGTGCCCAGAGGAGAATGTGCAGATCAAGGCACCCCACACAGTCGAATGCACCCGGGGCCTGACAAAACCGAGGGCAGGAACATCCCCCATGCAGGAGCTGAGAACCCCTCATTCTAACGTCCAGGGAGCACGGAGGGTGGGGATCTGGAAGATGGCAGTCTCGGGGGGGGCAAAACCCCCAATGTGGTAGCGTCCCAATACCCATGCGCAGCCCCATAAGCCTTGACTGGTAGGAGGTAGACAAGGGGGCAACAAGGTGGGAGGCGGGCGGAGATGAAGGCCGACCCCAGGCGGAGAAGGCGAGAAGTGGGGCTGTGTCCTGGCTCCCTCAGACCTACAGGGACCCCGAGAAAATGTCACCGCAAGTAGTGATTTCTCCCCCAGGGAAAGAAATAGGACAGGGACTTGGGGTCCACCCTGTAGAGGACGAAGCACAGTCGGTTGTCATTACTTGTAGATCCCAGTTATGGTCTGTAAAGTAACCCTAACACTGAGCGGCCCGTTATTCATTCTCATAAAATGGCGGAGTGCCTTTCACGTTCCAACATGCCTTCACATCCCCTGTGCTGTTCAATCCTCAAGGTGACCTGGCGAGAAAAGTACTGTTGCTCCTCCTTGTCCATGAGGGCCTCTTACCCATCCAGCTGCTCTTCTGAGCTCCATTCTGTGTTTCCCACAACTGTAGAGCATCTCCTCTGACCACGCACAAGGAAGGGCTCCAGACACCACACATCCAGAGAGGGCTTCAGCGAGCTCCCATCCCCACTGATCCAAACCAGACCCTGTTCACCCTCCAGATTTGCCCATGTCTGTTCCCAGCACCACCACCCTCCTCATCACCCACCCAGAAACCTGCAGGACAGCCTCTACCCCTCCTGTCCCATGTGCCCCAGTCCGTTGAGTACCTTTCTGCCTCTCTTCTCCAGACTACTCTTCCTGCATTGGCATAGGCCCTGATCACCTCTCCTGGCTTATGTGTGGCCTGGATGCTCTTTCATCCTCCTGTGTTGCCAGCCTCGCTCCTCTCCAACCCCGGCTCTAATTCCCTGCCCCTCCAGGCCAGACATTGCTGTGCTGACAGCATGATCCTTATAAATACCAATTGCATGGCATCCCTGTTCTCCTTTACACCACAAAATATCCCCCTATCATTAACACAAATTTCAAATTCCCTAGCTTATCATGTTCCCTTCTGTCTTTAACTCAGCTATTCTTTCTGGATCCATCACCCCTCATTCCCTGACTGGCATTCTATATCCCAGTCTTACTCAACTATTCAGAGTTTGCTAATGTGCCTCATTTCTCAAGATTCCATCCCTACTCCTGTGTCATTCTCTCTGCCTGGAATCTTGACTGACTTATATCAATTTCTCCAGCAAGCTTCACCTGACTTCCCTGGTCCCAACACAGGACTAGGCCCCATCATGGCATATTCCACTTAATTACAATGCTTACTCCCTGGATGTGAAGTTGTTTTCTCTCTTTCTCACTAGAGGGTGTGCTCCTTGAGGGCTGAAATTGCTCATTCCTATCTGCAGGGTCTAGCACAGTGGTTGTCACGTATAAGTGCTTAGTAAGGGTTGGGTAGATGGATGGGTGGATGGATGGATGGGTGGATGGATGGATAGGTCTCCTGTTCAAGTTGGCATGGCCCACAGATGAAGTAACAAGGACTCAAAGTCAAACCTTCTTTCCATATTCTTACTTCTGTATTACCCAGCTTTGAAACCAGTTCTCCAAGCTCCCAGATTTCCCAAATTACACCTACCATTGCAGGCTGCTACCAATGATGATGATATACCTGGAGAGCTCTAGTTGCTCAGATGAAGGGCCCTGTGCCTGGTGAGTACAAGGTGGTAATTTGTCCAATGGGGTTTTTGTGTCCTGGACTGAATGTTGCAGAACCAGCTATGAAATCTACATTGTAATTAGGGAAAATATTCCTGCACCAGGTTGGAGAGATAATTACTGCCTAATTGTATTTTTCCCCAGTATTTTAACACAATGGTCTAGAAAAATAATTTAGAAATGTGATTTTTATAATTACCATTTTTTGAGAAATCTGTTCAGAATTATAATTATCACTTCACAGGTTTCAGAGCTAACTTTGAGTTTGGCACCATGGGCTTTGTGTACATTATCTCATTTGGTTATCTCAAAAACACTGTGATGTAGGTCCTACTTACCGTATTTTATAGATGAGGAAACTGAGCCTAAGATGGGTTAAGAATCTTGCCCAAAGTTACCCTTGGTCACAGGGTTGAAATAGAGCAGTCTGTCTGCTACTGAAGAGCATGATCTTACCCACTTCTCTGTGCTGCCTCCACAACTCTCAAAGGAATCAATTATTCAGTTAATTTGGAAATCCTTTATTGGTTTTTTTGTTTTGTTTTGTTTAGAGAGAGAGGGCGAGAGAGAATCTCAAGCAGGCTCCATGCTCAGCATGCAGCCCAACACGGGGCTCCATCTCACGACCCTGAGATCATGACCTGGGCCAAAATCAGGAGTCGGTCGCTTAGCCGACTGAGCCACCCAGGCGCCCCAGAAATCCTTTATTGTTAAATAGTGCCAGGCCAGTTTTAGGTGCCGGAGATACAATAGAGAACAAAACAAAGTCTTTGTCTGCATGGAGCATATGCTCTGGGGACACAGGAAAGCAAATAATGAATAAATACATAATATATCAGATATTGGTAAATGCTATGAACAAGGGTAAAGAGAGTGTATAGGAAGAACGATTTAAAGAATGGAGGCATCTAAATTCCAAAACAGTAGTGTCTTAGTCTCAGTGCCCTGGAGACTCACTCGGCGCTTGAGATTGAGTGCACAAGGTTGATGGGGAGGTGCTCAGAGGAAATACACCCGTGAGAAAATGAGGACAGCAGGACTGGGCAGAGAGGAGGTTGAACATCTGATCTGTGATTACATCTGAGCCCCCAGCAGATACTCCAGTGAGTTTGCACTCGAGGCAACTCTTCAAGGTTGTCCAATTGAGGCAAAGGGGACTGGACTCTTGTATCCCTGCATCAGCCAGACATCAGCCCTTGGCTACCGCCGGGAAGGAGGGAAGCAGCTCCGTGTGGCCAAGGGCGATGCCAGTGAGGGGCACTTTTTGGAGTCTTGGGTTTGTTTCTGGACCGTGGGTATTTCCTGTCAAGCCTCTCTGGTCAAGCCAGTGGCTGAAACCAAAGAGTTAACTGCCTAACCCTGTGTTCTTCATCTTTACAAGCCAGGATAGTAATAGCCCTGCCTAAAGTGTTGCTATAAGAATCAGAATGATAAAATGGTGATAAATGACCCTATAGAAATGTAAAGGGAGATTAAATGAAGTAAGGTTATCTATGCTGTGGAATAGTGTAGATTGTGTGTGAAAAAGAAATGATCTGGAATGACCTGAACTGATGTGGAGAGACTAGACATGTGAGAAAAACAGCAAAGGGTAGGACAATATGTATCATGTGATATCACCTATTTTAAAAGACATCTGTTTGCATCTGGATAGAAGGTAAGTGGAAGGATATGCATCCAAGTGGGGACTGTGTGGGCAGGAGTCCACAGGGCTGATGGGGCCCAGGCAATGCTGGAGCAGTGCGAGGGCTGGATGGAACTGGCCTTGATTCCATGTGCCGGGATGGACAGAGAAGGGGTCGAAGCAGATTTGATAGGGAAGGTGGCACTGCGGAGGACACATCTGGATGTGACCTTAGAGATAGCTTGCTCTCCAGAGTTGCTTGTGTTCTGGAGTCAGCAAACCTGAGTTCAAGTCCCTACTCCACCTCTCACTTAGCCTGTTGACCTGGGGCAAGGCAATGTCTCTGAATCTGTTTCTTCATCTGTGAAATGGGAATAATAATACCCACCTTAAAGAGCTGTTGTCAAGATTAGACACGAGTCAATCAGACACCCATTCACAGGGGCCACTGTCATTAGCCAAAAGTGGTCACTTGACATTCCCTCCACTTCTAAACAGAAGCAGGGAGTCAGAGGAATGACTTCCCTGGGCCAAAGTAAACATGCCAGGAGAAGCCAGCTCCCCAGATGAGCAAGTCTTCTGTCAGTGTGCTTCCAGGTGGCCAGATGCGAAGTCGATTCAGATATTCTTCTTGTGGATCAGTGGTTCACTTTGTTTTTAAAATATTTCATTGAACTAATATAGGCACATAGTTTAAAAAAAAAAAAAAAAAGTAGCCTAAGGCTTCTAATGAAACACAGCAAGCCCTTCACCATCCCTTGGTTCCACATTCCAAAGGCAACATTGCTTGTCTCATGGAGCTGTCTCACCGGACAGTTACCTCTGTATTCCTAAATAGTGTGCTGATTTTACTATCTCCTATTTTATCAAATTTAGACATTATCTATTGTCTATCATGATCTAAACATTTAGCATTCCTTATACCAACCTCCCATCTCCCATCTGTCCCATAGTTTCAGTTAAATCGAAAAATCAGGGTTTACGTTATAATGACTATGTAATCCAGTTCTTTAATTTTTTTTCGAACTCCTCATCAGATCTTCCATCTACCTATCCTTTGACTATGGTTTTCAAACATTCTCGTACTGGGTACTTCATTGGTCTCATTACCTCCTCTCTTTGTTCCAACATGGAGACCTCTTTCCAGAAGCTTCTGTCCTCTGGCTTCAGACTACATGGACTGCTCTCTGGGCCTGTTGCACAGCTACCATAGGAGAAATGCTCTTTGATGCTCTTCCGGATAAAACCCTCTATTTCTGTCTCCCTAGTTTTGCTGGGGCACATCCTTAAAGAAGGAACTTGGCAGAGAGGGGTGTAAGTTTTCTCTGTACATCCTCTGGATTCCATATTTTGTGATTAGCCAATAGCCAGGTGGCTTTCTTCCTGGTAAGGTACTTCACAGCCTTGAGTTTAAACAGGTATATCCAAAGTACTAGATATTAATCCATTTACCTAACAAACATGGACTGGAAGCAAGGCCCTGTCCAAGGATCTGACTCAGTAAAACAGGGGCTCTGTTCTCAAGATGATTTTTGTTGGGGAAAATAAGTAAACAGGCAGTGATGTAACATGATTAATATTATAGCAGGAACTTGATACGGTGCTAAAAGAACATTCCCACTCCCCCAAAAGAGGATTTAACCTAGTGTGGGGAGCTCTTAGAAGGCTTCCTGGAATTGGCCTGCCTAAGTGAAGCCTAAACAATGAGAGTGCATGTTTATTTATTTATACACTATGTAATTTAAAAATTGGATCTAGATATTTTGCAAAATACTTATAACTGTTCTGGTATACTGAAATCCTTCCAGTTTCTACAACTGTGTCTAGCTCTCCCTCGTTTTATGCATTTCAACATTTTCCCCAGAGACTTGAAGGGTACCTGGCATATAGTAGGCTCTCAACACACAATTGTTGAATGAATGAGTGTCAGATGCGGCATTTTAATTCATTGGAGGAAGAGAGTCCTTTAAAAAGAACATCTAATAAATGGTCCTGGGACAGTTTAGTATTGATACACACAAGAAAATAATAAAACTAGTTGCTTGTTTTATCCAATTTACAAAAACAAATTCCAGATGCACTAAAGATAAAAATTTCTAAAAATTTTTGGAGACAATACAAGAGAATATCTATATGACATCAGAGTAGGAGAGGATGAATTAAATAGGACACAATGCATAAACCTCAACATGAAGACTGGTAAAATGGACACCATCAGGGGCAAATTTTCTGTACTGCAAAAGACACTTAGCACAGGGTCCTGTCAAAAATTCTCTTCTCCTGGACTTTGAAGATTGTGTTGGTCAGTCTGATAGACTGATTCTAAGTGTGGCCTTGCCGTTAATTGGGTATGGTAGTGTGGTCAAATGTTTTAACTTCTCTTAATTCAAGTCTCCTCTTCTATAAAATGAAGTTAAGATCATTTTAGAGCATTACATTATACGATGAATATAAAGCCCTTAGCAGCGTGCATGGCTCGTTTTAGGTGCCAAGTGTGCTAGGTGTTGGGTTTTTCAGAATAAAAACCCCATGCTCCCATCCTTCACCCTTGAAGGACTTAAAGTCTATTGGGCAATTTAGACAAATAAACAGACAGTTAACTGTAGGGTGCCAAGGGCTGTGACAGTTGTTTTTACTTTGGCCTCTCCGGATTAAGAAGCAACGTCACCCCACTCAGTGGGGAGCCACGTGTTGGAGCCCTCCATGAGTCCATTCCTTGGGATTCTGTCATGTCTCCCCTGTCCTCCCCATGCACTGTCTTCCCAAGTGATCTCATCCACTTCCACGGCCACATCTCTGTGCTGGCAACTCCAATCGTGTCTCCAGCCAAGACCTGACCTCCTGTTCAATGGACATCTCAAATGTAGTATGTCAGGAACCAGACTCTCTATCTTCCTATGTCCCTAAATAAACTTCTCCACAATGGCCCAGCTCAACAAGGGGCTCTCAACACTGGCAGGCACTCCAGTTACTCATGATAAAAACTCAGGGCCATTCTTGATAATTCCCATTCCCTTATTGCCCAAACCATGTTCATTCTCCCATCAAAACACTTCTGAAATCCACCCACTTCCTTCCACCTCTACTTTAACCACATTGGTCTAAACCATCATTGTCTCTCACCTGGGTTTCTGCTGTAACTACCTAACAAACCTCCCCGAACCCCCTCCTACCCTTCCCCCCTTCCTCATTCTTGACCCAAATCTTTTGAAAATGCAAATTTTATTGATGTAATCCTCAATCGGTTTCCCATTGTACTTAAAACTCTAAATCTCTGCCCATGGTCCACAAGGCCCTGGATTACCCAGTCTTCATCCGCTGTGATGACCTCAGTCTCATTCCCCTTGCTCGTCAGCCTTCAGCCACACTGGCCTTCTTTCAGTTTCTATAACACATTAAATTCTTTCTACCTTGGGCCATGGGCTCATGCTCTTCTCTCTGCCTTGATCAATCCCTACCTCCCTTTTGACCTGGCTAACCCATTTCATTCTTTTGGGTCTCTTCCTAAATGTCATTTTATTGTGGGAAATTTCCCCGTTGACCTTACCTAAATCAGATAGTTTAAATTTCTAATCATCTTTTATTCCTTCTTATGTTTATCGATTTTAAACTATCTTATTTATTTTTATGCTTGTTATGTGTTTACCTCACCTAAAAGACTAAAAGTGTAGAAACTGTCAATTTTGTTCCCTGCTGCTACCAATGAAGGAGGATGGCAGTGTTGGGGGTGGTGCTCAACCAGGGATCTGGCAGGACTGACCCCACCTCCTGGAGGACCCAACCATCTCTGCCCCTAAAGGACTGTCACTCTAGCAGCTCTGAGGACTGTGACAGACAGCCTGGCCCCTTGACAGCTTCTCCCACAGGAGGCCTGAGGCCTAAACCACTTCCAGCTGAGTCTCTTTCCCAACCTCCCCCCACTATGGATCACCACCCCCTGGTGTGTTCCCTCAGCTTCAGGAGAGCAGGGACTCAGGCGGGCAGATCCTGGAAGGAAGGAAGACACAGCCATACACTTACCAAAGGCCCCCCTGCACATGGCACCCTCAACCCTGGACTGTCTACACACACACTGGTCCCTCTGAAATACCCCTGGGCTCCTGCCCTTGCCTGCTCCACATGCTTCTTTGGCCTCAGGGATCTCTGGTTGTACCATCCCCACCCCTGAGCTTTAGCCACAGCAGTAAGCACTGGGGCTGGGGTGTACACAGGGCTTGCTCATTGCGCCCACACATCTCCGTGGCCAGCCAGGTTCCTGCTTAGCTTCCACACCTGGACCTGGCTCTCCTCACCCTCTCCTGCTCTCCAGGGCTGGGCACAGACTTGCACATGGACCCGCACCACAGGGTCACACACGTGTTGTAGCTGCAGCAGACCGAGTGTGCCGTGGCCCGGGGGACCAGGCCCAGAGCACGGCTGCCTTCTCACAAACGGAAGGCAAAAAACCATGCGGGCTGATGGGAAAAGCCTTTTCCAAATGGCATCAATAAAACTTCCCCGGAGGGGCACACACACACACACACACACAGAAGACAATTGCTCATTATAATTTTGTCCCTTGCATAGTTCTTAGATCCCATGTAGCATATACATAGATGTATGCATGGTGGGGGCTTAGTTAACATCCTGGCTGCACAGGAGATTTTATAGAGCACTGAAATGGGCTGATTATTTGTGCTCCAAGCCCCAAATTCATGTTGCAGCCCTAACCCACAACAAGATGGTCTGTGGAGGTCACATCTTTGGGAGGTAATTAGGTTTAGATGAAGTCATGAGGGTGGGATCCCCATGATGGGATTAGTGCCCTGTAAGAGGAGGAAAACAGATCTCTCTCCTCCGTGCACATGCACAGAGGAAAGGCCATGTCTGCAAGCCAGGAAGCAGGCCCTCTCCAGGAATGGATCCCGCACTTTGCTCCTGGATTCCCCAGCCTCCAGAACTATAAGAAATAAATGTCCACTGTTTAAGCCACCCACTTGATGGCATTTTGTTATGGTGGCTCAATCTGACTAAGACTGGTGTTTGATAAATATACTGTTTCAGGGGCTTCAAAAATCTATTGATTCAGAACCTTTTCCGGGTAGAGCTGAGAAAGCACTTTTAATAAACTCCACAAGAGATTCCTGTTGAGACAGCCTTGCTCTGATGTTTGGAACCTGCTGTCCTAGAGAAAAGTGCCCAAGATTAAAAATCAGAAGGCATGGGTTTGAATTCTGCTCTGTAAATTATTGGGTCTGGCATTTGGGGAAGTCATTTCATATCTCTGAGTTTCAGGCTCTTGCTCTGTGAAGTTGAGGAATGAAAACGAGCTTCAAAGCACAGCTGTGGGACTCCCGTGCCCAGTGGGCTTTATATCCCTTTGCAAACTCAGAATTTTCACTTGTTGAAAGAACTCTTCCTCATCATCTCTGACCATCTTCCTGGCACAGCCCATACTTCTCCAGTGAAATAACATCCCTTTCCTCCGACTTCTGAAGAAGGACTAATAACAGTAATTCCCTGAGCCTTTTGCTTTTCCAAAGTTCTGGGCTATCATTATTGAGATACACATCGTAACACACCCACAGCCTCCCGAGCCCATTTGCCGCTGGGGGAGAAACTGAGCTCAGGCAGCAGCATCGAAGCCAGGACAAGAAAGCTTGACTTGGAGTCTCTGGAAAGTAACAGAGAAAGGCCACAGCCAGGAATTGGGGGAAATTCTGGGCAGTTTCTTAACTGGCATTCACATGCTGAATCTTGTAAAAACATAACTACTTGGGGCAATGGCAAAATCCAGAAAACTGAGTCCTCTATCTGAGGTATAATGGGAAAAAAAAAAAAAGAAAGAAAGAAAAGAACTCTCAAATTTAAGCATCTTGCTGTATGAATCCAGGAAAATCCTTTTATCTCCTTGGCTCTCAGGTACCTTATATGTGGAACAGGTGGTTGGACCAGATGAAAGTATAAATGAACAAATGAATGAACCCAACGGTCTGCAAGACACCTGCTGGGGGATATCTATTTTTTGTCTTAGGATGTGGCACCAACAAACCCCCAATCACTCAAGCCAGATAGCTTGATTTGCTGATTCCTCCTAGGCTGCCTTAATTTCCCCTACCTCCCCTCTCCTCCCCACCCCATTATACTGACCTGATGCAACCCCTCATTATTTCTCACCTGGACCATTTCTCCAGCTCCTAACAGGTCTGTCTCCTTACATTCATTAATCCATCCGTCCATCCATCCATCCATCCATCCAGTGGTCTAAAAACTTTAGTATCTTCTTTGTGCCAGGCATTGTTCCAGTGACTGGTGAACAAGAAAAAGTCCCAGCCTTCATGAAGGTGACACTGTAGTCAGGACAAATAGTTGAAAGACTAGTTAACAAATACATATGAAATATCAACTGACATAAAGGAAAGTGTTATTAAGAGAAAGTATGGTGAGGGAATTGAATATGGGGGGAGAGCTGTATTTTATTTAGGGGAGTCAGACAAGAACCCTCTGCAGCGTAATTATATTTGTAGGAACCTAACGAAGTGAGGGGGTAGGTGATATGAAGATCAGGCTGAAATACTATTCTAAGCAGAAGGGGGAAATGCATGTAAAGGTCCTGAGGTATAGACAAGCTTGGTGTGTCCTAGGAATTGTGAAAGAAGACCAGTGTGACTGGAATGGGGTAAGTAAGGGGAGGGACCGTAGAAAATGGGCTATAGGGATAGGCATGGGCCAGGATCATATGAAAACAAGAGAGAACTTGAGAATGTCTGCCTGACTTTTGTCCTGAGCTACTGAGAAAACAGGAGTGTCATTTCCTGAGTGGGCAGTGCTGGGAAGAATGGGGATGGGTAAAACTTGCAGAGTACCGTTTCTACCAGTTTCAGTAGGCATATTCGATAACCAGGTGCACATATCAAGGATGATGTTGGGTAAGTAAGTCTGAAAGTCGGGGGAGAGGTGTGGGCGGGAAGTGTGACTCTGGAAATGTGCAATGTTATTCAGGGCCAAGAGCTGGAGAAGGTGTAGGGGAGACAGAAGAGATGGGAGGATTGGCTGTGGGGGGGACCACAATAATTCAAGAACTGAACGAGGGGAAGCATCCAGAAAAGGAGACTGAGAAGGAGCAGTCAGTGAGGTGGGAGGAACACCAGGAGAGGCTGGGGTGTGGGAGCCAAGAACAGAAAGAATTTTAAGAAAGCAAATATGGTCACTGTGTCAAGTTCTGCTCCTTGTAATAGAGGATTTAAATCACTTCACAGTTCTTTGAATACTGAAGTATTTGGACATCTTTCTTACACCTCATTTTGTATTTCTGTTTACCATGGTGTTGTCTTTGCTTATTTATTTCTCTTCTGACAGAAATTCAATTTGTAACTGGTTTGTAGCGAGTCTCCCATTTCTGAGTATAAACATGAAATTGTTTTATTTTTTCCCAGTGTTGCTTCCTCAGTGTTGACTTCCCTCTCCCAACAGGTAGTGGCTCTCTTAATGCTATCTTGGCCAGATTACTTAATTTTCAACAACTTTTGACTAACAGGACAGTCTAATTCTGGTTTTAAAAACTCAATTCTGCTTATTTAAAAACAAAGTTTTTCCAAAAGGCATGCCTTCTGTTTTTAAAATTTTAAATGGAAGTTTTCAAATACATAGAAAACCAGAGAGATCCTATTCATTTTAAATCTCCATCTTCTATCTGGGTCAATGCTCTCCACCTCTGGAGGCTGAAGGAGGGACTCATGGTGCCCTGCTGTCACCGGGCTCATTCCCAAACTACCTTTCAAGGCCTTTAGAGATTAGATCATGTCATCTGCCCCCTCCCCATGCTGGTGATGTCATGAATTCTGACTCTCCTCATCTTCCAGTCTTTGCTGGCCCCGAAAATACCACAGTCCCTCCCTGCCACTATTATCCTTGAGCTCATCCTCCATACCTCCCAGAGACTTGGAACGGGGTGAACCCATCACACCAGCACCCCCACTTACCTCCAGTTCTCTCTCCCATAGCACTGCACCTAGGGCACTGTCTCCGTGGACACACCTGTCCTCCTTACAGGAAACGGTGGGCTTTTGAGGGGCAAGTATTGTCTCATTTCCTAATCTCTAGCTCAATTCCAGGTATATTATAGATTCCAATAAATGCTAAGTAAAAGGCCAGTAGAATAAACATTGAATTGGATCCTTCTAAAGAGAGGGTCAATAAATAACACTTCTGGACAATTTGAGAAATAAAAGTAAAGACATAGATGGAATATCACCTTTAGTAGTGATACATGCTCTGTTGGAAGATGTAGCTTAGCTTGAGTGCCAAATGAGTCAGTCAGGGAACCATGGCTTTAGGCAGATGCCCACCCAGGTGAGGGGGCACTAGGGGCAGTAGGGGGTGGGTAAGGAGACTCACAGCAGAGTGTGTGCTCTCTGTGGGCAGACTTGCTCCCAAGAAGAAGACTGGCAGAGCTGAACTGAGCATGCCCAGCTATTCTCCCAAATTTACCAGGAGAGAAATCACCCATCTCCCCCGAGGCAGAGAGTGAAAAAAGGGAGAGAGATCCAGAGCTTAGAAGTTATACTCATTTGGTTCCTTTGCAGGAAGGAAGCACCAGACATCAGCAAGGAAGATTCCCCATGATCAACTACATGCATCAAACACAGCACAGATCCTGTCACCCAGGTTCAAGTGTTCAATTCTCACAAAAGCAGACAGAGATAGGTATCATGATCCCATTATATAGGAGAGGAAGCCAAGGTTCATAACGGCTAAGTCACTTACCCAAGATTACAAACCAAGGAAGGAGTAGAGTAAGAGTGGATTCAATTGTATTACTAATAATGGTTGACATTTGTTTGGGTGCTTATTATCTGCTAGGCTGTGGAATATGGGCATGGATACATTTAATCCTCACAACAGTCCTATGAGGTAGGTATTGGTTTTTGTTCTGTTTTGTAGACGAGGTAATTTAGACCAAGGTCACCAGCTCAGGACTGAGATTCAAAGCACAGTCTGTCCTCCAAAGCCTTGGTTTGTCTCCAGACTGTTAGGTTATTCCTGTCTCAGGCAAAACATGTAAGCAAATCAGCAAGTTCCCCCAAATCACAGGACATAATGCCTCCTCTAAGACACAAAGTTCATTTCTAAAACAGATGAGATCTCCAGGGTCTGGATTTAAATCTCACCACTTGTGAGCCTCTTCTTCACCTGCCAAGGGGAAGTGATGATACCCCATTGCAGAAAGGCGGGTCCTGGCGCAGGAATGAGGATCGAGTCATGTGAGCGCTCACTTCTCAGGCAGGAAGCAGGCTCCTGCGTGGTTTATCTTGCTCCTGCAGAGGGTTGGCTCCTAGCCCGGTGTCTGTTTTGACCCAGTGAGGCTGCTCTCCAGTGCTTGCCTATGTCTCAGACAGGAAGGGATGCCGAAGGTCCCTCTCTTTGGGGGCAACTCTGGGGTCCTGTGATAGAGAGCAAAGGAAAAACCCTAGGCTGGGAGAGGGGTAGGGCAGGGCAATGGGGTGGCTGGAGGCGGGATCTAACTGCTTCCAAGAAGACAGAATAGCTCACCAAATCCTCTCAACAAACCTGAGAGGCAAGTATGATCTCTGTTTCTCAGAAAAGTGATCCGAGGGAGCTGACACAAACAAATGGGCAGGAGGAGGAACTGAGTGGCATGGGGGGGGGGCGGGGGGGGCGGTGGAGAAGGAGCAGAGTCGGGGGGTTATCACTTCCTTTCTCGCAGGTAACCCATTCCACACCAGCATGCCCTGTCTCCTGTCCCACTTGGGGAGGAGAGGTGAACTCTGGATGGGGGAGGTGTGGGTGCAAAGGTGTAATATTGTGCCCATTTATAAGGTAAGAAGCCAGAGGCCCTGCCTGAGGTCCACAGATGGTAGATGGTGGAGGAGAGCCTGGAATTCAGGCTGGTCTGACTCTTGCACTGATGGGGTCTCTCGTAACCATCCATAGCTTGATTAAAGTGTTGCCAGGGCCAGCAGCTTCAGTCTCACCTGGATATTTCTTTTTAAAAAGAAGGAATCTCAGGCCCAGCCCCAAGCCTCCTTGCCAAAAATTGCCTCTTGGCAAGATCCCCAAGTGATTCCAACGTTCATTCCCACTGGAGAAGTCCTGTCCTACACCACACGCAGGTTTTCCCCAAGGTTCCTTCTAACCCCCGGGTTCTCACTCTTCCATTGCTGGCGGGCACATCCCTGTCATCTCTCTCTCTCTCTCTCTCGCTGCCTTGACTCCTGGACCCCCTGGAGCATGCACAGCATGCACTGCTCTCTGCCAGGCACCTGGGATTCTTGGCTCCTGTTCTCATCCATCTCCTGTCCAGCTGGTGAGCCCCTGGGGGGGACAGGAGTGCAGCATAGCATGTTGTCCACACAGCAAAAGCAGCTCCTTGCTCATCTCCACTGCTGTCTGCAGACCTCGTCTCATCCTGATCTTTAGAGCAACTGTCCGAAGTGGATATTATTATCAAAGTAAATAAAAGACTTGCCCAAGTTTTCAGAGCTACTTTAGTTCAGATGGAGGGCTCCTCAATGCTCCTTTCTCTTCACCTCTCCCCATGAAAAGAAAACCTCACTGCCAGTTTGGAGGTACTGAAACATGGGCATGCACGTATTTCTTTTTAAGATTTTATTTATTTATGGGGTGCCTGGGTGGCTCAGTTGTTAAGCATCTGCCTTCGGCTCGGGTCATGATCCCGGGGTCTGGGATGAAGCCCCGCATTGGGCTCCCTGCTCAGCGGGAAGCCCGCTTCTCCCTCTCCCACTCCCCCTGTTTGTGTTCCCTCTCTCACTGTGTGTCTCTCTCTCTGTCAAATAAATAAAATCTTTTAAAAAAAAGATTTTATTTATTTATTTGAGAGAGTTTTTGTAGGTGTTCTGCTAGAATCAGTTTTCAAAGTGTGGTCCACAGAGCTTTGGGGATGTCAGTCTGGATCTGTCCCTGGTTTGGGCTGAGGTAGGAAAGAGAAAGTGAAGGGATCCCTGGCTGCCCCTGGTTTCAATCAGGGCAGCTGACATTTATCCATTTCACACACAATCTTTTTCTGGAGACTTTCTATAAACATACCTATTTTTTGGTCTAAAATAATTTTGAAAACCATTGTGCTGAAAATTATCTGAGATTCCTTCTAGCTAGTGCCGACTATGATTCCAGGCTTGACTGGGGTTTATTAAGTGGGGCATTAAACAAAGATTTATTGAGTACCATCCTGTCATTTGCTGAGTGACATGTCCTGATGGCTGTTTTATGATGTTCACCTCGGCTACAGCCGGGAAAGCAGACCTGAAGTGTAGGTGTATGATAGACGTGCCAAGATCCACTCAGCCAGGATCCGCTCAGCCTTCTTTCTGTAGCAACAGAACCTGACTTTTAGCTGGACCCCTGGCTGTGCACAACGGTTTCTGTTCCCAGCGGCCCGGGTAGCTGGCGTGGCTATTTGAATATATTCTGAACAATGTGTATAAATGGAAGTGGGCACAATTTGTGGGCCATGCAATTAAAAAAAATAAAAGGAGTGTGCCTTCCCCTTCTCCATCTCTTCCTCCCAGCTGGGCAGTATGCAGACAGGGTGGTGAGCAATGTTGGGTGACATGAGCCAAGGAAATACCGGGCAGAAGGTGGGGCCACAGAAACAGGGAGCCTGATGCCGTGGGGCTGCCACACAGTCCTGGACTGCTTGCACCTCGGTGGCTACAGGAGTGAGAAACTCCTGTCTTGTTTAAGCCATTGTTTATATGGGTCTCGGTTGGAGTAACCAAGCATATGTGTGTGTGTGTGTACACATATATGTATATACACACATACTAAATAATGCAGTGGACAAGAGTAAGAACAGAGAGATCAGTTAGAAGCTTTTGAAACAGTCCAGGCAAAGATGATGATGTTTTGGAAAAAAAACAGTAGCTCTGAAGATGGTGAGAAGCTCAGGTGGTTCTGGAGATATAACAGAGATACAAGTGATGAGATTTGCTGGTGGCACGAATGCGAGGTATAAGAAAAATAGTCATGGATGATTCCAAGATTTGACATAACGTGTTGCTAGATGGAGAAGATTAGGAAAGGAGCCTGGATACAGTTGGAAATCAGGGATGCATTGTGGACACGTTAACTTTGAAATGCATGGTCCATCCATGTGCTGACATGGCAGACATCCAAGTGCTGATTGAGCATTTGGATTCAGGCATCAGTTTTTCGGGGGAGAGAGAATTGACTTAAGTATAAAAACAGACCTTTTGGGCCAAAACGTAGGGAACGAAATAGAATTCCACAGAGAATATCTGATCAAGCTGCTGTCTTGTCATTTTCCATAATTGCAAAATGGCTTTTGATTAACTAGCTCTGCAGACCACTGGGCACTGGGGAACTCCCAGGATAAATTACTGCTCTGTGTGTGCACCATGGAAAGTGTACCCTCACATCTGAACAGCTCAGAGTTCCTAAAGCACATAATTACCCTCTGAGAAAGCTTTCTAGGATGAGTGGCATTTGGGAAAGCTGGGAAGTTGGGAAACTAGATTTTCAGTCCAAAAGATACAAAGGAAAGAATGGTCAGAGGATCAGACTTGGGGTCCTGGACTGTCTCTGTAAGGACCTAATGATACGAGACAAGTCATCTGATATCCATCCATGAATCCATCCATCTGTGCATCCAGCCAGCCATGCATCCAGCCATCCATGGATCCAGCCAGCCATGCATCCATCCATCATCTGAATAGGAGATCTCCAGTGTCATTTCCTTTCTCTTGAATCTCCCGTCTCCTTATACCATGTGGCCGGGCTTGCTGCTTCTTGACCAAGTAATATGAGAGAGGAAACTACCTGAAAAATAGAAGGCTACAGTGAACCAAAAAAAAAAAAAAGAGGAAGATAAGAAATATAGGGATATCTGTCCAGATAGAAATGTGTAATAGAAAGCGGTTCTGGCATGGGGCAATGGTCAGAGGGAGGAGAAAGCCCAACCTGAAGGCTAAACTCTCTGAAGAGCTGTGTTGTGAGAGAGGTGAGGGGATCATAGTACAGAGTAGTTTGCTCCTTGGGTCTCAGAGTCTAGCTCTGGGAAATTTCAAGTCTCAGGGTCAGCATGGCTTCATGTCCAGCATCACATGGATATATAAGCAGTAAAGCTAAGAAGGTGTCTAAGGGCAATCCACAGGGGCTGCACACTAACTTGAGGCAATATAGAAACAGACAGAACATTCCTGGAAGCCCCAGGACTGGGGTCAAGAACCAGAAGCCACAGAGAACAGAGACATTGCAACTAGAGGGTAAAGCAGGGTTGAAGCCTTCAGCAGTAGGGACCATGGATGGATGGATGACACCCAGGAGACCTCAGGTATTATAAAGTCCATGATAGACATCTACCCAGAGTGCCGAGGGACCAAGCTAAACCTGCAGCCTTCTGGAATAATTACCCTGAGAACTAAGGAGCTCTTGGACCAGGACCCCTCCCTATCTTTACTCTCTTTCCTGCTACCTCCATCACCATGGGCATGCATAAACTCACACTTGCACTCAGACACCATCTTGGGAGAGAAGGAAATCTTCTTGAATGAGGAAAGAAGCAATATTGATAGAAGGCTTGAGTTTACATCAACTATCAACCCAACATGACTAGTTTTGGTAGGAAGAAACTGTATGAATCCCAAATAAGCTGAGTTGCTTTTAGTTGGCAACTTTAGGGACCATTTTCCACCATTAGTGGGAGTGGGGATGCAAGAGCAAAATAAAATTAATTATCGCCAAAGACAATTATGTTATTTTGCACATCAGAGTTGTGTGTGGCTTTTTAATTTTCTGCTGTAATCCATTTATTCATTCTTTTATTCATCCCACAAGCATTTACTGAGCGCTTCCTTTCTGTCAGGTGCTAAAGAGAAAGAGGGATAAGATTTTTCTGCCCTCAAGAAGCTTAGAGGTTGGGGTGGGAGGCACTACTCACGATCCCAGTGCAAGGTCAGACATCTGTAATAGAGGCCAGCCCAGAAGAAAAGCAAAGGGTGCTCACCCCAGCCCGGGCAGTCAGGGAGGACTTGCTGGAGGAGGCAGTGCCTGACCTGAGTCTTTCGGAGTGAATAGGAATTGGCCAGGTGAAAAGGACAAACAAGAATGGTGGCATTCATTCTTGTGTTCATTCATTCATTCAATTATTTAAGTAATATTTACTGGGTGCCTACTAAATTCAAAAACTGATATAAGCAGTGGGAATACAGCAGTGAGTGAGACAGAAGGGATCCCTGCCTTTGTGGAACTTCTATTCTGGTGGGAAGAATGAGATTGTAAAAACGACAGAATAAGTATATAATATCAGATAGTGGTAAATTGCAATGAAGAATAAAGTTTGTCCAGTAAGGAGACAGCGGGAGGCAGTGGGGGAAGCAAGAGAGGGGTCGGAGGTGATTTTGAACAGAATGAAAGGGGAGGATTCTGATGAGGTGAGATTTGAGTGGAGATGTATTTGAAAAGAGAGTCTTAATTAATTGAGTGGCCATCCGGAGGAACAGCACTTGAGGCGGAGGGAACAGCAAGTGCAAAAGCCCTGAGGCCGGAGTTTCCTTGCCAACTTCAAGGAACAGCCTGGAGGTCAAAGTGGCTGGAGCAGAAAAGGAGGGGAGGAGAGGCAGGAAGTTAAGTGGAAAGGTATCCAGGGATGGAAACACCATCCTCAGGATAGTAACTCCCAAAATTATATCCCAGCCCAAATCTCACCTCTGAGCTGGCATCCCCAGCTGCCTCCTTGGCTTCTGTGTTGCCTCACAGATATCTGTGTGTTCCAAGGACAGCCTGGATTGGGCCCCATGGCCCCCTTGCATCCAGTCTTTCTCACCTTGGTGACCACACCATCCACACAACTGCTCAAGCCAGATACAGCACCTAGGGGTTGGCCTTGACTGCTCCCTCCCTCCCATGACCACTCCATTGCAAGTCCTAACATTTTTAAATGCATTTTGAATCTGTTCACACTAATTAGATCCACTTCCACCAGCTCAGCCACAGTCACTGTCACCTGTGGCTCAGATGGTGAGTTCAAAAAAACCAACGCAGACGACAATCAGTTCAGCTCCAGAAAATACCAGAACTTCTACTTACATTTATTGTAGCATATCCTTGTAACTTATTTTTTGGTATTTATTTCATAATATACATTCTACAGTAGTATGACAATACTGATAATAATAGCCAACACTTAATGAGACCTACTAGAAACTGGGCCCTGTACTAAGCAGTATGCATTAGACAGCTCATATAATTGTCCCAATGAGTGGGTGAGGTTGCTATTATTATTATAAAACTGATTTTGCAAATGGAAAAACCGAAGCGCAGAAGTTATAAATACACAAGATCGCACAGCGAATGGTGCCTGTGGCAGACACAGAGATGGGCTGTATTTATGCCCTTTGTAGGGACATGATGAGGGGCACCTGCATCGCTCAGTTGGTTAAGCATAGGACTCTTGATTTTGGCTCAGGTCATGATCTCAGGGTGGTGAGATCCAGCTCCCAGCTCAGCAGGGAGTCTGCTTGAGATTCTCTCCCTCTGCCCCTCCCCCACTCACGTGTATTCTCTTAAAAAAAAAAAGAAAGAAAAGAAATAAAAAGAAGAAAGAAAGAAAGTCCTCGGTGAGCAGACAGCCTCCAGTAGTTCATTCTTCCTGGCACCCTTGTCCCTTCCCAGTGCAACCCCAGCCAATGCCTGAGCAAGGTGGTGGCAGAAGGGGCTCGGCATCTCCACCCAAAGTGGGATTCCTCTAAGGGGCTCCCTCCTCCAGCACTCTCCTTTGGGCAAGCAGAGACTTTATCAAAGGGCTTTGTAGTTCTAGCAGCTTCCTCTGCCCAGTCCTGCTCACTCCCTTCCCTAGGTTACTCCTCCATAAACCTCTTGGTCCTACCTGCATCTCAGCCTCTGCTTCCCAGTATGCCCAACGGACATGGTGGCAGAGCCAGGACAGATGCCCGGGCAATGCAGATGACTCTTTGTGCACCCCCATTATCCTGTCCCTCCTCTGCCTTTGCATTTGCCACACTGCATTGACATTTTTGGTTTCTGAGTCTGAGGTGTGTGTGCATGTGCGTGTGCATGGGCCAAAACATATATAATGTAAAATTTGCCATTTTAACCATTTTTTTCAGCATGCAATTGAATGGCTTTAATTATATTCACACTGCTGTGCAACTGTCCCCATGCTTTTTCCAAAACTTGTTCGTCACCCCAAACAGAAGCTTTGTGCCCCTTAAACAATAACCTGAGTCTGCTTTTTAGACCCAAAAATAAACTGAGCTTCATCAGGACAGTGATTCTTTCTTACTTATCTCTATCCGTAGCTCCTAGTAGGGCCTGGCATTTACTAGGCATCCAAGATATTGCTTACTAAACTGAAGAATTAAAAGAGAAAGTTTCTTCTGAGATACCTGGAAAAATTTGGGAGAGGTGAC